>NC_032016.1:3116416-3154922 GCF_001865875.1 Lupinus angustifolius
TCTGTTCTGAGAATCTTCAGTTTCTTTCCACTTTCCCTCTCAACTAATGCTTTATATTTCAGAAAGTATTCAAAGGCTTCACTTTTCTGTTTCATCACATACAACCATATCATTCTACTAAACTCATCAACAAAGGTAATGAAGTACCTATTTCCTGCCAATGTTGGTTCCTCAAACGGTCCACACACATCTGAGTGTACTACTTCCAAGACTCATCTAGATCTCATGCTTGAGTAGGATTGGAATGGTCTTCTGGTTTGCTTCCCTGCTAAGCATACTTCACACATATCTTTAGGACATGTTATTGTAGGGAGACCATGAACCATATTAGTGGAGCCAAGCTTGTGTAAACTTTTAAAATTCAGATTACCATACCTTAAGTGTCATATCCAACTTTCTTCATTGGTCTTAATTGCAGTAAGGCATTGAGAATTTGCAGTTTTGATGTTTACTTGGAAGGTTCTGTTTTTGGTTAGCTTGCTCCTCAGAATGATTCTCTTCTTGGTATCCAACACTTCTACTTGACCATTGCCCATTATTGATGTAAATCCTTTTTGTACTAGTTGTCCAATGCTGAGTAAATTGTACTTCATTCCAGGGACAAATATCACATCAGAGATCAGGGCTTTTGATCCATTGTTCCTTATGATAACTACATCACCTGCTCCTTCTATTTTCAAGGTGCTATCATTTGACTCAAGGTGAGTATCTTCTGCTGGATCTGTAACCATTAGGGTCAATGGTTCTACTTCATGATCTTCATGAGTTGTGAATGCCTCTTTGTCAACAAAGTTCCTCTGTTTGCCTTTTTCAGTAGTGCACTCATAGGAGTAGTGTCCTGTGTTGTGGCAATTGTAGCACTCTACATTCCTCTTATCAAACTTCTTTTGTTTGTTGAATTTTCTTTGTCCTACCTTCCTTTCTGAAGTATCTGGCCAATCATTCTCTGGTCTGCTCTTCTTTCCCTTCCATTTCTTGTTTTTCTCCTTGTAGTGAATTGCCTTCAAAGCTTGTTCACTGTTTTTTATTGGATTTCTGTCCATGAGCCTCATTTCATGTGCTTCTAGTGAGCTTTGAAGCTCCTCAATCCTCATCATTGAAACATCTTTTGATTCCTCTATTGCTACTACAATGTAGTCAAATTTTTGAGGCAATGATCTCATGATTTTCTCTATGATCATGAGATCTGTGACTGTTTCTCCACATCCTTTCATCTGATTAGTGATTGTAATCACTTTTGTGAAGTAGTCTCCAACCTTGTCACTCTCCTCCATTTGTAGCAGCTCATATTGCCTTCTTAGTGTTTGTAGCTTCACCTTCTTTATCTTGTCTCCACCAGAGTGGCTTCGAGTCAAGATATCCCAAGCATCTTTGGTTGTTATGGCATTATGAATCTTCTCAAAATGTGTGTCATCAACACATTGATGCAATAGAAACAATGCCTTGTTATCCTTCTTCTTTGCTTCTTTGAACATAGTTCTTTGAATCTCTATAGCTTTAGGGCCTGGTACAACAAGTCCATTCTCAACAGCTTCATTCACTTCTTGAAAGTTGAACAACACCTTCATTTGTGTGTTCCAACGATCCCAATTCTTGTCTGTAAGAACAGGTAGGCTCATTGATGGAAGATTGTTGTTATTCCCAACCATTTTCTTTGCTGCAGATCAAGCTTATTTCCTCTTCTACACCCCTTTCACACCAAGATCAGCAACCTTGATTTCTTCAGAATTGATTCACCCACAGTGAATTCTTCAGGTTGCAAAGCAGAATGAGAATGTTTCAATGAAGATAGAAGATTTCCAGGATAGTTACGTGCTCTTGATACCAAATGTTAGATTTGAGAAAGAATAGAAGGTTGTGAAGAGAAGAGAGTAAGAGAGAAAGGATATCAATGAATATACATCTTATTGCTCAAGGAGAAGAGTGCATGTCATTTATAGTAGGCAATCAAACCAACTAACAAAACAGAATTTCAAAAACATACCAAAACTGGAAAGTGTTAGTTAAACACAAACTAACTCTTAACCAATACAACTCAATCTATTAACTACTCAATCATAACTTGGATTACAACTTATTTCCAACAAATTTTAGTAGTAATTCTTTTCAGTCAGACTAGAGGTATTATCTATTATTGGAGTCAATTATATACAGTATATCTATTACTGGTGTTTGAAACTGGAATCTAAACCTCTTTCTTTGGGAGCAAGAGCAACTAATACAACTCTTAAAAGTTATTGAAGACACAAGATTTGAACAAGATTCTAGTGATAGGTGAGTTTGGACTCATGAGAAGGGAGGTCGGTACTCCGTTCGTAGTGCATATAAGGTGCTTCAAAAGGAGGAGTCTAGTCGTGATAATGGCTTCTTTAGAACATTCTAGGCATGAAATGTCCCATAAAAAAATGAGATGTTTAGCTTGGAGAAATTCCTTGGATAGTGTGCCAAAAAAAGTGAATCTTGCTCGACGTAAAGTATTACATGATCAAGAACCATCTAAATGTATGTTTTGCAGTGTTAAGGAGGAATCAACAATCACTTGTTTTTCTCGTGCTCTAAATCCTAGGTAGGAATGTCAATGAAAATCAAACTCGTGGATATCAGTCCGAACCAACCCAAATTTAACGAAAAATCCATTGTGATTGGGTTCGGACTTTGGGTAAAACCCGATCCTAAATTTTGGGTTCGGATTTGTGTTTAATACATTTGATATCCTACCAAAACTCGCCACGAACTCATTAAATACTATGCATTTCCTATAATTTTATTTATTATAATCTAGCAAGGGGTTCAAGATTGCCTTAGGATTTCAATATTACCGTACAGTATTATGATTTCATGATTCTAAGTCTTCCTTTTATAGAAGAAAAAGATAAGAGAAGGGAAAGAAGAAGAGATGAGACAAGTTGAATAGAAAGTTCTTCTTTCTCTCATTTGGTTGAGGAAAGAGTTTAAGAAGAGAGAGTAAAAAATGAGGTGGGGTCCACCTAATTTCTTTCTTCTCTAAGGTGAAGAGAAAATGGGAGAGGAAAAATAGTGAGTAAAATTACTTCTTTCTCTTCTTTTTATATACAACCAAATAACACAAAACTCCATTTTATTTATCTTCTCTTTCTATTTTTACACTCTTTTTCTCACATATTTTCTCTTCTTACTTTTTTTCCTCCAACCAAATAGAGCAGAAAAGTTATTACTGACCCTGAGGGACATTATTTAACTTTTGGACTTGGTTTAATGGTTTTGTCTCCCAATTCATTTCTTAACACCTGAAAATGAAGTATATATGGATTTTGGCACATGAAACACACACAACTGCAGTAGAGACTGATTTCATCAATTCAGCAGTATGATATATGATGTAGTGTGCATTTATGTGAGGAAAGAAAACAACCACATTCCACAATGCCAATTTTCACAATTCAAAATTGGCAGTTGAACTATTTTTTTCCAGGTTTGCTGTTGGGTTCGGGTTACGTGAAACCAACAGGTTCGGGAATGGTATTGATAATTTCAACTTTGTCAAGTTTGATGGTGTATGCCAAAAGCTTTACTCTAAATTTGGTCTTAACTCAATTATTTCTAATTATAGATGTTAAAAGCAACTTATCTTTGCATGCTAATATGTTATGGTTGGAGAACAAACACAAACAACGGGTGGATGTCTATATGGTTCATAACTATTAGGACTATATGATTTGTTATGAACAAAATAATCTTTGAGAAATCTAGGTTCCATATTGAAGAGATAATGAATTTAATTCTCATACATTCCTTGAACTTTCTCAAGACTTGTTGTCCTAGCTTTCATTTCTCTTTTGTGGAGTAGGTGTTGAATCCGTTTAATTATTTCTTTGGTTGTAATGTTTAATTAAATATGTGGATACGAATACCACTTTTTCTCCTAATTCTTTTACTTTTATTGAATTTTGTTCATGAAGAAAATATATATATATAGGAGTGCGGATTTTCTGTGTACGCAATTTTAGCAATTCTGAAATTGCTACAGTATATATTACAATTTTTGACTTCTGTGGTTTTAAAATATATATTCACGTTTCCTCTAAACATATTATTTTATTTTTAAAAAGACGCTATTATAGTTTGACACTGTTTTAGATTTATATATGCATTTCATAAATATCTCCACCCAATTAGGGGGCAGCAAAAATGAAAGATGTGCCTTGTATAGAATTTTTTATCTTGATCACATGTATTTTTATGTGATATTATTTTCTCTGATAAAGAATATACACAAATATATAGTATGATGGGTCAACTCTCCTAAGAAATGTACATACAAATATCTAATTTAAGAGCTTGTTTAAAAAAATTAAACACGTACTCATGAACCAACCATATGTTAGTCATTGTAGCATTTCAAGTTTTGAACTATTATAAACAATTCATGGAAGTATTATTATGCGATAATATGTGTATCTAAATATAATTAAATAGTTAATGATTAATTTGCATGACCTCAATAGTGGGAAGTGCCAACTAAAGAAATAATTTGCATGACCCCACTAGTCTATAAGTATTTCAATGGATAGGCTTGGACGGCATGTGCATTACTCCATCATATCCTGTTAGAGAAATAATTGTATCATCTCTGTGTGTCATATGTGTTTTGATTAGTGAATAAGTTATTTTCTATAACTTATCAATTATTTTTTGTGGTTTTTTTATCAATAGCAAATGTAGCACAAAAAATTATACTTGAAGTGAGACATGAGATTTAATCACAATTGCTAATTATTAATTAGAGTAAAATCAGTGAGTACAAAACCTCATTGTCATCATTTTGTTAAGATTTGAATGCAATTTTACTGTTTATAATTTTTCATTATTGTCCCTACTTTAGTGCCCACACAGAATTTGGAAGAAACATAAAAAGGTTTGGTTTATAGTCTTTATACTTGTAAAATCTTTAAGAATTGGTTTTTATTCCTTTCATTTTATATCCTTTGTTACTTTAAATTTTTTATTCTGATTCAAAACTAATTGTTTTATAATTTTAAGGCTTTATTTGATTCAAAACAGTCTAGAGAAAAACTAACAAAAGTTGATACACATAAATGGGTTGATCACTTATTCAGAGTTGGAAAATTTGAAACTCATACATCTTGTTTTGAGAATGTTTGAAGTGTTCAAGTAAATTCACTTCATCATCACCTCATTAATGTGAAATGGAATACTTACCGCAAATATTTTAATTTGTGGTTGCAACTGTTTTTACTAAAATTGTGGTCATTGTGGCCGTTGTGATGCAGGGTTGTTGCAGTATAAATTATTTTGTGAGTAATTTTGACATCGATGCGGTTTGATACAGCCCGATGCAGTTACATTGCGGCCTGATGCAGTCCAAATGCAGTCTGATGTGGTTGCGTTGTGACCTATTGTGATTGTATTACTATGATTCGGCATCACATCGCAATTGCGGTGTAATGCGGTTGCAGCGGTCACCACAACCGCAATATTACGGTCACATCACGTGATGTGGTCCACAATTTGTTACATTTCTTATACCATAAAAAACCACGTAATCATATATAATCATGAGGTAATCATAGATAATCATCACGTAATCATATGTAATAAAATTATGTATAAAATATACCAAATACAAAAAATACATTTTAATTATACAAAATAAAATATATAAAGAAATCTATATTTAGTTGTCTAAATAAAAATGTGGGTGACAGAATAAAGTTTGTGATATATCTTGTTATTCAAAATTATATAGATTCAAACTAAGAACAATTTTTTAATTGATATATTTGGTTGGTCTCCTAAACACCAAACCCTTCCAGCTGTCAAAATTTCCTCCCCATTATGTTATTCCAATAAACATGACCAAATAATGTTAACCCTTTAAATCATCATGCCCCACACCCTATGCACTACCTGCTACTTAGATATATTGCAAGGGTCATTTTTTCCTACAATAATAAAGCCACAACTATCAACCAAAATGCAGTCATAGATAAACTTAATTTGACTGAATCTCAAATAAAGTTTTAAAAGAAATGTTGCTAGACTAGCCTCATTCAAGTTCTACATATAACCATCTAAGATTGACTTATACTCAATATCACTCTCTCTTCCAATCTCTCTCTCCCTCTCTTATTGTGTCTATCTCTTTTCCAGTTTGTAGAACCATGACAGATATCCTAAGTGAAGAACAGATTGTTGACTTCAAAGAAGCATTTTGCTTGTTGGACAAAGATGAAGATAATGAGCAAGGTTACTCCATTTTATATCATCTATATAATCTATATTTCATAAATATCATATGTATATGGTGTTTTAATTTGTAGATCATAGGCAACTTCTTGAATCTTTAATAGGATGCATTACTGTGGAAGAACTTGCCACTGTTATCCGGTCATTGGATCGAAATCCTGCTGAAGAAGAGCTACAAGATATGATAAGTGAAGTTGATGTAGATGGCAATGGGACCATTGAATTTGATGAGCTCTTGAACTTAATGACTAACAAATTTAAAGTAAATTATGTTCTTTCTTTACCATTTCTTGTACCAATACCAAAGTTATAATATGTTAGTATTTGCATATTTACATATGTTACCACCTATATAGTTTAATTTCATGTACCTTTCATTATACAATATATACCAAAGACTAAGTTCAGGTATGTCTTATATTTTTTCAATCAGAATGCTGATGCAGATGAGGAGGAGATCAATGAAGCTTTTAAGATTTTTGACAAAGATCAAAATGGTTATATATCAGCCACTGAGGTATTATACATGTTACTCCATCTGTTCATATTTACAAACCTTATTATTTGCAGATTTTTTGTTTCTATTTATATATATCATTTATGAGCTTAAAAACTATTAATTATTTCTTAAATTTATCCTTATTAAAAAAATTATTTAAGTAAATAAATGAAAGAAATTAATAATTATAAACCTGATGGGTACGGTGAGTATCTTCTGTATATATAAAATTGAGTGCTTGTGTTATCCTATTGGTACAGTACTCCGTACGTATCCGCATGCAATGAATATTAGCTGTTTGAATAGAAAATGCATTGGGGTTTGACATTTTAGTGTTGCAGGAATCTTAAACATATACACATGAATACATGCATGTATATAGTAACTATTTAACTACAAATACACAGAGATACATACATGTGGCTATTAATCATATATTATAGATAATATTTCTATTTGTGCTGTGTAGTTGAGACATGTAATGATCAATCTGGGTGAAAAACTAACCGATGAGGAGGTGGAACAGATGATTAAAGAAGCAGATTTGGATGGTGATGGTCAAGTTAACTATGATGAATTCGTCAAAATGATGATGAATATTCGATGAAACACTCTAGTTGGTATTTAAATTCATTTATTAGCTTCCTATCCCATTCCCTCTTAAGATATGATATGATTGTTGTTGTATTTGTGGATACTCAATTTTGTCATCTATAAGTTTATCATTTTATCTAAATTGGACATAAAAAATAAAGTTTTTTACGTTTTAAATGCAAAAGATATAGTCATGATTCCAAATCTTTTAGGAAAAGTCTCATTATGAAAGCATATTTAGATTGAAAATCAGGTCGCAACACTGCGTGTGCTAATTTTATTCCCCAAAAAACCAAAAAATTTGATAATCAAAAATCGCGAATGCAAGTCAAATATTAGAGGTCATAAAAAATTATAAAAATAACTAATTTGATCTACAATTAATATTGGTGATATTATTTTTAGTTTTTCAATTTTGAAGAAAATAGATTAGTAAACAAAATTTATTTGAGAAACCATCTATTCTGAATCCTATCCACATATAAAACTTCACATTACTTGGTACATGGCAGTTTGGGTCATCTATTAATACTTCAGCACTTTTGGATAAGGTATGTTTGGGCTTAGCCCGTTTTTGGATAAGGCATGTTTGGGCTTAGCCCTTTTTTGAAGGCTTCTTGGGCTAATGATCATTTCCCTTTCCAATTTATCCACGTGTCACTAATTATATGTGGGAAATCATGTTTTGGAGCACATTTGGTATCCAAAACTTAATTATAAGTGAGACCTAAGTGTGCCTTGCTAAGATCCCACTATGGGCGCTTTTAAAAATTAAGATTCAAAATGACCAAATCAATATGGTAAGTTATTATTGATAAGTGTAAATTTGATCTATATTTTATACTAATTTGATGTCACTTTAATAACTTAATCAACTTAAATAATTGAAAAAAAACTTGTTTGATTAGCTAAGTATTATCCCTAAGTAGTTTAGCAAACTTAATCCGGAAAAAAAAGTAGAAAATTCTAAGTTTCTGAGTAAAACTCGGTCAGGCTCATCACCAAGATCATGCTCAATGAAAAAGACAATATGTGATAGTCACGCTTAGCGTCATTGTCACACTCAACGAAAAAAGAGCAACGCTCAACACACATCCTATGTTGAGCGTCTAAATTAAAGGAATTTGACTGAAACTCTCTGTCTCAAACACATTTAGCTCGCCTTATCACGTTGAGCGCAGTTGGTGGCACACTCAACACAGGAAGTCACACTCAGTGAAAGCTGGTGCATCCAAGAGTCATACATAGCCAGTTGGGTCGCACACTAGCTCAACGCACAGGTACGTGGTGCACTGAGCGTAGAAGCTAGTATCAGAAATGTATTTAAGGCTTCAAGACCAACCAAAGATACACACTCTTACCTATTCGAATTTTAATTGTAATTTTGCTAAGTTTTAGAGAGCTTTAGCTTGCTTAGATCATAGAAAGTAGGTGTAAACATTTTAGGTGTTAATTTGTGCTCATTGTGTGTGGTTCTACCACCTTATGAGCTTATTATCCATATTTTATTTACATTGTGTGAAAATGAGTAACTAAATACTCCATTGTTGGGGTTGAATGTAGCATGAACTTAATTTGTACACTTTGATTCAAAAATTAATCCATGAAGCTCCATTTCATTTGAGTTTTGTCTTTACCTATTGCTTGTTTTTAGTTTGATCAACTATTTGCATGATATTTGAATAATTGCTTAAAGTTTCTTTCTATACTATTCTGAAACTGCATATAACTCAACAAGTAATATATTTGCTATACATAGAATTGTATTATTTGTCATTTTATGTATTTCACTTATTAACATCTTGGCATAGAGCTAATATTGTGATTTTATAACTCTTAAATTGAATAACATATGTTACTAGACATAGAGATATGATTAAATGTTCATAAAATTGAATTTTATCATTGTAGTTAAACTATTTTTGTTAAAGTATTAGTATAGACTAAGACATGTGCGACTAGTATGATAAATTTTTTTCTATATTTGTTTGCAACACCAAAGATGTATTCCATATCAAGCTAGGATTAGTATAATCAAAATAAAATAATGAAATTTCATTTCTCATTTATTTATTTATTTATTTATATATTTATATATGTGTGTGGTATATATGTTTTCTTTTGGGATTAATGGTGGAGGAATTTGCCATGTTGAGAAGTCAGAGACACAGGAAAGTTATGAAATTAATTGCGGTCTCTCATTAATCACAATACAAGGATTTGTGTGCTTTGGTAGACATTCCCTTTACAAAATGGTCCCCAAATTAAAATAAAGATCGAAAGATCGATGAACAATGACTATAGAATGAAGAAACATGACAAATGAGGTAGATGATTGTGCTATTACCCTTCGACCCTTCCTCTCCTCCAAACAACAAATAAGAAATAGTTGAGGAAGAGTGTTAAATGATTTGCTATTTTCACATATTTTGATTGAATATGATGTTTGATATTGTATATAATTTATTTCTATCTATATATATATATATATATATATATAGAAATACAAAGCGACATCAAAATGTGTCATGATACGGTTGTAAAAAAATCTTTACCTTAATTAACGAATGACATTCAGTTACATGTGTGATGTGTAATTAGATAAAAGGATGCCAAGGCATTTGCCCCATTTATTAAAAAAAATGCCATTAAATAATGTATATAGTTGTAAGAGGTACAAATCATGTGAAGTGAAAAGCAATTAAATTTTGATTTTCTTTCCCCTTTCAATTTGATCCCTTCATTGATGCCTTGAAAACACGATAGAGATTTGTCAGGTGACACATGTAATCTTATGTCATTATTTGCTTAGTTAAACCTCCTCAAATGTATTTATAATATCCAGCCTTTTAGGATTTATCTATTTCTAAGCAAGTATCAAATTCGCCGGACATAAGTTTATTCAAGAACAACAAAAATCCACAAAGTACAAGATTTACCTAAGTAGCATTTAGAAGTTTTATTAATTAAAACAGGTTAACTATTTGTTTCTTAAATATGTTTTTTTATCTTCTAAAATATATGTAGACTTGAAATTTATTACTACATTATTTTTTGTTTTGGTTTCTTCTTTTTCGTTTTGGTTTTGGTTTTCATCTCCTATGTCAAGTTTAGATGATAAACATTAATATTACCACATCAATAATGACATGTGGCTACATGGACTAAAATAAAAAAAAAATCATATTTAAATGAACTAAAAGCAACGTTATCTATTTATTTAAAAAGATTAGTATCATGACTTCTTTTTAAAGTATCATGACTTCTTTGCGCATGTAAACCAATTTTGACTAGTACACTGTAATATATTTGACAATATTTTTATATTTTGAGTGATTCAATTGCATGTTGTATTTAACTATAATATTGAGGCGATAAAAAGATTAGTTGATCAGTTAAATTGACCAATACAATATTATATTTATAACTACGTAATTAGACTTTTAAGTTTGGCCTAATGGGATATTGGAATTAGGGGTAACCAATTAGGATGAAAATGAGGTAAGACTATCAGAAATAAAACTTACCATACTCATACCCACCTATTTATATGTAACTGATATCTACAACTATCAAACATGTTCTGAAATTTTATTATATATTTATATATTTGGTAATAGTTAATAATTATTAGATAAATAATATATATATATATATATATAAATAATAATTTTATTAGTATTTTATTATTAAGATTTATTATGAAATAATAAAATAGATTACTTACCATGTTAAACTATTATAATACAACCACATGTTAGTATTGAGGGAACCTGTGTCCCACCAAAAAGCTATCATTACATTACTGGTGAGGTTTCTTTTTGTCAATTTCCTTCTATGAAATGTGTCCATACCATAATTAACACAAAATCTCTCAAAGTATTACTTCTAAATCATGATAAAGATATTACATTGAGGTTAAGCCATTCTTTCTCACACACTGGGATAGTAAAATCTCGCTTTCATTTCTTGCACACTCGACAAATATCAGAAACATTCAGAGCCAAACATTTCTTCATTCATTCCACAATGTTCATTGAATCTCCTCACTAGGTTTCTGCTTTTTCATTCGTTGCCTGATCCAATTTTTTATATTTTATTTTCTGGGTATTTCAATTTCTGATTTTCCTAATGGGTATCTAAGTTCTGAAGGTTCAATGCAGTTTTTTCATTATTTGTGAATTTATTGAAGTTGATAGGTTGCAATAAAAGTGTTCAAGTGTGAACATTATTATTATTGTTTTATCTTTTTTTCACATTTTCTCTGAGAATTTGTTATATCATATTATTTATTATTGGTGTATTTGTGGATATAACAGGTCTGCTCTTGTGGTTTGATCTAATCTCAGGAACAAGTTACCTAAATCTCCTATGTGGTTTTCATCTCATCACATGGAATCTATGTTTCATGATAACATTTTTAGATGTTTTCAATGGTTTTGAAAACTTTGTTACTTCAGGGTTTAATGTAGAGCTTGGTTAGTGTATAATGAAATACATGAATTGGAGTGCACGTAAAGGCTCTCCCAGAATGTCTTCTTCTCATCCAAGGCCTCTTTCTTGGATTGTAGTTTCGGTTGGAGGACTAGCAGTTTTCTTAATCTATGCTTCATTTGTTCTTCTGTCATCTTCAATTGGTGCCACAGTTCAGGATTTGTTTTATGTTGTAGGCACTTCAGGAAAGTTAAATGGGTCAGTAGTGTCTTCTATAAATAAAGATATTATTGATGCTAAAGTGAACAAGAGTTTAGAACTAGTTGATGATAAACCATCCTCAGATCCACAATCTCGCACTGTGTCCTCGGGTGTGTCTAGTGATAGCAGCATTGAACAAACTGACACTAAATCAAGCTCACAAGTAGAGTTGGGTGGGTCGAGTTCAGTGAATTCTCAAATAACCCAGGATGGGAGTGGTATAGAAACTTCTGATGCTGCAGCTTCTAATGCACAAGAATCTGTGACTTCATTTGGCATTGGTGCAGATTCAGCAAATAGTAGCTTGCCTGCTAGATCCGATCCACAAATTGATTTGCCGCTGGCTGCTGTCAATTCTTCCAGGGCAGAAGCTACAACATCTAATGAAGCCTCTACGTCTTTTTCTAATTCCACATCAACAGAAGATAAAGAAACACTCGAAAAGACAAATAACACATTGTCTGCTGGTGCGGTTAATTCAGATTGTAGTTATCTTTTTGCCTTGCAAAAGCTTGTTATCATTTTATTTGCCTCTCTTGTTTTACCTAATTATAAGTTATAACACTAACTTGTTTTGTTTTTCATTGGTTTATTTCTTTTGGAAACATACTACTATACTAGAGCCACAATATTATAATTAGTTTCATTTTATTAATTTTAACTCGTTAACTTTGTCGTGTAAGTTTTGTAACTTGCTAATTGCTATGATGATCTGGTTTGTATAACACCTGATCTTTATTTGTCCAATTAACTTTTAACAAGAAAATGGGGGTAGAGAATGCTTCAGTCTTTAACACGGGCATATATACACCTACCCCACACATTAGAAGTTGTTCCATTATGGAATATAGATTTTGGTATTGGATACTGAATTATTTATGAGCAGTGGACCTGCTGAGCATTTGTATTAAGTGCCAAAGCAATGTTGGGACCTGCATTTTGGTGGTTTCAAATTTTTAATGCTGTCTTTACTATTCTGGTTGCCATCACCAATTTTCTGTGAATTTTAATATGTATATATATATATAGAGAGAGAGAGAGAGAGATAATTTACTTTTTGGTCAGAAAAAGATTTTTGCTGTGCAAATGATATAACAATAGTGGTGCTGATATCCATATACTTCTATGAGTAATGGGGTGAGAGCTTCAAATGAGATTCCTTGCTTTCCACCAGTGTAGCTTGATTTTTTATTTGAGAATTTTACTTTGAGTATGATTGCTTCATGTCTGTTAAGTAGCATGCTCTATTTTATTTTGGTCTCGTTTCAAATTCTGAATTAGGATTGTTAAGAGATTTGCAAAAATTATTAGATTTACTTTGCCTTGGGATAGGGAGCATATAACTGCACATGTTGTGACATTGCCATGCAGCCGGCTAAAGGTTGTCTAAATCATACTATCGCGGAGCCAACTCTCTATGAAATTGCCATGGTGGTGTATGATTGTTATGCTGTTATCTATTAGAACATCACTTTTTTAAAGCACAAGGTGATGTGAGGTATCAAATGCAAATGTTGGAATCAGTGTCACTTGGGCAAGCCCATGGACATTTATTAACTCACCATTCATTTATATCAAAATTTCCCTATTTGTTGTTCCCAGGTTCAATTTCGAGGCAGTTTTCATATGTCAGTCCTTAAGTTTGACCCTGTCACCTTTTAGCCTTTCACAATCTGCATTTAGTTTGTAAATAAGACTGGCACAAATACTTACTGCCAGACACAAACTATTGGATTTAAAATCTGTGATCTGACTCAACCATTTTTTAAGTGGGGATGTCATTTATGTTGTCGCTACATATTATAAATATTCTAAAACATATGTAAATTATTAGTAGATGTATTTTGTATTCTTGTAATTGGTATTTTCTATTCTGTTTTGTAGACTGTGATCTGTATCATGGAGATTGGATATATGATCCATCAGGACCATTATACACAAACAATTCTTGCCCTGTATTAACACAGATGCAGAATTGCCAGGGTAATGGAAGGCCTGACAAGGATTATGAGAACTTTCGATGGAAGCCCTCTCAGTGTGACATCCCACGATTTGATCCCAAGAAATTTTTGGAGCTGATGAGAGGGAAGACCTTGGCTTTCATTGGAGATTCAGTGGCTCGAAACCAGATGGAATCAATGCTGTGTATTCTCTGGCAGGTTAATTTCATATTTCTTATTGATCTGTTTTACATGGCAAATAAAATGATTTCAAATGGTAGATAAAATTCACTGTTTTGCTGACTTCTCATTGATAATATCTTCTCATGGTTGCTGCATATTATGTGATTATGAATTTTCTTGACATAGGGATACATTCAACATATTTGAAGTATACTAATTAATATTTATGAGACTATCCATATGGTTGCCTAAGGCACACATAATTGAGTCATATACGATGCACTTTGTTCGATGGAAAACTAGAAACACAAAATCGCCTGCTGCCAGAAGAACTTTTGACTTGAAAATTATTTTAAATAAACAAACAGGATACCTACTGATATTACCGTGAGCATGGTAATGCATTTAGTTCAGATTTTATATTTGTTTGATTTGGTATAATGTGAAGAAATAAATTAACTCTCTTATTGTAGCGAGTGCTTACTTTATTGTGTGACGTTCTTGTCATGGTTACTTCCAATCCTACTTTTTAGAATTTTTTAATTTTAAGAAAATTCTATTGGCACTTGTCAACTGCTAGACCTGCTTGTAGGTGCATTTTAGTTAGTAAGCATGTCAAGAAAGTGTTGCAAAGTAAGTCTGGCACCGTATGTATCATAGTTTCGGGAATGTTCAAATATTTATTGGGTTACTCGCCAACTGGTTTTGAGATGAAACCTTAATATGGTATCAGAGCCAAAACCCAACTTGTTTTTGATTTTTTTTTGGGTCAAAGGTTACCCATCGCCTGGTCCGTCGGGTTTCTGTGGAGGAGCCATGTTGGGAAGTAAGTCCCACATTAACTACCTCATGGTTTTGGGAATGATTTAAATACTTATTGGGTTACTCCTCTTATTACCAATTAGTTTTGAGATAGAACCTTAACAAAAGGCTAAATCAAGCTCCAAGCCTCCAACTAAAATGAAATAATTTATCTCAATTGCGGGAGATGGTCCTCCAACTCTCTAGAATAAACCTAACTTGGCTTGGAAATTTTATGCCTTCCATGTCCTTGCCCAGCTAAATTATATGAATGTAAAAGGACTAGGTCAAGAACTCTCTTCCTGTGGCTTTGGCGCTTGCCTGCTCGGTACTGCACTTGTGCCATACCATGTTCATTATTGATAGAAACCTAAGAGCTGGACTGAGAATTTAGAAAGTAAAGAGTGAATTATATTGAAGAACAAAAATAGGAATATGAGTTTTCTATTTCCCTTATTCACTAGAACATATGTAAATTGTATTTCCTAGTCACCCCTATATATTGAGTCATTTCTTCCCAGACTTTTGAGAATCTGTCGTAAACCCCAGAGGTACCCTTTTTACAAAGAACAAATTGCTCAATTCTCACAATTCTAATTTTCTATTCTATTATCTCCTCTTATTTATACCCTCTCTACTAACTAACTAATCTGCTCTAACCACTAACTATTCTAATTACCCTTATATCCTAAAAATTACCAAATTGTTTGTTTGCTCGCCAGCATAATATATGCATGCATGTGTGAGCTTCCTTTTTCCCCACAGTAATATACTTAACTGAAACAGTATGTCACTTTCAGGTAGAGAAACCAAAGAATAGGGGAAATCGTCACATGCAACGATATTATTTCAGGTCCACTTCTGTAATGATTATTCGGATATGGTCATCATGGCTTGTCAAACTAACATCTGAACCATTTGATTATGCTCCTGCTCGTGTGGATAAACTCTTTCTGGATGTCCCGGAGGAGAAGTTGATGGAATACATCCCGAAATTCGATGTGGTTGTTCTTTCATCCGGTCATTGGTTCGCGAAGCAGTCTGTGTATATTCTTAACAATGAGATAGTGGGAGGACAATTGTGGTGGCCAGACAAGTCTAAGCCAAAGAAGATTAACAGTGCCGAAGCATATCGTATATCTGTTGAAACAATTCTCACTGCTCTTGTGACACATCCAAATTACACAGGGATTACAATTGTGCGTTCGTACTCACCTGATCATTACGAGGGTGGGGCATGGAACACCGGTGGATCATGCACCGGGAAGGTTAAACCTCTTGCACCTGGTGAGTTGGTGGAAAATGGGCATACAAACTACATGCATCAGCAACAGGTTACCGGTTTCAACCGTGCTATAAAAAAGTTAACAAATAAATCAAAGTTGAAGTTAATGGATATCACTGAAATGTTTCAGTATAGGCATGATGGTCATCCTGGTCCATATAGGAGTCTTGACCCGAACAAGATTACAAAACGTGGCCACGATGGAAGGCCGCCACCACAGGATTGCTTACACTGGTGCATGCCAGGTCCTGTAGATACCTGGAATGAAATTGTGTTTGAAATCATCAAGAGAGAACTTGATGGAGTATAGCTGCATCCTCAGAATTGTTTAGTTCTTTATTTTTTTATTTTTTTTATTTTAAATCTAGCTGCATGTTATGCTTAGTTTGGTAAGAATTGTCCAGCTGCATCTTTTCATAGAATATTGCTATACTATAGAGAAATTAATTTACTTTTAAGGATTGGGGTAATAAGCTGTTTGCTTATTATTCCTCAATTATCAAAAGCCATCATATACTACTTGCACGGCTAAATATGTTCATGAGCAACAAGTTCTGATTTCAAGTATGACATTACAGTGTGTTTACATTTTTTGAAGTGATTGTTTGTGAAGCATTGGTGGCCATGTGACAAAATCCATTACATGCCTTTCCAATACCAATGCATTTGATTTGTTAACAAGTATTAAAATATTGGATATAAAAAAGTGAGCTCAAATGTATGAGTCTCCCATCTAATAGGATCGGGAAAGAATAGAGATAGATGTACGTAATTTTTATCCTCATGAGTGAATATGATATTATGATTTGAATATGTGACTTCTTAGGTCATAAGATAAACAACTTTATTGTTACACCGAGAGTCATTTTTATTGAATATATAAAAAAGGGTAGTCCAATATGATAATATATAAATAATTTTGAACTCTACTTTATTGACAAAGTCTTAGCTTAAGTGAAAATCATCTGTATAAATGAAAACTAGTCTTAAGTTTTATGTATTTTCCCAACTTGCATAAGTTATCCCACTCCAAATTAAATAAATTAGCAACTAAAAGCTATTTCAAAAAATGGATAAAAATTAGGATTGGTTACTTTCTTTATTTTCCATAATGTGAGTTTGAATCTATAGCGCTTAAATTATCTAAACCTCAAACTGCAAGTGGATTTTCCTCATTTCAGATTTCAACATAATCTATGAGATCTAATTGGTTATCAAAGGCTTGGAAAAAATCAATTTTCTCATCCATTTACTAGATCTCTTTGTTTGTTCAAATTATTTTTTCATGAAATTGTGATCAGAAGTGTACCATAGTTTGTTTGGACTTTGGGTTATTGTTTGCACAGTACAAATTGAGTTTCAGACACAATAAATGTACTCATAGTCAACATTCTATTCTGCACAACACAATTTTTTGGTGACATTGTAAACAACACAATTTTTTGGTGACATTGTAAACAACACAATTGGAATCACATTTTCCTAAAAAATAATAATTGACCCAAGCATATAGCCACGCTAAATATTTACCGGAAATATTTTTCTTGCTCATATCAATCTTAATTGACTCAAGCATAATTGCTTGTATCGAGACTATATGCAATCATATATAAAAGTTCCATGAGAAATGCAATTGCTATCCATGATACAAGTTTGTATTCATCAAAATGTTAAACAAACATGTTATATCATGTTTTAAAACTAATTGAGTTATGGTTGAACATGATCCTTTTTCTTTTAATCTCAAATATAGTTTTCAGTGGAAGTAAAAAAATACAATTTACTCATAAATACATATTTGATTACTTAACTCAATTTGTTTTCTTCATTTTATTCCCTTATATTTTTTGTATATCTCATTTAAGTCATTAACTTCATTTTAGTTATCAAGTTGGATTAAAATTCTTGTCATTTTTCTGATTTTATTGGGTAAAAGTAGTTGATAGCTATGAACTTTTACCCCGTAACTACAAAAAAATAGTCAAACTTATTGTTCTGTAAAACAATGTGAAACTTACATTCATTTTATTATGAGAATAAATATCTCCTCGTACCAGCTTTCGACTAGTAAAAATATAACATGCGTACTATTTTGTTTAATTTTAAAATATTTTAATAGAAAATGATTAAATATGACATATGTCATAGTTGAAATTGTTAGATGAGATAATTTATCTCCTTATACTAGTGATACTTTATTTTCTTATATTATCTATTATTTATTTGCATTAATTTATTTAAGAATGAATAATATATATTATTTATTTTCTCTCTCTAACAAATGTTGTATGGTTTGAATTAAAAAACGGTAAGTTGGGAACAGGAAAAAGGCGATGAGTTTCCCTATAGAATGGGTTCTACTTACTTTAACTTACTTTTCATCTTTACTATCAATTCTATTATGAATATCTAATAATTTAGATATACTTATTAATTCAAAACATTAGATTTTCCTAAAATTTCAGGCTAGGATAATAAGTAAGTTTAAAAACCTTACTATACTGATCCCTCCCCACTTCTATATAATTCCTGTTTGAGCGGCTTTCTAGATTCGTTTGCTCTCAATGCATGAAAAGTACAACATATTACGGCTAGAGAAAGAGCAAGTACAAGAGCAAAGGAATATGTTAAACCAAGCCCTTCAAAGCCTCAGAGTGTAAAAAAGGGACCTAGGATTTCAACTTGAGGTGCAGCTGGTGGAAGAGTTTCCCTTGGAGGAGCAATGCTTCAAACTCCAAAACCTGATTCAAAAGCTGGTGTCTATGTATAACCCACACTCATGCATTACACACATTTAGAACTATTATGAAAGCTAGAAGAGGGTTGGATGTTGCTGGTGTTCCTTAAAAAAACACTCATTTTGTGTTGGAAGAAGTGCTCTTGACATAGAAACTCCTCTGACCCAATAACCTTTTTCTCCTATCTCTTCCAATGTATCATTGAAAGCTAATATGGCAAATGCCAAAGATGAACTGAGAATGCAGAGAACAATATCACTTAAAAATGTGCCATTTTCTACTCCCTCCAAGATAACCATTGTGGTTGATGAAGAGAACAATATCACTTAAAAATGTGCCAATTCATGCCCCTGCTACACCTTCATCAGTTCCTTTTATTTAGAGGTGACTTAGTTCAAGAGATTGTATATTTTTTTGAGGAAAGAAGGCTTGCTTGTATATTAGCATGATTTTTTCTATTTGAATTTTCATTTTATTTGCAAGTGTAATGGGTGGGAAAAGGATCATCCCATAATTTTCTTGTATGTCCTGAACAGACCAAACTTCATAAAATAATATCAAAATATTAATTTCTACTTTTATAATTTTTTTTAAAATAAATGAAACTTTTTTATTGGTTTGAGACACCAAGTGAAACATAAATGAGACATTTGATCCTCATACTAATGTTTGATCTTTAAGTCAATTATGTAATTGACTTCTTGATTGTGTACAAGCTTAAAGTGTATGACATTTTTTTAGGATAAAACATTATTAAATTATTTGATACATATACCCAACTTCTAATAATAAGGCTGGATTATCATTTCTGATTATTTCATCTGAAAATTGTCTTAAATCTTAATCTTAAAGAGAAGATTAAGACAATTTGATAGATATAATGAATTGTACATTTTTTGACCATGTTCTATTGAATCCATCAAATCAACAAGAAAAAAATGTTGATATCTATTTATCATTGTATATGCAATTTTCTTGTATTAATAGTTAGTAGCATTACTCAATTAGGTGTACTGGTGTAGGTCTTAATTGTCCTTACTAATTTGGTTATTTTACAGACTTTTCACAAATGACAAAAATTTTGGTCCATGTGCCTTGTTGTATCAGCAGTGACACTACATTGAGCACAAATTTTGAGCATCATAGATATGCCTTAACAAATCTAAACAACATGATATAAGAAACATGGTACATGTTTTTTCCTTTTATTTCCTTTTCTGATTACAAGAGGAAAAGTGAGTTTTAAAAAATGGTCTATTTAGTCAACAGAAACTAAATGAGGAGACAGAGAAAAAGACCGCAGTGGTAAAGAAAATAGGAAAAAATAAAGCATGCATTTAAAGTGACATTTATAGACCGAAAAAATGTTGCTCTAGTAGTATAAGGTTCTGTTAGACCCTTAGCCAAGAAGGTTAATGATTTTATTCATAAAAATATCACTATTGGGAAAGGTAATTACACACTCAAAAAAGATTAGTTGTTTATCAAAATGGGTAAAGAAATATCTCTGGTGGTACAAAAAAATTACAAGATTCACTGAACCAAGAGGGTATTTCAAAATTTTTTTTCTCTTACAAAATAATCAATTTTAATTTCTTGGTCAACTAAAATTTGTTTAACTGAAAAGACAAAGAACATGCCAGTAGTTGGGGAAATGCAATGGCTACCATAGCTTTACAGCTCTGAGTTTTTATTTTAATAAAACCTTTAAATAACTAAATGCCAGTATTGCATAAAAAAAGCATTTTCTTTCCTTTTCAAAAAATAATACATTTTTTAATGCATTCAAATTAAGTATCTGCATTCAGTCATTAATTAAATCATGACATTTGATCCTCATACTAATGTTTGATCTTTAAGTCAATTATGTAATTGACTTCTTGATTGTGTACAAGCTTAAAGTGTATGACATTTTTTTAGGATAAAACATTATTAAATTATTTGATACATATACCCAACTTCTAATAATAAGGCTGGATTATCATTTCTGATTATTTCATCTGAAAATTGTCTTAAATCTTAATCTTAAAGAGAAGATTAAGACAATTTGATAGATATAATGAATTGTACATTTTTTGACCATGTTCTATTGAATCCATCAAATCAACAAGAAAAAAATGTTGATATCTATTTATCATTGTATATGCAATTTTCTTGTATTAATAGTTAGTAGCATTACTCAATTAGGTGTACTGGTGTAGGTCTTAATTGTCCTTACTAATTTGGTTATTTTACAGACTTTTCACAAATGACAAAAATTTTGGTCCATGTGCCTTGTTGTATCAGCAGTGACACTACATTGAGCACAAATTTTGAGCATCATAGATATGCCTTAACAAATCTAAACAACATGATATAAGAAACATGGTACATGTTTTTTCCTTTTATTTCCTTTTCTGATTACAAGAGGAAAAGTGAGTTTTAAAAAATGGTCTATTTAGTCAACAGAAACTAAATGAGGAGACAGAGAAAAAGACCGCAGTGGTAAAGAAAATAGGAAAAAATAAAGCATGCATTTAAAGTGACATTTATAGACCGAAAAAATGTTGCTCTAGTAGTATAAGGTTCTGTTAGACCCTTAGCCAAGAAGGTTAATGATTTTATTCATAAAAATATCACTATTGGGAAAGGTAATTACACACTCAAAAAAGATTAGTTGTTTATCAAAATGGGTAAAGAAATATCTCTGGTGGTACAAAAAAATTACAAGATTCACTGAACCAAGAGGGTATTTCAAAATTTTTTTTCTCTTACAAAATAATCAATTTTAATTTCTTGGTCAACTAAAATTTGTTTAACTGAAAAGACAAAGAACATGCCAGTAGTTGGGGAAATGCAATGGCTACCATAGCTTTACAGCTCTGAGTTTTTATTTTAATAAAACCTTTAAATAACTAAATGCCAGTATTGCATAAAAAAAGCATTTTCTTTCCTTTTCAAAAAATAATACATTTTTTAATGCATTCAAATTAAGTATCTGCATTCAGTCATTAATTAAATCATTTTATTAAATTTCCAAGACGGACGTGAACCAATTTCTTAACCAAATTTTATAGTTTGAATTTAATAATTAAAATATATTAATTAATAATTAAATTCCCAATATTTAATCACTTTATTTTAATATTTATTTTCCCCATTTTCTTCCACTTTATTTATTTATTCCACCTTTTCCTGCAAAACCCTAAATTCATATATCACTTTGGAGAATTCATCTAACGGAGTTTGTAATTTTCTCTGTAATTGTTGAATTTTCTCTCAAAAAATTGTGTTAATTTTGAAGTTCTTTGTTTTCTCTGCAATGGTGAAGATTTGAGCTTACAGAACTTCGATTTTCTCGAAGACCAAGCTCAACTCTTCCAAATTCACCTTCTGGGTTTTCATCTTTTCACCATTCCATACAAAAAAGTTTCTTTTTTTGAAGTTTCTTCTAATTTTGTAAATTTTCCCTGCATTCAAATCTGTATCTGTTAACTAAAGTTAATATTTTTTCCTTAAAATTTTTATTTTCCCTGATTTTTTTTCTGTGTGAAAACGTGTGAATCTTCAATGGGTAGGGTTTAAGCAAAGTTTCATGTTTTGGGGTATCTTAGTTTTTCATTGATTGCACAAAAATGGAGGGAAAGGAGAATTTTGTTGGTGCTGGTATTGCTCATTCAGTGGTAGGTGGTGAAGCTACTAATAGTTTCCAAGTGGCTCCTAGAATTGAGAGCAACTTGGATTTTTCCATGGCCACGGTGCCAGCACCGTCGCCGGCTACAGAGGGGAAGAAGAAGAGGGGGAGGCCTAGGAAGTATGGACCAGATGGTAAGGTGGCAGCCATGGCTTTGTCTCCAATGCCGATTTCGTCATCAATTCCGTTGACCGGAGACTTCTCAGCTTGGAAAAGGGGGAGAGGGAGGCCTGTTGAATCTATCAAGAAGTCAACATATAAGTATGAAGTTGAAAGTCCAGGACAAGGTGTTATATAGCTCTTTGATCAGTTGAATTTGAACTCTAATAATTGCTGATATTTTATGTTTTTTTAGTTTTACTGTTAATTTCATCTGGTACTGGGATTTTGTTTTTACTGTTAAATTTGCAGTCTTTGATAATTATGACTAGGAGAGTAATAATAGAGTGAGTTTCTCTAGCCTAGTTGGTTTGTCATTTACCTCTTTAGTGTAGAAATATCATAACTACTTTTTTCCTTTGGTTTCTAATCTAATTGATTTGGAGAATTAGTTATTTCCTTTGATCTGTATATTTAGCATGCATGTAGTTTTCTCGGTTTTGATTTATGCTAGATTGCTATTGTATTAGAGTTTATGAGGGGGTGGGGGCATGGGTGGACCCTTAGCTTAGATTCCTTTTCAGATATAGAATAAAAGTTGTGAGGTGGATGGGGATATTTTGTGGTTGTTTTTTTTTCAGGAAGCATATGTACTCTCTATTTTTGTTTAGGAAGTAAGAAATAGAATCTCATAATATGACGAAGAAAATGTTTAGAGTAAATGAAGGAGCCGTCGGCATGTTCAATAGGTTGACCCCGTAGATAGTTAGTTGATGTGGCCGTGCTTGAACTGGTCTAAATAATTATTATTTCCAACAGTTGACTGACTGCCTTGTTTGATATTGGCCTGGACCATGTCATCTTGCAAAAATAAGGACCAAGTATTGAATAGTCTGGCATGGATTATTCATGAATCGACATGATTGGAAAAACGGGTTTCAATTTTAGGAATTTTGTTCAAAGGCATATTTTCAGTTAAGAATTTATCTATGCATGAGGTTAAGAGTGGCTTCGTAGAATGATAGTGTTTATTTATATCTTATTCAAATAAAGTAGGGTTATAGGTCATAACTCATAAATATCATATAGAAGAGCAGATGCTTTATTAACTTGATGATGATTAGTGAAATAGAGTAGATTCAGGTTAACAATGCATCACATTTGACTCATTAAATGCACCTTCCTGGCTATTGCTTTTTTTATATATAGCTTTTGTGAATCAAGTAGGAAATTTCTCGTTGGATTTGCATTAATACATTCTTTTATTCTGTGACTCTCTATCTACCCATCTACGTATATTATAGGTGGGGGAATTGCATACACAGTTGGTGCCAATTTCACAGCTCATGTGCTTACAGTAAATGCTGGCGAGGTATTCTGTTTATTTCCTTCGAGGTCTATATCCTGAAGTGTTGTTAGATTGTTGTTTTTATTTAATCAATTTGTGTATGAATGCCATATACAAAGTAAATGCAAAGGCAACTTTGTTTTGCTCACAATTCAAATGATTTTTACATTTCATAAAAACAATTATTTTATTAAAAAAATCTTACCTCCAAACTGCTTGTAACTTTTAGAGCATGTGGTATTTCCCTTTCTGCATATTGGAGTTCCAAACTTGTTTTTTGTATTTTATGTATACTAGTCATAGTTCATGGCTTAACTACTGATTATGACTTGTCTTTTACGTGGGTTACCCTATACTACTACTAACAATTACATTATTTCTCTTGTTAGTAATAGGTATTAAGCAATAATATTCAATTTCATAAACCTCTGATTCTGGAGATTATAGTTACAGGATTGGCTGAATTGTTTAAAGAAAATATTGTCCCAATTCCCAAGGTTATGACTTATGAGCGTTGAATTCTAGGTTTGGTGGTTCCAGAAAAGACTTCGAAAAAATAAGTCAAATATTGAGTATAATGAAATCTAAAGTACAATTATGTTATAATGTAACTCTTAAGTTTTTAATAGAAACGTTAGCAACTTGGTTTTGTTGCACTTAAAGAAATATTGTTACTTAGAGTATATAATACTGACATGACATAGCACAATACGGTGTCATTATTTTAGAAGTAAAATATCAAACTGCAGTTTATTTTTTAAGAATTATTGCTGTGCAGTGTGCTTAATTGTATTTTGATTTTCCTATGGCTTGTCTCAGGATGTTACTATGAAGGTTATGTCCTTTTCTCAACAAGGATCACATGCTATATGCATTCTGTCTGCAAATGGCACGATTTCAAATGTTACACTTCGTCAACCGACTTCTTCAGGGGGTACTCTAACATATGAGGTGAGTTCAATTCTATGTCATCGGTACAAAAAGAAAATAACTTCAATCTTGTGATTCTTATTCAGATAATGTTTATAGCATGAACTCGATTGCATAATAGTATCACAAATACATTTGGTTTATATGCTGTCGTGTTTATCTGGCATTGTATGTACTAACTACTTGGTATGACATATTAAATGTTATTTTTTTCGAGCAGCCTGAAAGTTGGTTTTTCAGTTATGTCCTGAGTTTTTCTTCTGTAGAAAGAAGCACACCGTTATATGATAATCTGTTACATTAAGTAGTTCACCGGCCAATTGGTTGCTATAGCAGTCTTGTGACACTGAATGTTGATGTGAAATAAAAGGAATGTGGTTAACTGTTTCCTCTTATCCATGAGCCCTAGATTTGACGTGCTTTTTTTTAAATCCCGGCTAAATTGTTTGAAAAATTCCCTTATAGCTATGCTGTTAACATAGTTTAGCATCCTTCCCTTACGAGCACTATGGATGAATGAATGCCTTTTGGTTTTCACGCTTTCCTTGCTTGACACTCATTTACAGGGACGGTTTGAGATTCTATCCTTGTCTGGTTCTTTCATGCCAACTGATAATGGAATTGCGAGAAGCAGATCCGGTGGGATGAGTGTCTCTTTGGCAGGTCCAGATGGTCGAGTTATGGGGGGTGGACTTGCTGGTTTGCTGATAGCTGCAGGTCCTGTGCAGGTAAACCTCATGCTATTAAAAGAGGAAGGTCGACTAAATATTCAAGAACCTTGTGAAATTGTTATTATGAAGTTTTCTAATGTTTGGAATAAAATAAGATAGTGCAAGTGTGGTTGTTCAAATTGTTCCCATCATCTTAAAGCAATAGTTTTAGTCTGTTAAGTTTTTTATTCGATGACCAATGCTCTTGGATAGAAATTATAATTAACTATAGTCATGCTATATTGATGCTCTTTGAAAAAAGGAGCAGAGCACATGCAATTAAGAAATAAAAACCATTATTATACTCAAAAAAGAGAAGAAATAAGATCCAAATTACATGTACGAAGGGCATGTCAGTCATGGTAATTTTTTTCTATACATCCAAGCTTTGACATCGATTTTACAACTTCCACTGTTTATTACTTTATTCATTAAAATACTAATTTATTTTTTATAGCAATTTACAAAACACAAAACATAGAAATCTATGGTTTCTAACTTGAATGTCAAAATAACATTGCTCTTTCATTTAGTGTAACACCTCAGCCTTGACATGTGACTCCTCTGAGTCCATGAATTTACTGACCGCTCCACCCTTTAAACCCAAATACCCTTGCAGTATTTTATTGCCCCTAAAGCGAGCCTCTCGTGACCCCTCTGGGCCCATGAATTCCATTGAGTTACAGGAGGCTTGCTTTCAGGAGAATAAAATACTGCACGTGTATTTAAGTTTAAAGGGTAGCATACTTAGTAAATTCATGGGCCCAAAAGGTTCACATGTTAAGGTTGGGGTGTTATAGTTAGCACTTCTCTCACCATCTTCTTCTACTTCAGGTTGTTGTGGGCAGTTTTCTTCCTGGTCACCATTTGGAGCATAAAAACAATCAGAGGAGGGTGGAGCATATATCAACTATTACCCCTACACATGTTAATCCTATCTCTAATGATGACGGAATAAAAGTTAGTTTTGGTGGATTTAAGCCTATTATGACGCCTGCTGCATTTCAAGAAGAGCATATTGCTTCTTATAACAATGTTCAAGACTCTAGGAACTCATCTGCTGATGATAAATAACCTTTCGCCGAAGAGGACTCCAATCCAAGCCAATCTGATATGTAAGACATGCTTCATGTGAATTTTGTTATTCTGCAGAGTCAACCTCATTTCGGCTCACTCATTCCTGACTGACACCGAAAATTAACTTACACGAATGACAGAATTCTGATAGTCGGGTGACAGCGTCGCTATGGTTTTGACTCAAAAGTTTCACTCTTTTCCTTTGGTACTATGGTGTTAGGTAGGAAATCTATTTGTAGGTTTTGTATGTTTCTGTTTTGCTGATGTATCTCCAGTGCTGTTTACTCATTGTTGTAGCAGTTAAATGTAGGGTATATGTTGTGCCATTTTCTCTATATGGATGCTATAAATGTGAGTGGAAGTGAGTGTTTCTGAACTATGTAAGTTAACAATATTATTTGTTGTGAAAGAAGAAATTGCATATCAGTTTTTTTAGTTCATTCTTCTGTTACAATGTTTCTTTTCCAAAGTATCAGCAGGAACTAACAGATATGTTTATTTACCTGCATAAAATGAGTGTTTCAGAAATTTTGTTGTTCCTATTAATATCAATATTGTTCACAAAGTGTCAGCAAGAAGTTATAGATAATTAGATGTTTAATACCTGAACACAGTGAGTGTTTCAGATTTTTTTTTTGCTATCTAAGTTTTGTTCTGAAAGTTCAATACAAAATAATTATTAATTATTTATATTTTTACCCTTGTGGAGAAAAATAATTGTGCAATAAAATACGGACAAGGCTTGAGAAGGGTATAACAGAAAAACAATACAATTTGGTTAAAAACAATTTTTTTAATGATTTTATTAGTTTGTATAAAAAAATCTAGAACAACACTCATAAAGGAATTGACTATTGAGGGAGAGAATTTACTAATGTTTACTTGCTGACAATTTTCTAAAATCTCTCATTAAACTGAACAATTTTGTATGCTAATATCTACAAGAACAAATGCCATGTAATGTACCGTTACTGTTAACTTGAAAGACATTGAACTTTCCTGATGTGAAGTTATTTAACAACAATTTCACTGCATTTCTTTCAGTTCACAATTATCTTAGGCTTTCACTACCTCTATATTAATATCCATTTTCCTAAAAGAAAAAACACCTGCCTCATGTCACTATATTTCCGGTATTGAATCCTCCGGTACTGGAGAGAATCCAGTTTCTATATAATGCGTCTTATAAAACGAGATGGAGTAATAATGTTTGAAATCATGCACATTTAAATTTGGTCTTCTTTAAAATTTAATTCTATATGGTGTATTGTTTCAGGCATATAGTGATTAACCAGTTGAAGAACAACCCTGAACAAATTCCACGTGTAGTATAAAGAATTGGCCTTAATTACAAGCTTTAAACTTCAACATATTTGAATACACAGTCATACATACGTGACCCAAGAAATTGTGCAACTTCAACATGCTTCACCTGTAAAAAAACATGTGTCAAGGAAGAAATAAGACCAAGTAGTATAATAATCAGAATTCCAATTTCGACAAAGTGCGTTACCATTCCAATATTGAGGGAATCACATTTAAATTGAGCATAAAGATTTGTTTCTATTCCACGACCCTGTCAGAAGAAATGGGTCAGGTTTAATATTAATGGGACACTGTAAGAGTTTATTGGCAAAATGCAGAAGATGCAAAGTTTCAATCATGTAAAGGACTGGTTAATTGTCCTAGACTTAGTAAATATGAAGCATTATTACATTTTGAATAACTTTTTGACTACTTGGACAACTTTATTAGTAGCCAAGTTGTCAAAAAGTTATTCAAAAATAGTTGTCCAAACTCCGGAATAACTTTTTTCGTGTTTGCACGCCCTTGATATCAAGAGCCAGCTTGGACATAAACAATATTCAAGGAAGAAAGTTACCATCCCTTCTAAGATGACAAGATCTGCATCATTGGCAAGGTAAGCAACCTCTTGTGACACCCTTTTGAGATCAATAACCTGCAAACATGTGATCATAATGTACAAGTTAATGGTCTTATAGTATATTAAAGATAAAACATAGCCAAATTCTCCCAATGTAACAAAATAGTAGTACTGATTTTCTTACAGGTAAATCATTGCCTGAGTTGGCAACTGAAAGATTTGAAGTACTAACACCCATGATACATCCTTCTTCATCTTTCAACTGGTAACAAGCATGATAAGTTAGCAAAGAACATGATCGTACCAATAGTTTTTAGTATCTGATTTTTGTTACCTTTGATATAATTTCAATTAGCTCAGAGTAAGTCACATCATTGATAGATGGTAAATCATTAGCAGCCAATACAACCTGCTTTCGAAACAGGATCACATACAATATGTTGTAGCCGGTAGCTATTACAACAGCGCATGAAAAGTAAATTCAATTTCAAACCATAGTTGCATGGTACACGGTACCAGTATGTGATACCCGAAACTATGTGGTCAATAACAAAATGCGAAATAAAATGTGTGCAAACCTGACTGCCACGCCGAAGGAGCTCCCTTGCAAATGG
Organism: Lupinus angustifolius; assembly: GCF_001865875.1. Lineage (NCBI taxonomy): Eukaryota > Viridiplantae > Streptophyta > Magnoliopsida > Fabales > Fabaceae > Lupinus > Lupinus angustifolius. The sequence goes on from NC_032016.1 coordinate 3,145,734, forward strand.
CAAAATACCCAAAATTATATCTGCACCAGAGTTATCAACAAAAATGATAACCTGCTGCCATGATAAAGGAATTGATTGATTAGAACACATTGCAAAGAATATATAGCAGAAGTCATAAGATCCAACATAGAGTAAAATACATAACATATGATGCCACTTGCCTTTTTCCATGATTTGTTGGTCCATTTCAATTGGAAAGTGTCAAGGTCATCAATAACCCAAGGTCTCGGTACAAGATTTTGACAAGTTGCGGAAAAGGACATTCCCTCCCTAGAGAAAACCTCGGCAAGCTTCGAGAAATCAAGGGAAGAAAAATGTAACAAATATACAACATATAGTTATATATATAATCCTCCTAACACTTAGCAAGACAATAGTCTCCAAGTATCTGATTTCCCATACAACTTTGCAGCCTATGGTTGTGAACAATAACAGAGAATGACCACAAAATGTGCTCTCATTTAGCAGAGGAACTAAAACAGAATATGCGTCAATACTCTTTAGTTTCAGTGAATAAAATTACATATAGAAAAATCAACCTACCTGTGCAGAACCAAGATCGAAAACGTTTCCTGCAAACATTCCTCGAACTAAACTCTCAAGTCGCTTGCCTTCATCTTCAATGGTATCATTAAGACGGACAACATTGTCAAATAAGGAGATGGCTTTTTCATTCTCTTCTTCCTGTTGCATTTTATCGGAGAATTACTTATCTTCGGAAAAATAGAACATATGAAAATATATGCCTTTACTTACTTATACTCTTCATGCAAGATGTTACATTGCTTCAAGCACTATAATATGTTATCCACATGTTTTTCTTCAATGTTCTAGCTCACAGAAAACCAAACTGTACAGTTAAACTTACTCACCTTCACTTTCTTGAAGATATCTTTGAATCCAACTTCTCTAAGTACTTGCTCACGAAGTTTGCATAAAAGCTAGACAGGAAAACATTGAAGAAAGAAATTATACAAATAATAATAGTCATAAATTAATGAGGGTATTGAGACAAATTACATATAACTTGAGATAAAGTACATACAATGATATCAAGTGGCCCACCTTGACATGTAGGATCTATCTTTAAAGATTCAAGTATTTCACCATACCTTTTTGCAAGAAATGCATAAACAGAAGACGCAATTAATAACTCAAGTACTACTTAGAACAAAAATGTGATTGAATAACTGATTTGGACAACTTCTTGTGCATGTAATTTATACTTTGTGCACAAAACTAATTTCAAAAGATCACCTTTGAGCAAACTTTCTAGCTTTATTTGCAGCATCAGGAACAGAAGTATCACGTTCAGCACGCTTCCTATATCAAATCAAAGCTAATTAACATTGATGTAAACAAGAATCATAAAAGATTACAATAATATAAAAACCACATATTTCACTAAAAACAGGTCAAAGCAGTGTTGTGAGAATATTGGACGGTCTTACTGGTCTAACCGTTGACCGGACTTGAAAATGACTATGATTTACAATCTTAAGTGAATGAGGGTTGGACCACTTTGAAATGGGGGAAATTCCGGTCGGACTATATTAAACTCGTTTAAACCGGATTAAGCCGGGAAGTAAATCGGACGATTCACTTAAAAATTAAAAAAATGGAACACTATTGTCATCTTTTGTTTTACTCTAGTCTAAAAAAGATGAAGAGATTTACTTATATAATTATACATGATTATTAATTATATAAAATTTTAGATTTATATATAATTATATATTTATAGATAAAAACTATTAATTATATATAAAATTATTTGGTCAGACCATATGGTTTAACCGTTTAAACCGGCTAAACCTAATACGTAATCTCTTCTAGTTTGACTGTTCGGCTCGGGTTTCATAACATTCGGTAATACATCAATATTGGTCTGTTGCTTTTACTACCCTAATTACTAATAATAACTAATCATTTTGCTTCTAAAATTATGTTAAGATGATTACATAGGTAACTTGAGAAACTATTACTAAATACTTTATATTAGAAGATGCAACATTCATTTATCATAAAATACTAATACCATTACTAAATGTATACTGAACACCCAACTTGTCTTACAAGTTAAATTTGAACAACATCTTATATTTTTGTTAAAGATAAGGTATAATATGAATAGAGAAATTTGGACCACACCCCATTATTTTTGCTTGGTGGAAATTGATTTCAAGGAAAAGATATAACATACTTGTAGGAGGGGATAAGACTTTGGAGGAGAATAATCCAAGATAGTTCTGTGGGAGTGGTAATGTTCATATCATCAGAAGGGAATCTCCAAGGAATTGTGCATGCTGTGTAATTGGTATGTACCAATAATGGGAAATGTACTAGTTCTGATGAACTCTCCACTGCTTCTAAAACATGTCATAACAAAAAGAAAAAAAGCTTCACAATTATAATCTTATGTACATTTAGTACTCACTCATCACCTTTTCTATATGTAGACAAACATAATGTAACAAATTGATGTGGTTGGTGCTGATGTTGTACCTAAGTATTATTCATGTAATATAAGTAATGTTTATTTTTTAAATTTATCCTAATGTTCCTTTATATGGGATAGTGTTACCTACGGTTTTGGAGTGGATGCTAGATTGATGAATGGATGAAGGAGAGACATGATTGGAGAGGGACATAGACTTGGTTGAAAGGGTAAGAGAAGAAGAATGCAAATATTGGAAGGACATTCTTGGAGAAGGATTCTTCCAACTCTTAGGAAATGGGAGCAATCCTGGTAGTGAGGCCATAGGCCTATGAGTTGGTGCCACTATTGGTTTCTCCATTGAACCTTGTGAGGTGAACTAGTATTTAGTGACCAAAATATATATAGAGAGCTATCACATCTAAGTGGATCAAGTTTCATATTAGTTTTAATAGTTATTCTATAATTAATAATTATTTATAAATATATATATTTATATGTAAATGTAAAATTGTATACAATTAATAATTATATATAATTATATTGAAATAATATTTTTCCATATTCTTTTGACAAAATAAAACAAAACATCCGAGTATTGTTCTATTTAAATTAAGTAAATTGTTTGGTTTAGTTCCTCACTTGGACGTCCTTTTGCAGTTTTCATTACTTAATTTCTGAAACAGTAAACAACATTAATATCAACAATCATATACAAAACCATATATACAAAAGTTAATACAAAGAATATGATTTTACCAAGAAAGACTCGTCTTGTGTGTGTAGGGTGACAAAAATCTTCCAATCTTCTTCATCAACGATATTTGCATATTTAGTTGGAGGTTTTAGGTTGACATTGCTATCAGCATCTCTGAGTAATTTTCCGGCATCAGTTCGGAATTGTCGGAGAGCCTTGACAGTCGATTTAAGGATATAATCCTTATGCTCTTCACCAACATCAAAAGTTGCAGGAAATAAAAACATATGTACATTATATATTACATGCATACACGTACATTGCATGAAAACGTAACACATATACGTACATTGCATGAAAACACTAAAACTGAAAAAATAAACTTACTGTTATTTCATTCCAAATACGTTCTTTCATGGCATTCCCTACATCACTCTATCTGTTGAAGGTTAACTTCACATTCCGCCTAACAACAACACCAATGTAGCTTACCAATGCGTTGTCACCCTTCGAGTTTAATGGTTGGCCCCTTTCCTTCTGCAATCTGGGTCCTTTTGCAAAATCAAAAGTTGTTAAAGACCTCATTGACATGATTCTGAAACAGAAACACAATTTTTTTCCTCAACTCATCTATAAAAATCTGAGTGTTTTTTTCTCTTTTTCACTCTTTGTAGTATTGCTATCTTTTTTACTACTTTGTGTTTTCTTCCTCATATCTTCATGAACATACTCTTATAGAAATACACACTCTTAGGCTCTTAGCTTATGAAATAGAACATTGAGTGAACCACAATATTTATAGATGAACAACCATTAATATTTCAACAAACGAAGAGACATATGACCACTCAACCATTAATATTTCAACAACCAAGAAACACATAATCACTCGACCATTAATATTTCAACAATCAAGAAACGCATAATCACTCAACCATTAATATTTCAACAAACGAAGAGACGCATTACTACTCCACCATTAATTTATTTAAGGAAGCGCAGTTATTATGTCATCTTCAACATCGCTTCCTTAAATATGCGTTATTGCCTATATTCACATCAACATCGCTTTCTATCAAATGTGCTGTTAAAAATAAATCATTTAAGTTAGTGCTAAAGTTACTAATGTTCAATAGCGTATTGTCAAGAATACGCTGTTGAAGTTACACAAATTGACACCGCCTGCTTTATTATGCGATGTTGATGTTTTTCTGCCTCATTTTCAATAGCGTCGTTCAAAATTATGTTGTTGAATGATCGCTGTTTATTACGATATCTTACGTAGTATCGTGTTTAATCGAGTTTAATACGATCAGGTTAGAATTTTTCCAGTTCAAAACAGTTGAACCCCTCAATTAGTTAAGAATGTAAACCAATATTGTTTTCAAGTTCGGGCAGCAGTGATCAAATCGGTTAGACCACTCAACCAGTCCTCATAACATTAATAGGGAGTGTCTCCCATATGCTCCAAGACTTACCATTACCATATATTATGATTCATTATTTGATATTTTAATTTAACCAAATATTATACATGCTAAATGATGTTTTTTAGTTTACTTTTTATGTACCATTAGTTTAATTTTTTTTTACGTGATGTCGTTACAATATTTTATGTAACAGACAATAATTATTAATATATGGGTGGTCGATGATACACAATAGTGTTAAAAACTAAGTGTAAGACTTTGCATATATCCAAACAAGACCTTAAATGCTAAGAAGACGTTTGTTAAGTAGTATAAGACTCCACTAGATCCATAAATTGATCAAAAGATTAAAAGTTCGATTCATATGAGCAATATTTATCGGGAGAGGTAACCGCACACCCCGAAAGGACTTAGTTCCTTACCCATAGGATGGAGGGATTTATCTAGTGTTATAAGGCTCCATTGAACCCACAGATCGACCAAAAGATCAAAAGTTCATGTAAGCAATATTTGTCGAGAGAGGTAACTGTATACCCCGAAAAGACTTAATTCCTTTATCCATAAGACGAGGGAATATAATTAGTTAAACAAAAACTATACCTTAAATAGGCCTTAGACCGTTAATTAATATGCATAAACCATAGCTTGGTGTATGTGTCTCATTCAATTCAACTTGACTCACTATTCTTGTTGGGAGTCACATGGATTAAGGAGAAAAAAGTGAAGTTGTATGAAGAACATATGTAGAGATTCCTTTTTCATCTTACAGTTCTAAGACATTCTTTTTTCCCTCACTCGTGTTTCAAAATTTTTTAATGGTGTAAATTTTAACTTATCTTTAAATTAAATAAAACTGTAAATTATAAAATCAACTTGTTGGGAACAAACGAACAATCAAATAGTAAAGAGTATAACGACAAGAGAATAATACAAGAGATTTGGTAATGAGGTTCGGCCAATTGTGCCTACGTCCCCGGGAGCGTTGAGCGGCTACCACTATATATTATTAGAGAATTAGGATTAGTGTTTGACTATTCTTCTCCTTGTTACATTAGGTTTACATAACATAAATAAATATAGTCCTCTACCCCAATCAGTGAATGTTCAGCAAGCTCAGGCAATGCCTGAACTTGTCCACGGTAACCGGTTTGGTTAACATATCAGCTGCATTTTTCTAAAGTGTGAACCTTCCGCAATAGTATCTGCTCACAAGCTACCAACTCTTTGATCTTGTGAAATCTCACATCAATATGTTTGGTCCTAGCATGATACACCTGGTTCTTTTCTAAGAATATAACACTCTGACTATCACAATGTAGCGAAACTTCACCTTGCTCAATGCCTAACTCATCTACTAGCCCCATAAGCCATAGGGCTTCCTTAGAAGCTTCACTAGCTGCCATGTACTCTGCTTCAGTTGTGGACATAGCAACAACAGATTGAACTGGTGATCTCCACATAATTGGTCCACCTGCAAGGCGTTGTGGACCTTCTATCATCCAAGTCTCCTGCATAGTCCGAATCAACATAACCAATAACTGAAGGCTTACTCTGTTGGCTGCCAAACATGATACCGAGACCTGTAGTCCCCTTTAAATATCTGAAAACCCATTTGACTGCTTTCCAATGTTGCTTCCCTGGTTTCAACGTGTACTTGCATACTTGACTAACTGCTTGTGCCAAGTCCGGTCTAGTACAAACCATAGCATACATCAAGCAATCTACTACACTAGCATATGGAACATTTGACATGTATTTCTTCTCTTCATGTGTCTTTGGACACTGATCTAGGGAAAGCTTGAAGTGATTTGCCAATGGAGTGCTTACTACTTTAGCATTGCTCGTATCAAATATCTCTAAGATCTTTTCAACATAGCTTTTCTAGGAGAGCCATAGTTTTCTAGCTCCCCTATCCTTGTGAATCTCCATCCCAAGAACATTCCTAGCAGCCCTTAAATCTTTCATGTCAAACTCCTTACCTAACATGACTTTCAACTTATTGATATCACTCAAATGGTTAGCAATCAACATATCATCAACATAAAGTAACAGAAAAATAAACGAACCATCGTCAAGGCTTCTCACATAAACACAGCAATCATACTCACAACGCTTATAACCAAGCTTCAACATATAAGTGTCAAACCGCTTGCACCAGTGTCTGGGAGACTACTTCAACTCATATAGAGACTTCTTCAACTTGCAAACCAAGTGACTTTGTCCAACTGCATTGAACCCCTTTGGTTGTGTCATATAAATTTTCTCCTCTAATTCACCATGGAGAAAGGCAGTCTTCACATTCATCTGTTCTAAGTGCATATCCCGGCCGGCTACCAAGGCAAGCACTACCCTGATAGAAGTGTGTCTCACCACTAGGGAGAAAATCTCATTGTAGTCGATCCTCTTCTGTTGTGAATACCATTTTGCTACAAGAAGTGCCTTGAACTTTTCCCCTTCTTTTTCTGATACTGCTAGCTTCCTCTTGTACATCCACTTGCACCCAACTGCACGTTTGTCTGGGGGCAATGGAACAAGCTCCCAAGTTTGGTTCTTCTGTAAAGACTACATTTCCTCCATCATGGCACTCATCCATTGTTCTTTCTCCTAGCTGTTTATAGTCTCTTGAAAGGTACATGGATCTCCTGAACTGATATGGAGAGCAACTGAAGCCATATCCTCAAAGTCATATCTTTCTGGAGGTTTGATATGACATCTATCCCTATCTCTAGCAAGTAGATACTCCTGCACACGTGAACTCTCTGCTTGAGAATCATCACGTTATTGACTTGAACTAGTGCATGGTTTCGTGCCTTTATTCACCTGAATCATTTCATTGCTCATTGGAATCATATTTGATCCAAAGTTTCTCCATTTGGCATGGGCACCTCTGTCAAAATTGACTATTTCATCCTGACATCTTCACCAAACACTGCATCTCTGCTCAACATCACCTTTCTGGAAACTGGATCCTAGAACTTGAACCCCTTCACACCTTTGGTATATCCAATGAAGATACACCTTTTTGACCTAGGATCAAGCTTAGATCGTTCATCACTGAGTACATGTACATAAACAGGACAACCAAATATGTGTAACATATTATAATTGAATAGGTTACCTGTCCATACTTCTTCTACAACTTTACCATCCAATGAAGTTCGTGGTGATCTATTGATGACATAGCATGCCATACTAAGTGCCTCTTCCCAAAATCCTTTGGAAAGTTCAGCATTCAGTCTCATACATCTAGCCCTCTCTGTAAGAGTTCTATTCATCCTCTTTGCAACACCATTCTGCTGATGAGTCTTCTTCACTGAAAAGTGCCTTTGAATGCCATACTCCTCATAGAATTTCTGAAACTGTGAGTTTTTGTACTCTATACCATTATCTAACCTCATGTATTTGATTTTCCTACCAATCTCGTTCTCTACCTCTACCTTTCAAACCTTGAACTTGGCAAAGACTTCTGACTTATGCTTCAGAAAGTATGCCCAAATCTTGCGAGAAAAGTTATCAACGAAGTTAACAAAATACCTAGAACCTCCTACAGATGGTTCCTGAGTGGGTCCCCATACAACAATGTGGACATAGTCTAGAATGCCCCCGAGTCCTGTGTTGGCCAGCCTTGAAACTAACTCTTTTCTGTTTCCCAAGCACACAATACTTGCACAAATCTAGCTTGCATTTGCTGACTCCTCTCAACAGTCCTCTTTTGCATAGTTCTGTCATGCCACACACACTCATATGTCCCAAATGCATATGCCATAATTTTGTAGCATCATGGTCTGAATCTATTGAGATCTCTTCAGCCACTCCAGCAACTCCGCCTACAACTGTTCTCCCCTAACAACTTGTAAGTGTTCCCTGCAGTCCTTTTATCCTTCATTACAGTCAGAACACCTTTTCATACTCGAAGAATATCATTGTCCCCGTCAGCTCTATAGCTAAATCCTTTGGCCTGCAATGTCCCCAAAGAAACCAAATTCTTCTTCAAATCTGGTATGTGGCTAACGTCACATAACGTCTTCACTACACCATCATCCATCACAATTCTAATTTCTCTCATATCAATAATTCCACATGCTTTATTATTTTCGAGATACCTGAAACCAAAATTGTCTGCCATGTATGTGGTGAACCATTCTATGTTTGGCATCATGTGGTGGGAACAACTAGTGTCAAGTATCCACTCATCTGTACTATGATTTGATGATACATATAGTAGATCAACTTCACTGTTGTAACTAGAGTCATCTTTCTGTGCAACATTTGTAGATGTAGATACTCCTTCTTTCCCTATCGGCTTGCTAGGACTCCGTTCATTGGGACAATCCTTTTTGTAATGCCCAATCTGTTTGCACTAGTAGCACTCTACTGGTGTTCTGCCCCTGGAATTTGGTCTTTTCCCTTTGGACGGACCTCCTCTGCCTTGTCTCCTCCCACACACTTGGCTCCCTTTCATATACAGACCATCACCCTGAGACCCTTCACCTACATTCTGTCTTCTTTGAGTGTGGGACAGAAGTGCAGATGTGATCTCATCCATTTTGATTGAGTCTTTCCCGTACGTCAATGTTGTCACCAAGTGTTCATAGGAATTTGGCAAAGAACAAAGTAATATTATT
>NC_032016.1:3155022-3167099 GCF_001865875.1 Lupinus angustifolius
TAACTAGAGTCATCTTTCTGTGCAACATTTGCAGATGTAGATACCCCATCTTTCCCCACCGGCTTGCTAGGACTCCATTCATTGGGACAATCCTTTTTATAATGCCCAGTCTGTTTGCACTTGTAGCACTCTACTGGTGTTCTGCCCCTGGAAGTTGGTCTTTTCCCTTTGGCATGACCTCCTCTGCCTTGTCTCCTCCCACGCACTTGGCTCCCTTTCACATACAGACCATCACCCTGAGACCCTTCACCTACATTCTGTCTTCTTTGAGTGTGGGACAGAAGTGCAGATGTGATCTCATCCAGTTTGATTGAGTCTTTCCCGTACGTCAATGTTGTCACCAAGTGTTCATAGGAATTTGGCAAAGAACACAGTAATATTATTGCTTTGTCCTCATCATCAACCTTCACATCAAGTTTCTGCAAGTCATTGATCACTTGATTAAAACTGTTGAGATGTTGTTGCAAATCAGCACCTTCCTGCATCTTCAAGCCATAGAGTCTTTGTTTCAAATACAACTTATTTGTTAAAGACTTGGACATGAATCACTTCTCTAATGTCTCTCATACCTCTGTTGGTGACGTCAGATCCATAACATGATATATCACCTCATCTAATAGATAGAGTCGCATGGTTCCTGCAGCCTTCTCCTTCAACTCTTCACAATTCAGTTGATCCAAACCATCTGATTTATTCTGACACGGCGCCTTTGATAGACCTTGTTGAGCCAACACATCCTTAACCCTCCTTTGCCACAATCCGAAATTACCAGTTCCATCGAACTTCCCCATCTCGAATTTGGCACATGGGTTAAGAGTCATCTGATATCAATTGTTGGAAACAAACAAACAATCAAATAGTAAAGAGTATAGAGACAAGAGAATAACACAAGAGATTTGGTAACGAGGTTCGGCCAATTGTGCCAACGTCCCCGGGAGTGTTGAGCGGCTACTACTATATATTATTAGAGAATTAGGATTAGTGTTTGACTATTCTTCTCATTGTTATATTAGGTTTACATAACATAAATATATATAACCCTCTACCCCCAACCCCTTTACATCAGCCCAAATTCATAACTTGTATTGCTGTTATCTAGAGATATGAGTTGTTGCACAACACAACTTATATCTTATATTCTAATATTGAATAGTCCAATATAGAGAGGATCTCATCTCATAAAGAAAATGGATCATCTCTAGTACATGAAGAAACAATACTGGAAGAAATGAGGAAATGTGGTATTCCAAATTTTTTAATGGAGTAGATTTTAAGTTGTTTTTAATTACAAAAAAAAATTATAACTCTTCAAATCGAATTATACCTCACATTCCAGTACTAAAGAGGATCACATCCTACAAAAAACCTGGATCCTCTCCACTGCTAGAGGATCACGTGTTGGAGGAAATAATGACATATTGCCTTCCAAAAATTTTAATGGGATAGATTTTAACTTATTTTTAAATACAAAAAATTGTAAATCATCAAATCAACCTATGCTTCATATTTCTAGTATTGGATAGTGTAGTACCAGTGATGGTCATATCAATCTACACCTCACATTTCCTATACTAGATAGTCGAGGATCACATCCCCAAAGAAATCGAATCCTTTTGGTACTGGAGGAGATTGTGATATAGGCCTTCCAAATTTTTTAATCGTGTAGATTTTAGCTTATTGTTTAAATACAAAAAAATTATAAATAAGCAAATCAACCTACATCTCATATTCCAGTACTAGACAATTAAATATCACAGAGAATCACATTCTCATTCTAAATAGTTTTAATAATACTTTCTATGAGACACTTTATATCTTTTATATAGCATTTTCTATTTTTTATAATTTCATTTGTTACTATTTGAAGTTTTGAGAATATCTACTTTTTTGTTGTTGTTATTGGAGCTATTAGAAGTATTGAGAATATCTACTCAAAATGCTATTGGATTTTAGTAACAAAATTCATTAATAGTTATTTTATAATTTGTAATAAAAAAAGTAAAGAAATATTTTGTGGACTTTTCAATTATTGCATAAATAGTTTTACTTATTACAAATTTTTTCATTTAAAACTTTTCTTTTCATTTACTACCTTACCAAACAATCAACATATATACCAGCCATTAATCATTTATTTTTTAAAGAATCAACGATGATTAAATATACATGATTAAATATAAATGGTTAATAATACAATGATAATATATAAAATCCTACAATATAATATATACATTTTTTTTTCTTCGTACTTTTCAAATCTTTCTACTCACCCCTTATTCATTGGGCACACACTCCTCCCTAGGCCTGAATATCTCTCTATATATGTTCGACGCGTTCAATTCTCACATTACTAGTTACTACTAGCTTGAATGTGGAAACCGATCGTGGCATCAACTCAGAGGCCTATAGCCTCACGAACAGGCTTGTTCCCATGCCGCAACGGTTTGAAGAATCCTCTACCAATAGTGTGCTTCCAATATTTTTATGCAGCTTCTTATATTACCCGTTCAACTAAGGTTATGTCTTTGTCCAATCACTCCTCTCCCTCCTATATTTATGGTCCCACACAACCTACCCTCCACTCCAAAATCGTAGGTAATAATACTATCCCACATAAGAATCTTATGAGTAAAATGAAAAAAAATTATTATTGATATGAAAAATACTTTGTACTCAACTACTCATACCTTCTGATATATTTTGTAAGTTAGTCATGTGCACATATATATTTTTCAAAATACCCCTTTAAAAATATTTATTACACATAATTTTTATTTATTTATTGATAGGACCCCTTCTTGTTCTGATTTCTGGATCGGAATGTATCCTTTATCCAATAGAATGATTTTGGTTTTTGAAACCATGATGGGGTATAGTTATGAAGATATTCCAACACCAAATAATCACCACATGATATGTGGTGAAAAGCATAAAAATTGTTATATGAATAAATGTTAACTATGCAATGAAGTTTTATGACATTTCTTATAATAAATGAAATTTTCTTTTTAGAAAATTATATACCCTATACGGCTCTACACAATAATAAAACACATATATCCTATACGCTGTTTCTTTGCTTCTTTCCTATAATCACTGTGTGTCACTAACTTGTGGGGTAGTACATCAGAAGAAGAAGCAATGGAGAATGCATCAGAACTAGTACATTTCCCATTGTTGATCAATACCAATTACACAGCAAGCACCATTCCTTGGAGGCTCCCTTCTGATGATATACGAATCCCTACTCCCACCGAGCTATCTTGGATTAATCTCCTCCTCAATCTTATCCCCTCTTACAAGTATGTATGTTATCTCTTTTCCATTATTACAAACAAAAATTGGGTATGACCCAAGTTTCTTTTTTTTCTTCTTTCTATTATCACTTATATCTTTAACACACAATAATGGGTAAAATAGGTTTATATGTTTTTTCTTTGTTCAACTTGGTATGTATCTTTGTTTCATTTTAGTTTTTTTTTTCTTTGTGGGTTGTGTTATGTTATTCAAGCTAGTCCTGTCTATAGTGTCATCTTCATTCCCAACTTTAATGCTGGGGTTTGGAAATTAGAAATATCAATTTGGTCACAGAGATTACAAAAATGTCAATTTGGCCCCTTTATACTTAGCCAGTGAATTCTATAGCAGTGTAGCGTACAAAATGATATGATTGCCATGGAACTTTGTATGATCAATATTGAAAAATGTACTAGCAAACACTAGAGTTTAGAACAAATGAATGTTTCAATTTATGCTATTCATTATAGATTCTGAAGTTATCTAATTAATCTTAACATAATTTTGGGTGCACTGTGTAGTTGCTGCCTCAATTAGTAGCTATGACAAAAACAACTGGTTATAAGCAATATTAATATGAACTTTACCTATTTTAGTAAAATATGTGGTTTTTATCTTATCACAAGGATTCAATTGTTTCAATTTTCTTGTTTACGTCATTGTTAATTAGCTTTGATTTGGTACAGGAAGCGTGCTGAGAACGATACTTCTGTCCCTGACGCAGCAAATAAAGCTGAAAGTTTTGCTCAAAGGTGATCTTGTCAAACTAGAAATGCTTAAGGTTTTTTATAGAGCTTAGGCTACTACTGTGTTTTATTCTCTGTTTGTTTTATCTGTAATATTTGAATTCAAGTAGTTCAAATTCTATATAATACTGGAGTTGTTAATAGATTCTTTTGTATATGCATTTCCTGCAAAAAGGTATGGTGAAATACTTGAAAATTACAAGAAAGATCCTTCATGTCGCGGTAGTCCCCCCAATCTCATTGTATGTACTTTAGCTCAAATTATTTGCAAATTTGTCTCACGGTATGTTATTATTTGTCTAATTTCCTCCTCCGTGTTTTCTTTTCTAGCTTCTATGCCAAATTCGTGAGCAAATACTTAAAGAAGTTGGATTCAGAGATATCTTCAAGAGTGTCAAGGTAAGTTTAAGCACACAGTTTGGTGTCCTGTGTGCTAAATGATAATACAATGCAGCTAAAATGTTGAAGAGAAGCACATCTATATCTGATTATAGTGGTTGAAGTAATATAACATTTTGCTTGAAGAATATAAATGAACTGAATGGCATTCTTTTTCATGTGTAGTTGAATAGAAAGGTCCAAGTTTATGGGCCAAAAGTTGCAGAAAATTTATCGTTTTTAGTTTTTAATTTCAATACTATGATTATCGATGTACCAAGTAGTTTTGTAATTCCTCTCTGATTGTGTGCAACAGGATGAAGAGAATGCAAAAGCCATCTCCCTGTTTGAGAATGTTGTTCGTCTTAATGATGCCATCAAAGATGAAGGCGCTCGACTTGAGAATTTAGTTAGAGGAATTTTTGCTGGAAATGTATTTGATCTTGGTTCAGCACATGTAGGTTGATTCCGTATATTCAATTTTGATAACTAAAATTAGTGTTGAATCAAACTTGACTAAGCCTACTTGTTCATGCAAGCATCAGTTTACCTGTGAATATTGTTTATGTTCCCTGTTACTGTACAGGCACAAACCCCTTTGTTGCTCCACTTCCCTATTATCTATTTTAGTTCCTCTGCAAAATGAAAGCACGTGTTGTGGTCATTCTTTACTGTCATTTTCCCTATTCCCTGATCTTGATCGTAACCATCGGCTGCAAATTTGTATGGGAAATCAGATAGTTGAATGGAATTGTATTGCCACTAATTATACATTTATAATCATAAGCCAGTGTTTGTAGGATTATATAAGTACTTTTGGTATACGCGCTTACCTTTTTCTTCCTTCAATTTCTTGAAGCTCGCAGAGGTTTTCTCCAAGGAGGGAATATCCTTTTTGTCTACTTGTCAAAATCTTGTCCCTAGACCTTGGGTTATTGATGACCTTAACACTTTCAAAATGAAATGGATCAACAAGCCGTGGAAGAAGGCAAGTATCATCATATATATATGTCAGTCTGATGAATTATATGTCTTCCGCTATACATTTTGTCATTTTTGTGCAGTGATCTCTAGTGTTTTAATCAATTCCTTTATCATGGCAGGTTATCATATTTGTCGATAACTCTGGTGCAGATATCATTTTGGGTATTTTGCCATTTGCAAGGGAGCTCCTTCGACGTGGCAGTCAGGTTTGCACCATTTTATCTGTCTTCGGGCTGTGCTTTATGGCTTAGCAGCATGTGATAGTGGCTGCCTTTTATTGTTCATCACAATAGATCAATGTGTTGAAATACATGCAATTATTTTTTAATGAGTATGAGCTGAGATGAACTACACATTGTGTTAAATCTAGTTTAAATACTTCAATGAACTCTTCTTTGTGGATGGAGCTGTTCCGTATTAGAAATACCTGATGTGAACAAAATAGTATTTGTTAATTTTATGTTTTGTTTGAAATCATGTGCTGTTCTTATAGCTACCTGGTTCAAAATATTTTATGTGTTCCTCTTTTGAAAGCAGGTTGTATTGGCTGCTAATGCCCTACCTTCCATCAATGACATAACTTACCTGGAACTAGTTGAAGTTATATCAAAGGTAATGAATGTTAGATTTGGCATAAATTTTGGTATGACCATGTTCTTTGCTAACTCTGTCATGCCGCGGTTATCAGTTGAAGGATGAAGAAGGACGTCTCATGGGTGTCAGTACTTCAAATCTTTTAATTGCCAGCTCCGGTAATGATTTACCGGTAAGAAAGTTAGTAGTTTTTTTGTTTGTTTGTTTGGAGAATTTTGGTATCTTTGAGAATATAAAATTTCATTGATTATATTATTTACATGTTTGTTTCTTTGTTTTGGAAATGGTTTGCAGATTATTGATCTCACAAGGGTGTCACAGGAGATTGCTAACCTTGCCAATGATGCAGATCTTGTCATCTTAGAAGGGATGGTAAGTTCTTCTTTGGATATTATTTGCTCTACTGTTTGGTTAGACAAGTTTCATGCTCCTATTGTTGGTCTTTTTCTTTTGACAGGGTCGTGGAATAGAAACAAATCTCAATGCCCAATTTAAATGTGATTCCCTCAAAATTGCAATGGTAACACACATTTTCACATCTTGAATCCTATTTATTCAACTTTTTTTCTACTTGTGAAAATTATTATAGTTAGTGTGTCTTATTTCTTCCTTGGCATATTTTTTTCACAGGTGAAGCATCCTGAAGTTGCAGAATTTCTCGGTTCGCGCATGTATGACTGCGTATTCAAATATACTGAAGCTTAGAAGCTGATTGTTTAATCTGCTCATGTGGTGTGCAATTTATTTAGGGTTGTTCTTTCAAGATGCTCAAGCCTCTACCTTGAGTAGCCGGAATAACTTTTAATTTATTGTGAGCCCAAGGATAGATTCAAGAAGTTTTTGCCAATAAGCTTGCCCTAAAACGGCTACCTATGACTTTTCAAGTTTAATTATATATTTTATAATAAATTATTATCTATCTATACTATTAATAAAGGGAAAACACAAAATAACCACCCATCATGGTGTAATTTGTGTTATTTGTGTTTTCCTATTTTGTCCTCAATATCTTTTTATTTCTACCAAAACACCATATAATATTATTTTCTTATTTTATCCTTATTATCTTCTTATTTTAAAAGTGTACTTAAAAAATTGAATATTAGACCAATTGAATAAATTCAACCGTAAATTTAGCGCAAAAAATTATATTTGAATTTATAAAATACAAACTATACATTACAAACGATAGGAAAGCGGGTTGACAGACACGATAGTGCATGTCAACACGCTAGTATTAATAATAACAAAGTATATGATAAATTATCACTAATTGGATCACTAAAATTTATTGTAAAATATTAATAAAAATATATAAAATATATAATTAAAAATAACTTATAATTATGTAGAAACTCTCAAACGGGTATTATTACACATGTTCACCTATAAACTATTAACTATTGTTGTATATATCCAATGTGGACATTTTTATGGATACTTATTGGTTATATTTGTGCAAGGCATGTTTGACATCAGTGACGATGCTGTATGGTGTTGAGGGTGTGCACACCCCTGTACTTTGTGGGGGGAAATTCTATATTATTTATAGAGAAAAAATATATATATTGAGAGTGTAAGAGTTCTATATATTGTTATTGTATTATTCATTATTTATATTTAATCATCATTTACTCTTAAAATAAAAGTAATTCAAATAAATAATATATTATATAGCAACTATAGATATTTAAGCATTGCATGTATATTATACTATTACTTAAAGTTCTACAAGCCCAAAATTTACTCTTTTGTAAATGACATGACATGCTTCGTGAAAAATAAATAACCATTATTATATTGAATTATTTTATAATATTATAGATATGCAACTCGATGAACTTTATAATCGAATATCCAAGACAAATATTCAATTGCTTCTTTGTATGTCTTGTTTGAGTCTAGCTGACTTCTTCTCTAGTTTTGATATGACAAAACTGGTTAAATTTGTAAAGTTTTACCCATGGGATTATTTGTTCAACTGATTTTATGATGTTTGATAATTAACTTGAGACGTATATCATTGATATGCATAATACTGTGGAATTTGCTTCTTTGAAATGAATAAATAATCTTAAGATAAGTTGATTGGATGTAGAAGACACATTATTTCTCATTATTTATCTTCTTTTGAAGTTAACAATACAATTTTAAAAAGAGTTTTTCCAACTATGAAAATTGTAAAAGATAGATTGTGTAATCGAATGGAATATGCATGAATGAATAACTATCTAGTGACTTATATTGATTATAAGCAGTGTTGTGAAACCCGAGCCGGACGTCAAACCGGCAGAGGTCCCGTATTAGGTTTAACCGGTTTAAACGGTTAAACCGTCCGGTCTGACCGGGTGATTTCGTACATAATTAATAATTTTTATTTATAAATATATAGTTATATATAAATGTAAAACTTTATATAATTAATAATTATGTATAATTATATTGAAATAATACATCTTTATCTTTTTTTGGACCGTAGTAAAACAAAATATTAGAACATTGTCCCAATTTTTTTATTTTTAAGTGAGCCGTCCGGTTTACTTCCCGGGTTAATCCGGTTTAACCAAGTTTAACATGATCGGACCGGATTTTTTCCGGTTCAAAGCGGTTCAACTCTCATTCGGTTAAGACGACAAATCATAGCCGTTTTTAAGTCCGGTCAGCGGTCAGACCGGTCGGACCGTCCGGTCCGGTTCCAACAACACTGATTATAAGTGTTCAACAACATTGACAACGAAGTAAATATATTTAAACAATTTCAAAATATGAAATCACATAGAGATTAGTTATGAAATATATATTTTATTCAATTAAATATATTTAAATTTTGTAATTTTGACATCATTATTTTCGTTTTTTTAATTAATAATATTTATTATTTTAATTTTAACCTATATTGCACACCCTGTTTCAGATCTAATATAATTTGTTTAACTTCATATAAAATATCGAATTTATTTTTTTAATTCTCTCTACATACTTCTTTATTTTATTTTATGGATTTTTAGCTTTTTAAATTATTTATCAATACCCATTCGAGTCAACTACGTCGTTATTCTGTTTTAAAATGTACACGACAACATAATTTGTCAAAAACAATATGCATATATGTCCACACTCATTTTTGATTTGTATGTATTTTATGGGCACCAAGAGTTTATTGTAATATAAGGGGAGGACTAAATATTGAGTGAAAATATTTGGGGTATAATTGATATAGTTATAAGTAACCTTTTACGGTATCTGCAATAAATATTAAAAAATAAATCTCTATTCCCTTATACTTGATCTAGATGAGGTGATTTAATAAGGAAAGAGAGAAGATTTAATAAGGAAAGAGAGAAGGAAAAGAGAAAGAGAAGAGAATTTATGTATTTCTCTCATATGATACAATGGATGAATAGGGAGGAGGAAGGAAAAACTATGTGGGTCTCACACTAAAACTCTTCTTCTCCCTTGTAGGAAGAAAATTAGGATTGAATGTGTTGTCATTTGTTTCGACAATTTTGCTCCATTTTCTATCTTGTTTATCTTTTTTCTTTTTTATCTTGACATGTTTAATCATTGATATAAAATTATCCTTTTTCTATTTTTTATCTTTTTTAGATAGTTTAATTAAATCTATATATTTAATCATTGATATAATATTATATATTTACTATTAACATTATATTTCTTAACATTTTAAACAAATACTTATTTTAATTTTTAATGAAAAATATTATTAATATGACAAAGAGTATAGTTGTCTATTTCATTGATAGAAAGATAAAGTCATACTCTTTCTATCTTTTTTTCTTCTTTTTCTCTTCTACCAAACAACCTACAATTCCACTTTCTTTCTCACCATTTTCTTTCTCCTCATCAGCTTTTTTACCTCTTTCTTTCTTCTTAACTTCTTCTCAACAATCAAAGGAAGACTTAGTTTAAGTGTATCATATTTTGACAAAAATAAAAGTCATTTGTCTTTCTTATTGCAAGATTTTAAAATATAACTTACCACATGTACTTTATTTACTTGGATATTCTTTTATCACATTTTTAATCATTAATTAAAAAGTATAATATAATAATAGATATTAGTTCACATGATAATTAAACACTATTGCCCCCATTGAAATAAAAAGGTTGATAAAACAAAAAAGAAAAAAGACATAGATTTGAGTTCGGGAGATTATTCTGTTAGATTAATTTAATAATTGATGTGGTCCATGTGCTTGAAAGTTACTAATCTGAATGAAAGTGCCTAATGTGATGATGGTTGACAATTAACTGATCAAATTAGTAGGGGGTTTTGTTAACTCCCTCCCCTCTCACTTCATGGGCAGTTTACTTCCTTCATAACTGCTAAAAATATGCATTGGAATAAAACTGAGTGCAACATCCATTCATTCTGATAACTCATTTTATTTTTCCATCTTACAAACATAAAACTTCATTGTAAGAGTAAGAGAAACCAAAGTTGCATAAAAGGAAGTCCAGTGCAGTCTTATAAAGAAAAGGAAGGAAACTGAGTTCATAATCATCAAGGAACCCATAAAGGGAAGGAGGAGAGGTGATAATAAAAGGCAACCAGAAAGAGCATCAAGAAAGAACATCAAAAAGGGAAATAGCAATGGAACCAGGTATTCTTTAACTTCATTTAATCACATGTAAATGTCATAATGTCAAGGTCCTAAATAAAGGGTTATTATGAACCATTAAAGGCTCATGAAAAGTTTTAATGTTCAACAAGTGGTATTAGAGCATAAGGTTAGGGACATTGTGACATTTCTTGTATTTCTGGAATTAATTGATGTATGCATGTCTGTATGTGTAAACAAAATTTTGTGAATGATTTTGTGCGAAGAATCATGAATCTATACATCACTTTCCTCCATGCCTGATAACCTCGCTTGGGCGAGGGAGAAACAGTAGAAGACATCAAATTTTTGTCTCGAAATAGCGCTTGGGCGACGATCTCTCGCTTGGGCGAGGGAGAAACAGTGAACATCAAGTTTTTTTGGTCTCGAAATAGCGCTTGGGCGAGGGAGAAACAATTATGAAGCATATTATGATCACATAAAGGTGGATCATTGCTTGTAATTAAGATTATGATGCCATAAGGATAATAATAAATTGGGTTTGTTCATTAATTATAATGCATATCTTGATCACCCAAAGGTGGATTATTGCATGTATTTAGTGACATTAAAGTTTTAAAAATACTTGTTTGTGCTCGTTTATCCAAAGATAACATGCATGTTTAAGGAGTATGTTTAATTACCCATTAAAGAATAATATTAGGCATCATTAATGAAGGTTTAATGCATTTAAATTTTATCCAAAGATAAATTAAGTGCATGAATAAAAGTATAGTTCGAATCCATAAATATTTATTCAAAGCATTAAAGAGTGAGCATGTCTTTTTTCAGCTTCATTCAATGCTTTCGCCTTAGGCAACAGATGTGCCAAGTTCAACGGACTGAATTATGCTGATTGGTCTGAACAGATCCAGTTCTCACTGGGTGTAATGGAGTTGGACTTGGCTATCATTATGGGTAGTGAACCAACCATAACTGAGACCAGCTCGGAGGCAGATAAGACTCTTTTTGAGGCTTGGGAGTGGTCAAACAGGTTGAGTCTTAGCTTGATGAGAATGTCAATCTCTAACAATGTCAAGCCGTCTATGCCTAAGACAAATGATGCAAGGGAATTTATGAGAATGATCAAGGAGTACTCCCAATCAGACATTACTGATAAGTCTGTGGTGGGAAACCTCATGACAGAGCCGACGACCAAGAAGACGACCAAGAAGTTTGATTGGTCGCAGCCCATTCATGATCATGTAACCAGTATGTCAAATCTGGCTGCGAAAATGAAAGGTATGGGAATGGAGGTGACAGAAGCATTCTTAGTACAGTTCATCATTAACTCCCTTCCTATTGAATTTGGCCAATTCAAGGTGAACTACAACACCATAAAGGAAAAATGGAATTTTCAGGAAGTAAAGGCCATGCTCGTTCAGGAGGAGGTGAGGCTAAAGAAAATCAAGAATGACTCCATTCACATGACCATTCAAGAGCCAGGTAGCACCAG
>NC_032016.1:3167199-3169319 GCF_001865875.1 Lupinus angustifolius
AAGAAGGGAGAATCCATAAAGAAATGAAGTGCTTCTTCTGTAAGAAGAATGGACACTATAAGAAGGATTGCCCTAAAAGAAAGAAGTGGTTCGAAAAGAAAGGTAAACATTTTGTTTCCGTTATAGATGAATCATTTCTTATTGAGGTTCCTAATAATACTTGGTGGTTAGACTCTGGTACAACAACTCACGTGTCGTATATTATGCAAGGATTCCTTTCAATCCGAACCTAGGAAACTAAGAAGTTTCTTTACATGAAGAACAGAATGAAGGCACAAGTTCATGGAATTGGAACATACAAATTGATCCTAGATAGTGGAAACTATTTAGATCTAGAAAAGTGTGTTTATGTTCCTGAATGTGCTAGGAACTTTGTTTCTGTTGCTAGGCTGGATTGTATAGGTTTTAATTTTAAGATTGGGCATTCTGTTTTTAATTTGTATAAACATTCGTACTATTTCGGTTCTGGTACATTAATGAATGGTTTATATTGCTTCAATCTTGATTTTAAATTTAAGAAATCTTTATTTAATGTTGAGCATGATGTTGGTAGCAAGCTTAAATATTTTGATAAGAATTCTACTTACTTGTGGCATCAAAGATTAGGCCATATATCCAAAGGAAGGATAATGAGGTTAACGAAAAATGAGATTTTGCCTCATTTGGATTATGGCAATTGCGATGTTTGTTTAGACTGTATTAAAGGAAAACAAACTAAACACATATCAAAGAACCCAGCCACAATGAGTAGCAAACTTCTTGAATTGATTCACACGGATATTTGTGGTCCATTTGATGTTCCATCTTGGGGTGGTGAAAAGTACTTCATCACTTTTATAGACGATTACTCACGTTATTGTTACCTATATTTGTTGCATGAAAAATCTCAATCAAAAGATGTCCTAAAGGTATTCATTGACGAGGT
This sequence comes from Lupinus angustifolius, assembly GCF_001865875.1. Classification (NCBI taxonomy): domain Eukaryota; kingdom Viridiplantae; phylum Streptophyta; class Magnoliopsida; order Fabales; family Fabaceae; genus Lupinus; species Lupinus angustifolius. Next base: position 3,168,125 of record NC_032016.1, read on the forward strand.
TGAAAGGCAACTTGAAAAGAAGGTTAAGGTTGTGAGGTCTGATAGAGGTGGTGAATATTATGGAAAGTATAATGAGAATGGACAATGTCCAGGACCATTTGCAAATTTTCTTGAAAGTCGAGGCATATGTGCTCAATACACTATGCCTTACACACCGCAACAGAATGGTGTGACTGAAAGGAGGAACCGGACTCTAATGGAGATGGTTAGGTAAATGTTGAATCATTGTGATGTACCTTTATCGTTGTGGATGTACGCATTAAGGACCACTGTGTATCTTCTGAATAAGGTTCCCAGTAAAGCAGTTCCTAAAACTCCCTATGAGTTATGGACTGGTAGGAAACTCAGTTTGAGACATCTCCATATTTGGGGTTATCCAGCAGAAGTAAAGATGTACAACCCATATGAAAAGAAGCTTGATGCAAGAAACATTAGTTGTTTCTTCATTGGCTATCCGAAAAAGTCAAAAGGGTACAGATTTTATTGTCCTAACCATAGTACGAGAATAGTTGAGTCTGGAAATGCTAGGTTCATTGAAAAAAACCAGTGGGAGTGATAAATCACGAAAGGTGGATATTATTGAGACTTCTGATAAACCTTCTTCACCGAATGTGTCTTCTCAAGATGTTGTTCCTCTGGTTATATTACCGTCAAATAATCCACAGAGACAACAAGATAATATCCAAAATCCACAGGATGAAATAATAGTTAATGAACCAATTAATGGAGTCATTAATGATCAAGTGATGGAAGAATCACAAGAAATAGCATTAAGAAGGTCTGAAAGGCAAAGAAGACCAGTTATTTCTGATGATTATATTGTGTATTCACTTGAGCATGAATGTGACTTAAGCATTGATAAGGATCCAGTCTCGTTCATACAAGCTATGAAAAGTGACAATTCTGAAAAGTGGCTCAATGCTATGAAAGAAGAGTTGAAATCAATGGACGATAATAAAGTTTGGAATCTAGCTGAGTTGCCCGAGGGTTCAAAACGAGTTGGCTGTAAATGGGTCTTTAAGACCAAGCGCGACTTGAAATGCAACATTGAAAGATATAAAGCTAGACTTGTCACCAAGGGTTTCACTCAAAAGGAGGGCATTGATTATAAAGAAACTTTCTCTCCAGTTTCAAAGAAAGACTCTTTAAGAATTGTTATGGCATTGGTGGCTCATTATGACTTAGAGCTTCACCA
>NC_032016.1:3169419-3199766 GCF_001865875.1 Lupinus angustifolius
GACGATATTTTGCTTGCTGCAAATGATAAAGGGTTGTTACATGATGTAAAGAAGTATCTCTCTAATAACTTTGAAATGAAGGATATGGGTGAGGCATCCTATGTGATAGGAATAGAAATATTCCGTGATAGATCACAAAGATTGTTGGGATTGTCTCAGAAAGGATATATCAATAAAGTGTTAGAGAGATTCAGAATGGAAAAGTGCTCCGCAGGGATAATTCCAATCCAGAAAGGGAACAAAATTCAGTGAAAAGCAATGTCCAAGGAATGATTTGGAACGTAAGGAAATGTAATCTATTCCCTATGCATCAGTGGTTGGGAGTTTAATGTATGCTCAAACATGCACTCGGTCGGATATCAATTTTGCTGTTGGAATGTTAGGCCGATATCAAAGTAACCACGGAATGGACCACTGGAAAGCTGCAAAGAAGGTTCTAAGATATTTGCAAGGCACTAAGGATCACATGCTCACGTATAGAAGGTCAGATCATCTTGAGGTGATCGGTTATTCGGATTCAGACTATGCAGGATGTATGGATTCACGGAAATCTACATTTGGGTATATCTTCCTAATGGCTGGAGGAGCCATTTCATGGAGAAGCGGTAGAGAGTCTACAATTGCTACGTCCACCATGGAAGCTGAGTTTGTGGCATGCTTTGAAGCCACAAATCATGTATTATGGATGCAGAACTTTACTTTAGGGCTTGATATTATAGATAGTGTAGCTAGGCCATTGAAGTTTTATTGTGATAATTCCGCAGCTGTCTTCTTCTCTAAGAATAACAGGTATTCTAGAGATACTAAACATATGGATTTAAAGTTTCTGTCAGTTAAAGAAGAAGTACGGAAACAGAAAGTGTCTATAGAGCATATTAGTATCGATTTAATGGTAGCGGATCCGTTAACTAAAGGATTGTCGCCCAAGATTTACATTGGCCATGTAGAAAGGATGGGCATTATAGATAAGTCCTTGTTAATGTGATTATATATGATATATATATATATACATGTATGGATGTTTGCTCATTATTGCATGACACATTTGAATTCAATGAAAGCTTCATTTCCGTAATTAAAGTTTAAGTTATCTATATTACAGAATGTACTTGTATGGTTTTGATGAGATAACTTGGTGAGTCTTTGAAAAGTAGATGAAGACTCAAATTAAAGTGAGTTGGGTTGAGATGATTGTGATACATGGAAGTGTTGACGTGAATATGGTTAGAGTGTGACTCGGTTGTGGTGATGAACATTTTCAAAGATAAAGCTAAGTCTTTGTGGAAGCTACTGAATAGATGACTATTGTGCAAGAATTTATTATCTTCAATGAGTTTCACAATCTCTCATATCTATAGAGAAGTAAATAGTTGTGTGGACAAATTGGCTAATTATAGTATCTCATCTAAGTCTTATTCTTGGTGGAGTTGAATCCCAAATTTCATCCATGAAGATTGCTCTAGAAATGTGTTAGGTCTTCCTAGCTATAGATTCAAAAACTTGTAATTTGCTCATCTTGGTCCTTTTGTAATGGTTATCTCTGTAAATATATAATTTTGGTGTTGTTGTACTTTGTTTAAAAAAGTATTGAATGCAAATTAAGGGTACTGTGATTATGTATAACCTTTTATTATTGATATGATTATCTAGTTTCAAAGTGATAAAACATCAATTTCAAACAATAACATGGGAATGCTACTAGGAGACATAGTTAAAAAATCATAATTTAATTTAAATGGTCGATTTCAATCAATTTTTATTGATATGGACTAATATAATTGCATATTGGATATAATTATTATATTGTATTAATATAAGTCTCAAGTTTTCAATTTTATGATTGAAACATTATCTAAATTTATTATTACCTCTACTAAATCTAAAGATAGGAGATAATAGCATTTAATCAAATCAATTCATGTTTTAATTAGTTCCAAAATATTAAATACCAAAGAAAAATTAGATTTTAAATTTAAATAAATCAAATAATTATTTTAGTTTTATTCTAAACTATTAAGGAGGTGCTTTTCACACTTGTAAAGCATGTCTCTAGCAAATTTTTGCATATCCACGTGTATCGTTTATTATTTATAATTAAATATCATTGAGTTTACAAAATACAAATAAATAATTAATGATGTACCAATTATTGTAAAATTCTTATAGTAATAATATATATATTACACTTTATATTTTTCATTACAATTCCTATAATCTAAATAAATTTATAAAAAAAGGTAATGTTTGTTCTCTGTTTATTTACAAAATATAATATAATATTTTGTTAAATTAAGAAATAATAAAATAAAACCAAGAGGTTTCTATTTTCTTAAATCACCCAAATTCTTAAACGGTATTCCCCGATTCTTACGCAGTCGTATCGCCAGTTGATCTCAGACGGCGGCACATCCATCCCCCCGGCGTTACTTCGCAGGTTCATATCGCATAGTTTCATGCTTAGATCATTTTCAATTCTCTACCAAATTTTCTCTTTATCTCACTATTTCCATTTATAATTAAAGTTATCTTTTCTTTCCCCAAAATAATCGAAAGCAATTTTGCACACTATCTTCGTTTTATAATGCAAAAATTCATAAATTCAATTGATATAGCCATTCATTTCTTTCGTTATATGCTACATATTGATATGAATGGCACCAATTTGTAGTTTTCAATGATTTGAAATTATTGTTCTTATGATTGTCACTATTGTATTCTGAGTTTGTGCTCTTTTATTGTTAGCACTATGTGTTATGAATTATGAGAAATGAGTTTGTATTTGATACATGTTACTTGGTATTTGCTTTGCTTTCAATCTTAGTATTATGATTATATGGTGTATGATGTATTTGTGAGTGTAAGATACTTGAATTATGTGGATAATTTGTGTTTGATTCTTTAATTTTATTTGGTTCTAATTTAAATGTTATCTTTCTTGGTTGAAATTCAACTTGAACATGAAAGTTTGCTGGTTTATTTTATGGTCTGAGCGAGAAAGTAGCATAAAAAAGAGAGTAGAAGAGAGATGTTGAGGCCGATGGTGCAGCCGATAGGGCAGAAGAGGCTAACAAATGTGGCAGTGGTGCGTCTCAAGAAGCATGGCATGCGATTTGAAATTGCCTGCTACCCAAACACTGTTCTTTCTTGGCGTTCCGGCGTGTAAGCTTATTAATACCTTCTAGAATGTCTGATTTTTAGGCTTGGTGTTTAGGTTTAATGTGAAAATAGGATGTGTTTGCATGTTTGATAACAGGGAGAAGGACATTGATGAAGTGTTGCAGTCACATACTGTTTATTCTAATGTTTCGAAAGGGGTTCTTGCTAAGACAAAGGATTTGAATGCAGCTTTTGGGACTGATGACCAGTCCAAGATATGCTTAGAGGTAAGATCAGAAAAACAAAACCTTTTGAGGAAATTTGTGTGATGTGATGGTTGAATAATAAAGCTTTTGTGTTGCAGATTTTAAAGAAAGGGGAGCTTCAGGTCGCTGGTAAAGAGAGGGAGTCTATCCTGTCGAGTCAGTTCAGGGATATTGCTACCATTGTGATGCAGAAGACCTACAATCCTGAGACTCAGCGCCCTTACACTATCAGTATGATTGAACGCCTCATGAGGGAAATTCATTTTGCTGTTGACCCAAATAGCACATCCAAGAAGCAGGTCTCTGGCATCATTGTTTCTTTGTGAATAATTAGATTTCAATTATTAAGTTATTATGTAATCATGGTAATTAGAAAATTGTTATATATACAGGCTCTGGAGTTGATTCAAGAGCTTCAAAAGCTTTTCCCAATAAAACGGTGTCCATTAAGAATACGAGTTGCAGCTCCTGAGGAGGAATTTGCTGCCCTTTTAGAGAAGCTGAATGAATGGAAGGCAAACATTGTTTCCAAAGAAGGATCTGCTGGTCAGCTATCTGTTGTAAGTCCTTATTATTCTTCATATAGTAGTAAACAAGTTTTGTTCATGGTTCAATTCCCAATTCAATTTAGGTACACTACTTTTTGTAGTTGTTCACAGTCACAAATTTAGCTAAAAGTATCATTATTCTTCGTCTTTTTTGAAGAGTTCTTTACCTTTTTATTCATAAAAAAGTCATCCTTTTAGATAGCTATGTTGATGATTCTTGGAGTAGGTCGGTAACTTTCTTTCCCCACTTTTTTGTGGTTTGTGATTTGAAGTAACCTATGTTAATCAGCAAAATAAAACTAGAAATATCTTGACCAAGTATCCAGTTCAATCAGTTGTTGTTGGTGTTGTCTGTTTATGTTGGATATTTGGTGTGAGGTTGCTGTTGCTTATAGGCATTTTCAACAGTGACATGAATAAGACTACTAAACTGTGCATAATTCAAATTTCAAAATGTGGGTCTAGTATGTGTAGATGCATGTATGTGTCGGGTTAATCTTGAATATGCCATCTGTTGGGGGGGAAACGGTATAATGCCTGAATGGTATGCAGGTTTTTGAATTGGAACCAAGTCTTTATAAGGATTGCCATGACTTTGTTATGAAGAACATGCATGGAAGATTTGAAGTTCTTGCACACTCTCTTTATGTTGATGGGGATACCCAAGTGGAGCAATACAATGATTATGAGGATATGCCTGCTCCTCTGCCCAAAGAAACTCGTGAATCTGTGCTCGAACTGAATGATAAACTTCAAAAGCAGACAATTTCATCTACAAGTAGGCTTACTGAGGGACACCAACAAAAGCAAAACAAGTGCAACACATGCAATGTTTCTTTCGAAGACACAAAACTGTACAGGGAACACCACAAGAGTGAGTGGCACAAGCACAATATGAAGCGGAAGACAAGGCAACTCCCACCCCTTACTGAGGAAGAGTGCATTGCAGACATGGAATTAAGTGACTCAAAATCTGATCTGAAGGATTATTCATTTTGAGTTGATCATCAGTGTTCTGGACATGTTACTGGGTTTACATTATGTTAAACCTTGTGTGTATACTTTAGGCTAATTGTGTCAGGATAATGCCAGTTATCTGATCTTCTTTATACTTTCTTTACCTGTAATGATGCTTATTGTGTGTGATCATTACAAAGCTTTATGGCTTTATCTTTCTCTATTTCATTCATGGTATTCCTCTATTTCCATGTTTCCTTTATATCCCGAATATTGCTTCAACTGGGCCACCTATATATGTACTCATTCTCACTTAACAATGAAATTCACATAATAATATATGTACTCATTCTCACTTAACAATGAAATTCACATAATAATATATGTACTCATTCTCACTTAACAATGAAATTCACATAATAATATATGTACTCATTCTCACTTAACAATGAAATTCACATAATAATATATGTACTCATTCTCACTTAACAATGAAATTCACATAATAATATATGTACTCATTCTCACTTAACAATGAAATTCACATAATAATATATGTACTCATTCTCACTTAACAATGAAATTCACATAATAATATGCTAAGGTTCTTAACTTTACTCTAACCTATTTTGTGTGCATGAAAACTTGTGCATATATCTTCTATTTGTCTGTTTTCAAAATGTATTCTAACATCTTTTATAATACTGCAATAAATTCCAAGCTACTAATGATTTTAACAGATAATTATTAAAAAAAGAATTTCGATAAACTTTAGGTGTGGAGTTCTTGCCCATACATTTTGTTAACATTGTACTACACTTCAATTAATCTAATCTCCATAATGGGGCTTTTGACAATCTCTCAAATTATAAAATCAACAAGTGTAATTCTCCTATCTATTCAGTAATGAGTTACCTCCACTTTCTCCTTAATATATAATATTGATGAGCTGATAGTGTAAAGAATTATACACCATCAGTGCATCATTTACCCTTCATTTGGTTTATTTTTTTTTTGAAAAGTCAAACATAATTGAAAATGAATGATAGATAATACAATGACAGTATAAAAAACTCTTACACTATTAATGTATACATCTTTTTCTCATATATTTTTTAGTGTATCCATTCATTCAACAAAATATTCATTACAAGGCTTTATAGCACCACTTTTAATTTCACCCCTTTCTTTCCATAATTATCATTTTACCCAACAATCTTATTGTTTATGTCATTGGACACTAAGAATGGTTACAATACAATTAATTTTTTGCCTCATAACTTCAAATTTGAACCACAAATGTTTTGTATGGAAAATCTCATAATGCCCTAAATTTATTTTCCCTCTTAAAACCCTTATTCTTCTTCATCTCACTATTATGGCGAATTCTTCATTCTCCCAAATCCCACACATCATTTCTTTCATTCTCTCCAACCTTTTATTTTCAAGAATCAAACTCATCCTCTCAAATTCATTTGCTCGATTTGGGTTCAATTTTTCTTCTCATTTCGTTGCCTCTTCTGTTGAAACTAATATCTATGTCAAAATGACTCATGCTTGCTACCAGGGTGAGCTAGATCCGTCCCTACCTGCTCAACCGGTACAGTCCAATCATAATCGGGTCTGAAAAAAACGGTCTCATCGGATCTAGGACCAGGTTCAAATTAAAAAATTAGATCTACACAATATTTAGGGTTGGGTATGGACCAAACAAAAAAACATCTTTGACCTCAGTGGCAGATCTTAGACCCTTAGGCAGGGTGAGCAAAATAACTTAAAAATGAAATAATAAATATTATTAATTATAAAAAAGGAAAACATTAATGTTAAAATTACAAATTTTAAATATATTTAATCAAGTAAATTATATATTTCTTAATTAGTTTTTATGTTATTTTACATTTTGAAATCGTTGAATAATCAATGTTATTGAACATTTCTCGCTAAATATAAGTTACAAGACAAACATTCATTCATGCATATTTCATTCGATTACATCTTGAGGTGATCGGTTATTCGGATTCAGACTATGCAGGATGTATGGATTCACGGAAATCTACATTTGGGTATATCTTCCTAATGGCTGGAGGAGCCATTTCATGGAGAAGCGGTAGAGAGTCTACAATTGCTACGTCCACCATGGAAGCTGAGTTTGTGGCATGCTTTGAAGCCACAAATCATGTATTATGGATGCAGAACTTTACTTTAGGGCTTGATATTATAGATAGTGTAGCTAGGCCATTGAAGTTTTATTGTGATAATTCCGCAGCTGTCTTCTTCTCTAAGAATAACAGGTATTCTAGAGATACTAAACATATGGATTTAAAGTTTCTGTCAGTTAAAGAAGAAGTACGGAAACAGAAAGTGTCTATAGAGCATATTAGTATCGATTTAATGGTAGCGGATCCGTTAACTAAAGGATTGTCGCCCAAGATTTACATTGGCCATGTAGAAAGGATGGGCATTATAGATAAGTCCTTGTTAATGTGATTATATATGATATATATATATATACATGTATGGATGTTTGCTCATTATTGCATGACACATTTGAATTCAATGAAAGCTTCATTTCCGTAATTAAAGTTTAAGTTATCTATATTACAGAATGTACTTGTATGGTTTTGATGAGATAACTTGGTGAGTCTTTGAAAAGTAGATGAAGACTCAAATTAAAGTGAGTTGGGTTGAGATGATTGTGATACATGGAAGTGTTGACGTGAATATGGTTAGAGTGTGACTCGGTTGTGGTGATGAACATTTTCAAAGATAAAGCTAAGTCTTTGTGGAAGCTACTGAATAGATGACTATTGTGCAAGAATTTATTATCTTCAATGAGTTTCACAATCTCTCATATCTATAGAGAAGTAAATAGTTGTGTGGACAAATTGGCTAATTATAGTATCTCATCTAAGTCTTATTCTTGGTGGAGTTGAATCCCAAATTTCATCCATGAAGATTGCTCTAGAAATGTGTTAGGTCTTCCTAGCTATAGATTCAAAAACTTGTAATTTGCTCATCTTGGTCCTTTTGTAATGGTTATCTCTGTAAATATATAATTTTGGTGTTGTTGTACTTTGTTTAAAAAAGTATTGAATGCAAATTAAGGGTACTGTGATTATGTATAACCTTTTATTATTGATATGATTATCTAGTTTCAAAGTGATAAAACATCAATTTCAAACAATAACATGGGAATGCTACTAGGAGACATAGTTAAAAAATCATAATTTAATTTAAATGGTCGATTTCAATCAATTTTTATTGATATGGACTAATATAATTGCATATTGGATATAATTATTATATTGTATTAATATAAGTCTCAAGTTTTCAATTTTATGATTGAAACATTATCTAAATTTATTATTACCTCTACTAAATCTAAAGATAGGAGATAATAGCATTTAATCAAATCAATTCATGTTTTAATTAGTTCCAAAATATTAAATACCAAAGAAAAATTAGATTTTAAATTTAAATAAATCAAATAATTATTTTAGTTTTATTCTAAACTATTAAGGAGGTGCTTTTCACACTTGTAAAGCATGTCTCTAGCAAATTTTTGCATATCCACGTGTATCGTTTATTATTTATAATTAAATATCATTGAGTTTACAAAATACAAATAAATAATTAATGATGTACCAATTATTGTAAAATTCTTATAGTAATAATATATATATTACACTTTATATTTTTCATTACAATTCCTATAATCTAAATAAATTTATAAAAAAAGGTAATGTTTGTTCTCTGTTTATTTACAAAATATAATATAATATTTTGTTAAATTAAGAAATAATAAAATAAAACCAAGAGGTTTCTATTTTCTTAAATCACCCAAATTCTTAAACGGTATTCCCCGATTCTTACGCAGTCGTATCGCCAGTTGATCTCAGACGGCGGCACATCCATCCCCCCGGCGTTACTTCGCAGGTTCATATCGCATAGTTTCATGCTTAGATCATTTTCAATTCTCTACCAAATTTTCTCTTTATCTCACTATTTCCATTTATAATTAAAGTTATCTTTTCTTTCCCCAAAATAATCGAAAGCAATTTTGCACACTATCTTCGTTTTATAATGCAAAAATTCATAAATTCAATTGATATAGCCATTCATTTCTTTCGTTATATGCTACATATTGATATGAATGGCACCAATTTGTAGTTTTCAATGATTTGAAATTATTGTTCTTATGATTGTCACTATTGTATTCTGAGTTTGTGCTCTTTTATTGTTAGCACTATGTGTTATGAATTATGAGAAATGAGTTTGTATTTGATACATGTTACTTGGTATTTGCTTTGCTTTCAATCTTAGTATTATGATTATATGGTGTATGATGTATTTGTGAGTGTAAGATACTTGAATTATGTGGATAATTTGTGTTTGATTCTTTAATTTTATTTGGTTCTAATTTAAATGTTATCTTTCTTGGTTGAAATTCAACTTGAACATGAAAGTTTGCTGGTTTATTTTATGGTCTGAGCGAGAAAGTAGCATAAAAAAGAGAGTAGAAGAGAGATGTTGAGGCCGATGGTGCAGCCGATAGGGCAGAAGAGGCTAACAAATGTGGCAGTGGTGCGTCTCAAGAAGCATGGCATGCGATTTGAAATTGCCTGCTACCCAAACACTGTTCTTTCTTGGCGTTCCGGCGTGTAAGCTTATTAATACCTTCTAGAATGTCTGATTTTTAGGCTTGGTGTTTAGGTTTAATGTGAAAATAGGATGTGTTTGCATGTTTGATAACAGGGAGAAGGACATTGATGAAGTGTTGCAGTCACATACTGTTTATTCTAATGTTTCGAAAGGGGTTCTTGCTAAGACAAAGGATTTGAATGCAGCTTTTGGGACTGATGACCAGTCCAAGATATGCTTAGAGGTAAGATCAGAAAAACAAAACCTTTTGAGGAAATTTGTGTGATGTGATGGTTGAATAATAAAGCTTTTGTGTTGCAGATTTTAAAGAAAGGGGAGCTTCAGGTCGCTGGTAAAGAGAGGGAGTCTATCCTGTCGAGTCAGTTCAGGGATATTGCTACCATTGTGATGCAGAAGACCTACAATCCTGAGACTCAGCGCCCTTACACTATCAGTATGATTGAACGCCTCATGAGGGAAATTCATTTTGCTGTTGACCCAAATAGCACATCCAAGAAGCAGGTCTCTGGCATCATTGTTTCTTTGTGAATAATTAGATTTCAATTATTAAGTTATTATGTAATCATGGTAATTAGAAAATTGTTATATATACAGGCTCTGGAGTTGATTCAAGAGCTTCAAAAGCTTTTCCCAATAAAACGGTGTCCATTAAGAATACGAGTTGCAGCTCCTGAGGAGGAATTTGCTGCCCTTTTAGAGAAGCTGAATGAATGGAAGGCAAACATTGTTTCCAAAGAAGGATCTGCTGGTCAGCTATCTGTTGTAAGTCCTTATTATTCTTCATATAGTAGTAAACAAGTTTTGTTCATGGTTCAATTCCCAATTCAATTTAGGTACACTACTTTTTGTAGTTGTTCACAGTCACAAATTTAGCTAAAAGTATCATTATTCTTCGTCTTTTTTGAAGAGTTCTTTACCTTTTTATTCATAAAAAAGTCATCCTTTTAGATAGCTATGTTGATGATTCTTGGAGTAGGTCGGTAACTTTCTTTCCCCACTTTTTTGTGGTTTGTGATTTGAAGTAACCTATGTTAATCAGCAAAATAAAACTAGAAATATCTTGACCAAGTATCCAGTTCAATCAGTTGTTGTTGGTGTTGTCTGTTTATGTTGGATATTTGGTGTGAGGTTGCTGTTGCTTATAGGCATTTTCAACAGTGACATGAATAAGACTACTAAACTGTGCATAATTCAAATTTCAAAATGTGGGTCTAGTATGTGTAGATGCATGTATGTGTCGGGTTAATCTTGAATATGCCATCTGTTGGGGGGGAAACGGTATAATGCCTGAATGGTATGCAGGTTTTTGAATTGGAACCAAGTCTTTATAAGGATTGCCATGACTTTGTTATGAAGAACATGCATGGAAGATTTGAAGTTCTTGCACACTCTCTTTATGTTGATGGGGATACCCAAGTGGAGCAATACAATGATTATGAGGATATGCCTGCTCCTCTGCCCAAAGAAACTCGTGAATCTGTGCTCGAACTGAATGATAAACTTCAAAAGCAGACAATTTCATCTACAAGTAGGCTTACTGAGGGACACCAACAAAAGCAAAACAAGTGCAACACATGCAATGTTTCTTTCGAAGACACAAAACTGTACAGGGAACACCACAAGAGTGAGTGGCACAAGCACAATATGAAGCGGAAGACAAGGCAACTCCCACCCCTTACTGAGGAAGAGTGCATTGCAGACATGGAATTAAGTGACTCAAAATCTGATCTGAAGGATTATTCATTTTGAGTTGATCATCAGTGTTCTGGACATGTTACTGGGTTTACATTATGTTAAACCTTGTGTGTATACTTTAGGCTAATTGTGTCAGGATAATGCCAGTTATCTGATCTTCTTTATACTTTCTTTACCTGTAATGATGCTTATTGTGTGTGATCATTACAAAGCTTTATGGCTTTATCTTTCTCTATTTCATTCATGGTATTCCTCTATTTCCATGTTTCCTTTATATCCCGAATATTGCTTCAACTGGGCCACCTATATATGTACTCATTCTCACTTAACAATGAAATTCACATAATAATATGCTAAGGTTCTTAACTTTACTCTAACCTATTTTGTGTGCATGAAAACTTGTGCATATATCTTCTATTTGTCTGTTTTCAAAATGTATTCTAACATCTTTTATAATACTGCAATAAATTCCAAGCTACTAATGATTTTAACAGATAATTATTAAAAAAAGAATTTCGATAAACTTTAGGTGTGGAGTTCTTGCCCATACATTTTGTTAACATTGTACTACACTTCAATTAATCTAATCTCCATAATGGGGCTTTTGACAATCTCTCAAATTATAAAATCAACAAGTGTAATTCTCCTATCTATTCAGTAATGAGTTACCTCCACTTTCTCCTTAATATATAATATTGATGAGCTGATAGTGTAAAGAATTATACACCATCAGTGCATCATTTACCCTTCATTTGGTTTATTTTTTTTTTGAAAAGTCAAACATAATTGAAAATGAATGATAGATAATACAATGACAGTATAAAAAACTCTTACACTATTAATGTATACATCTTTTTCTCATATATTTTTTAGTGTATCCATTCATTCAACAAAATATTCATTACAAGGCTTTATAGCACCACTTTTAATTTCACCCCTTTCTTTCCATAATTATCATTTTACCCAACAATCTTATTGTTTATGTCATTGGACACTAAGAATGGTTACAATACAATTAATTTTTTGCCTCATAACTTCAAATTTGAACCACAAATGTTTTGTATGGAAAATCTCATAATGCCCTAAATTTATTTTCCCTCTTAAAACCCTTATTCTTCTTCATCTCACTATTATGGCGAATTCTTCATTCTCCCAAATCCCACACATCATTTCTTTCATTCTCTCCAACCTTTTATTTTCAAGAATCAAACTCATCCTCTCAAATTCATTTGCTCGATTTGGGTTCAATTTTTCTTCTCATTTCGTTGCCTCTTCTGTTGAAACTAATATCTATGTCAAAATGACTCATGCTTGCTACCAGGGTGAGCTAGATCCGTCCCTACCTGCTCAACCGGTACAGTCCAATCATAATCGGGTCTGAAAAAAACGGTCTCATCGGATCTAGGACCAGGTTCAAATTAAAAAATTAGATCTACACAATATTTAGGGTTGGGTATGGACCAAACAAAAAAACATCTTTGACCTCAGTGGCAGATCTTAGACCCTTAGGCAGGGTGAGCAAAATAACTTAAAAATGAAATAATAAATATTATTAATTATAAAAAAGGAAAACATTAATGTTAAAATTACAAATTTTAAATATATTTAATCAAGTAAATTATATATTTCTTAATTAGTTTTTATGTTATTTTACATTTTGAAATCGTTGAATAATCAATGTTATTGAACATTTCTCGCTAAATATAAGTTACAAGACAAACATTCATTCATGCATATTTCATTCGATTACCCAACTTATTTATCACAACTTACATAGTTGACAAAACTATTTCTACAATTGTATTACTAAATTCAAAAGAATATAAATTAACGAGTAAACAATATGTCTCCCACTTTCAACTGACTTATCTGAAAGATTATTGATTCATTTTCAAAGAAGCAAATTCAATACTATTATGCATATCAATGGTGTAAGTCTTATGTTAATTGTCAAACATCACCAATTCAATTGAACAAAAATCATGTGGATAAAACTTTGTAAGTTCAATCAGTTTTGTCATATCAAAACTAAAGAAGAAATTAGCTAGACTCGGAAAAGACATACAAAAAACAACTGAATATTTGTTTCAGAGAAACGATCATGAAATTCCTTAAATTGAATATCTAAAATATTATAAAATAATTCAACTTGGTAATGATTTTTGTTTTTCAAGAAAAAAATAGAGAGAAAAAATTATATGTACGAATAGTGTAAGAGTTTTCTACATGGTTAGTCTATCATTCACCAATCACTCTTAATCATCATTGACTCTTCTAAAATGAAATTAAGTTGTGTATAAATCTTTGCACTAACAGTTTATATGTATATTATACTCAAGATAAATTTGAGGTTTGTAGAGACATAAGTGGTATAAATATTTTTCAAAAAAATATTTAGGGTGTGCATACATCACCTTCCCTACTTGACATGTGTCATATGATCACTTATTCATTATGTTTGTATGTCTATTAAAATGTGTATAGAGTAATGACACATTTTTAGTCGAAAGTAGTATTGATTTTCTAATTTTTTCATCGTATATACATGATTAATAATATATATACATATATCATTTTAAGGAGAGATCCGTTTACACCCAAGTTAAGTTACACTAGTTACATTTAATCTCAATCAATCATTTTCTTATATCCAACGGGCCAAATGGGTTAAACTTAAAAGTTATTTAAGATTTCACATTTTCTCTCTCATCACTTATTGCACTCACACATTTGATCCGTTGGATCTAAAAAAATGAATAGTTGAGATTGGATGTATCTAGTGTAACTTAAATTTGGTGTAAATAGATCCCTAATATGTTATGTCAAATAACATTATCATAATAATAAATAATATTAAGAAGATTTTATCTAAAATGAGTATGCATTATATTTAATTGGGTCTAGGTCGGATTCAGGTTAAAAGGTTGTCTCAATCGACATTTAGGGTCGAGTTAGTTTCAGGTCTAGGGTCAGGTCCGAGTTCAAAAAATGACTCGACAAACATTTAGAATCTAGTAAAGACAAACCTTAATCCATCTCAATCAATCCGGCTCATACTCATCCCTACATGCTACCACTTAGATCAACATCCATTTATATTTTAGTCAAAGATATAAAATGACAAGTCTCACATCCATGATTGTTAAGAGTATATCCAAAAGTATATAAACTTGAATGCTACGAGTCCAAAATAGCAATGGTATTTTGACACACATAAAATAAAAAGCCTAAAATACAAAATATGTTGGGTGATTTAAACAAATAAATCCTTCTGCTCCACATCTAGTCTCAAAACGAAGATCGTAGAGATACATGCATGCACGTACAAGATGTACATGCATGATAGTGGTAATGGATAAGGTGCCATACTTAGCTTATGAATGAGTTATGGTTACCCATACGAACATGTCCCCTTCTTCATGGGTACACCCAAAAACCATTGAACCAGAGCCAATAGACCCATACTTTGTTCATATCTTAGTTAGTTACATATATATTTCCATGTATTGAATTTTCCTCCAATATTTTTAGTCACGGTTTATGCGTCTCTGCCTATTCATCAAATGAAAAATAGCATGTTTTCTACATCAAAAAAACATATTTCTAGTAACGGTGTTTCTAAAATATTATCTGTATATATTATTTTAAGATTTGCAGTGTTATGTATATCTTACAGTAATTTTATATTATATTCTATAATTTTTAAAATTTGTTTATGTGTCTCATTTAGTCATGTGTATGCACCCTTTGAAAGCCCACGCTTCTCACATTCAATATATGTTTTGTAACCCCGTTTTATTTTTGGAATCTGATTTGGACAAACCAGGAAAGAGGGAATAAATTTTGGAATTTAATTATATAGAAAAAAATAAAGGAAATTTAACAAATAGAAAAGAAAAGGAAACTTATATTTAATTTAATACCTCCCTTAAGGTCCACCAATTATTTGTATCATCTTGCCCAGCAGAATCAGACAACGTGTGGTATCTTCTAATGCAAAGAACCCTGAGACAAGTAGACATAAAATTTACTCATGGGGTTTCAACGTTGTTAACAATGTTCTTGGTAGGGGAAACAATTTCATGTGATCTACATCTTTGTTTGCTATTCCAAGTGCAGAAAGAATCAAGTAGCACTTGTTAATGTAGCATTGCCAGTTAATTATGTCTTCTATATTATGCAAGCTTTCAAAGAAGGTGCTTGGTGTTGGCATGTCTCTAGGGTCTACCAATTGCATAATTTGTTTACATGTTTATGTTTACCAAATTTAATTTTGTAATATACACCTAAAGATTTTGGCCTAAAAGTTGGTATTTGGACGTGCAAATTAAATCTAGGATGGTTCTTGTGTGATGTATCTTGATACATATTTATGCTTTGCATAATAGATGCTTGTATTTATTATAATTTTATATAACGTAACGAATATTGAAATCAGTGTTATAATGTTTTTTTAATATCTACTATATAAAAAAAGAAGCAAAACATGCCTAAATACATTCAGATAATTGATAGTTATAATTTCTACATCCTAACTTTCCTTTTTATATTTTTATACTATTATATAAAGCCAAAACTTTTGAAAAAGGATATACATTAAATTTTATAGGTGTAATTTCTATATTCAACTTTCACACTCAAATGTAAAAACGGTTACAACAAAAAATTAGATATAATTAACCAAATATTTTTCCAACCATTATAAAGATGAATATTGAAAGTACTTAAATGAATATTAAAACTCAAATTTTAAAAATTATTTGTCAAATTTATATGTGTAATTTCTATATTTCACTTTTTCCCTTAATTTAAAAAAAAATCTATTACAATAAGAAATTCAATATAATTTACCAAAACTTCTTCAAATGCAATACCGATGAGCATAACATTAGCGTGTTATCTAAAATAAAAAATTAAAGTCATTCATGAAATTTATAAGTGTAATTTTCGTATTCCACTTTTGCTCTCAGATGCAAAAAATCTTACAATAAGAAATTCAAAATTAACCAAAACTTCTTCCAATCATTATGCAAATGAATATTAAAAATTGTTAAATACAATTCAAATGAGTATAACGTCATATTGTTATATAATATAAAAATATATGATATTTAGATGTTGTAATATAATGAAATGCATTTTTTGTGATTTTAAAAAATATTTACACAAAATACATATTATAGATAAATATTTTTTTGTTTGAAATTATAAATTTATTTATTTTCCAAATTGGTTATTTTTTCACCATTTTAATAATTTCAAATCAAGTTGTTGCCTTTTTTTATATTAAAAATTTAGATTTAGAAAAAACAAAGGAATAATAAAACTTCAAGCAAACTATGGTCTCATCTGATTATGTTAACCAAAATTTAAAAAAAAAAAACTTATTTGATTTGTTAACTTTTAAAAAAGGGCAAAGCTTGGATATAAAATTTATACTAGTTCAATTATTTGAATGTCCTTTAGATATATTTTATCTTTACATAATAATATAAATATTATTTATGTTGGAATACATATTATAAAATATATTTAAATTTAGTTTCTTATAGCTCGTGCATAACCTTCAAATTTGTATATCATATTAAATTTAAATGTTTTGGTTGACTTATACCTTTCTGAGAGTCAGGTTTGTTCCATACAAATGATTCTATCCAACTATCCAATGAGGTTTTAGGTTATGATAAACTTATCCTTTGCATACTTCTACCTTTTTATGAGGCTTTGCTTGTGTATTAATTTTAAAAGGGGTGGATGTATAACAATGTAGCTAAGACTTTAAAGTCATGAAATATATTTATAAGAGAGAAACTATATCCCCAATTAAAATTGTTTTTTATTTTGTTGGTACTTGTATTTTTAACCAGTGTTTTTATTTATGTTTGAAAATTTCCTTTTCTATTCTTCTTCCACAACTTATATTATGAGCTTTGACTTTTGATACCTGACCCTAGTTAGAAGCATAGGTTGAATTTGAGGAATGTGAAGGAGTTATGACTCTCTCTATTAATGAAGAGACAAATGCTTCAAAAATAAGTGAAAAATAAAATCATACCCTTTTGATTACAATAAAATCATACCCTTTTGATTACAATAAAATCATACCCTTTTGATTACAATAAAATCATACCCTTTTGATTACAATAAAATCATACCCTTTTGATTACAATAAAATCATACCCTTTTGATTACAATAAAATCATACCCTTTTGATTACAATAAAATCATACCCTTTTGATTACAATAAAATCATACTTTTACCATTAAAAATAAGTGAAAAATATGCATTTGCCTCTCCATTGATAGAGAGGATCCTCACTCAACATCGAGATACACACTTTAATTAAAAGATGCTAAATATTTGAGATTTTCTTACTTTTTTTACTTAATGTATGTTTATGGCCCGCCCGCATTGCCTAAAGGAAATGTCTGCAGGCTTAGCGGGTGAAACAGACAGAGCAGGAGCAAAACATGCGAATGGGTAAATTTTGTATGTCATTCCTGCAAAGAAATACGGGCTATGCGGGCATGCACGCAAACAATGTCCATTTTACCATCTATAATTTCAGTTTCAAACAATTGTAATAGTAACATGCTCAGCAAAACTAGTGAGGATCTAAACCATACTTTCACACCTCCCATCTTCTATGCCCTTCCATCTATCCTTGTTAATGGTGTTTCTAAAAAAGGAAGCACCCAAAGTAAGGTTTTTAACTCAATGTTTTTGTCTCTTCCCACAAAAAAAGAGACAAATATCTTAACAACAAAGAGAACAAAAGAAAGAAGCTATTTTGGTTTTGGTTAGAGATGGCAAAATGACTCGTCTGACCAATTTTTTCTGCGCCAGCAAATGTTCACAAAAATTTAAGTGGGTGGGGGCATGCCCGCATTTACTTAACAGGCAAAATTCAATATCACGTCCTTTTTAAAATGAACTAACAGGCTTGCGGACGGCCGCAAACATTGTTAAATAATTAAAAAATAAAGAACTTCATATAATAAATAAGATAAAATTGACTAAATTAGTTGACGATAAAAAATAAAAATAAACTTTGATATTTTATACGAAGTTTAACAAATTACATTAGATTACAATTTTTAGGGAATTAAAAATCACATTACATCATAACTTTTTTAAAAATTTCTTAATTTTTACTTAAAATATGTTCGCGGGATTCCCGTAAGCCGCTCGCAATGCCCAATGGAAATGCCCGCAAACTTGGCGGATGAAACGCACAAATGGGTATATTTTATATGTCATGCCCACAAAGAAATGTGGACTATGTGGGCGCGCCTGCAGTCAATGCCCTTTTTGCAATCTATAATCCCAATTGCACAACCTTTGAGGGTCTAAACCATACTGTCACACCTCTCATCTTCTCTGCCCTTCTATCTATCCTCGTTAACGGTGTTTCTAAAAAAGGAAGCACCCAAAGTAAGGTTTTTAACTCAATGTTTTTGTCCTTCCCACAAAAAAGAGACAAATATCTTAACAACAAAGACAAGAAAAGAAAGAAGCTATTTTGCTGTTGGTTAGAGATGGCAAAACGAGTCGTCTCCCCAATTTTTTCTGCGCCAGCAAATGTTCAAAAACATTTAAGTGGGTGGGGGCATGCCCGCATTTACTTAACATACAAAATTCAATTTCATGTCCATTTTAAAACGGATTAACAGGCTTGCGGGCGGCCGCAGACATTGTTGAATAATTGAAAAAATAAAGAACTTCTTATAATAAATAAGATAAAATTAACTAAATTAGTTGACGATAAAAAATAAAAATTTTTTTTTGCTATTTTATATGAAGTTTAACAAATTACATTAGATTACAATTTTTTAGGGATTAAAAGTCACATTACATCATAACTTATTTAAAAATTTCTTAATTTTTACTTAAAGTATGTTTGCGGGATTCCCGTAAGCCGCTCGCATTGCCCAATGGAAATGTCCACGGACGTGGCCGATGAAACAGACAAATGAGTAAATTTTATATGTCATGCCCACAAAGAAATGCGGACTATGTGGGTGCACCTGTAGGCAATGTCCATTTTGCAATCTATAATCCCAATTGCACAGCCTTTGAGGATCTAAACCATACTGTCACACCTCTCATCTTCTCTGCCCTTCTATTGTGAAAATAATGCGGAAGCATAAAATGAATATTGTGAATCTTCATTGATTGATTAAAGGAATACAAGTCATGTGCTTATATACACAATACAAAGATAACTTGTGATATAAGTAACAACTTAACAAACTGTTAACAAACTAACTAAGATATTAATCACATGTGTAAAATATGCAAAATGTGTTTTGGTAGCTTTGATCTCCAATAGCCCCCTCAAGCTGGAGGATAAATGTTAATGACTTCAACTTGATAATTTGATTTGATAATAGTGTGATGGATTAGAATCTCGATCCTCATGTGATTGGATTTTCTCAACCACTTGATTATTTGCCTAGTCAGAAATCTTGATCATATTCCCATGGTTTTACAATGTTTGGAGGATTCTTTGAGTATGCAAAAGAACCCAAGAAAATGCATCTCTTCTTGTTCTTTGGACAAGATTGATATTATGATGATTAGAGTGTGTATGGTTGTTGATCTTGTTGTTATTGTTTGATCTTCTTGTTGTTGTTTGATCTTGTTGTTATTGTTGATCTTGTTATCAATCAAACAAAGTTATGGACATGGAAAGTAAAGAGCAAAATAGACACTATTCTCTGCGTTAACTCTTCACTGCAATTAAGTAATGTTCTTGTTCTTGATATTACATAGGACTTATTATATCCAAGAAATATTCCTGTGTCATCCAAGTGATCAAGCTTCACCCACTTTTTGTGTCTAACTTGAACACTTCACATTTGGTAACTTGAAGTTGGAACAGAATTTTTCATATTCAACTCTTTGATAATATCTTTCCTCCATAACTCACACTTCTAAATAATGCTCACTTTATATCTTCGGAACTCAACATTGTCCTTTGCTCCAATTTCTCAGACCTCCAATTTTTCAAAGCAGGAAGTCTGCATCAAGAAATCATTGAAACAACTAATAACACATTGTTGAATCTCTGAGCTTAATTCTTCAAGGGTCTTTACTGTAGAAAGCAATAAGCTTGGCTTCCTAGCACATCAAATTTCAACCATGATGTCTAAATTCCTCCCCACCTCAAAAATAGGAGAATTTCTAATAAAGATTTCATTTGGCTTTACATCTTTGAAAATGCCAACCATATTTGCATTTACTTCTATTTCTTGTTGCAACTTGTTGATCTTCTACAGAAGCTCTCAGTATGAAATTGCAAAGTAACAAGAATATATGATTCTACAAAAGTGAAATTAGAAGAATGAAGATAATCTTGATGTTGGTACCTCAAACCTTGAATGATGTTCTTAATAGTGTAGCCATCAATGCTCCAAATAATAACCATCACAACCAAAACCAAAGCATTGCATTAAAGTAAAAATATCAAAAAATTCACCATATTGAAAGGGAAAAAGAATCACTTGCAGTAGTACATCACTTTGATCTTCAATAGCTTTGTGATTGCATGAATTGGTGATGATTCTTGAATCTTGGAAAGAAAAAGATAATAATTAGTATAGAGAACGCGCAACGGTTACCAAAGCCTCGAGATGAAGGCTCTGATACCATATTGCGAAAATAATGCAGAAGCATAAAATGAATATTGTGAATCTTCATTGATTGATTAAAGGAATACAAGTCATGTGCTTATATACACAATACAAAGATAAAATGTGCAAAATGTGCAAAATGTGTTATGGTAGCTTTAATCTCCAATATGGTATATTAAAGATATATGATAGGTTATTTTGGAAGATGATAGTTGGTTAGAAAGTTAGTAATTAATAAGTTAGGTTTATGTTAGCTACTTGCTTTACAAGCTTTCTTTTCTTCTTTTCTTCTTTTCTCTTATATAAATAAGTCATATTGGCTCAATTCTTATTCAATCAATTCAACTCATTCAATTTTGTAATGAGAATTCAATAATTCAATAAGAAAATTATCAATCTTTGTTTCTTATTATTCTTTCTTTAAGCTTCTTTAAGCTTTCTTTTATACACTTCTTCGTTCATCAAGAATCTTTCTTTTTCCATGGCTCTTACCACATTTTAACACCTTCTATCTATCCTTGTTAATGGTGTTTCTAAAAAAGGAAGCACCCAAAGTAAGGTTTTTAACTCAATGTTTTTGTCTCTTCCCACAAAAAAAAAAGAGACAAATATCTTAACAACAAAGAGAAGAAAAGAAAGAAGCTATTTTGGTTTTGGTTAGAGATGGCAAAATGAGTCGTCTGGCAAATTTTTTCCGTGCCAGCAAATGTTAACAAAAATTTAAGTGGGTGGGGGTATGCCCGCATTTACTTAACAGACAAAATTCAATATCATGTCCGTTTTAAACGGACTAACAGGCTTGCAGACGGCCGCGAACATTGTTGAATAATTAAAAAATAAAGAACTTCATATAATAAATAAGATAAAATTGACTAAATTAGTTGACGATAAAAAATAAAAATGAACTTTGATATTTTATATGAAGTTTAACAAATTACATTAGATTATAATTTTTTAGGGATTAAAAATCACAATACATTATAACTTATTAAAAATTTCTTAATTTTTACTTAAAGTATGTCCATGGGATTCCCGCAAGCTGCTCGCATTGTCCAATGGAAATGCCCACAGACTTCACGGATGAAACAGACAAATGGGTAAATTTTATATGTCATGCCTAAAAAGAAATGCGGACTATGTGAGCGCGCCTGCATGCAATGCCCATTTTATAATCTATAATCCCAATTGCATAGTCTTTGAGACTCTAAACCATACTGTCACAGCTCTCATCTTCTCTACCCTTCTATCTATCCTCGTTAACGGTGTTTCTAAAAAAGGAAGCTCCCAAAGTAAGGTTTTTAACTCAATGTTTTTGTCTCTTCCCACAAAAAAGAGACAAATATCTTAACAACAAAGACAAGAAAAGAAAGAAGCTATTTTGGTTTTGGTTAGAGATGGCAAAACGAGTCGTCTGACCAATTTTTTCTGCGCCAACAAATGTTAACAAAAATTTAAGTGAGTGGCGGTATGCCCGCATTTACTTAACAGACAAAATTTTCAATATCATGCCCGTTTTAAAACGGACTAACAAGCTTGCGGGCGGCCGCGGACATTGTTGAATAATTAAAAAAATAAAGAACTTCATATAATAAAATAAGATAAAATTAACTAAATTAGTTGACGATAAAAAATTTGACGATAAAAAATAAAAAAAAAACTTTGATATTTTATATGAAGTTTAACAAATTACATTAGATTACAATTTTTTAGGGATTAAAAGTCACATTACATCATAACTTATTTAAAAATTTCTTAATTTTTACTTAAAGTATGTTCGCGGGATTCCCGTAAGCCGCTCGCATTGCCCAATGGAAATGCCCGCGTACTTGGCGGATGAAACGGACAAATGGGTAAATTTTATATGTCATGCCTAAAAAGAAATGCGGACTATGTGGGCACGCCTGCATGCAATGCCCATTTTATAATCTATAATCCCAATTGCATAGCCTTTGAGGATCTAAACCATACTGTCACACCTCTCATCTTCTCTGCCCTTCTATCTATCCTTGTTAACGGTGTTTCTAAAAAAGGAAGCACCCAAAGTAAGGTTTTTAACTCAATGTTTTTGTCTCTTCCCACAAAAAAGAGACAAATATTTTAACAACAAAGAGAAGAAAAGAAAGAAGCTATTTTGGTTTTGGTTAGAGATGGCAAAATGAGTCGTCTGGCAAATTTTTTCCGTGCCAGCAAATGTTAACAAAAATTTAAGTGGGTGGGGGTATGCCCGCATTTACTTAACAGACAAAATTCAATATCATGTCCGTTTTAAACGGACTAACAGGCTTGCAGACGGCCGCGAACATTGTTGAATAATTAAAAAATAAAGAACTTCATATAATAAATAAGATAAAATTCAGTAAATTAGTTGACGATAAAAAATAAAAAAAAAACTTTGATATTTTATATGAAGTTTAACAAATTACATTAGATTACAATTTTTAGGGAATTAAAAATCACATTACATCATAACTTTTTTAAAAATTTCTTAATTTTTACTTAAAATATGTTCGCGGGATTCCCGTAAGCCGCTCGCAATGCCCAATGGAAATGCCCGCAAACTTGGCGGATGAAACGCACAAATGGGTATATTTTATATGTCATGCCCACAAAGAAATGTGGACTATGTGGGCGCGCCTGCAGTCAATGCCCTTTTTGCAATCTATAATCCCAATTGCACAACCTTTGAGGGTCTAAACCATACTGTCACACCTCTCATCTTCTATGCCCTTCTATCTATCCTTGTTAATGGTGTTTCTAAAAAAGGAAGCACCCAAAGTAAGGTTTTTAACTCAATGTCTTTGTCTCTTCCCACAAAAAAGAGACAAATATCTTAACAGCAAAGAGAAGAAAAGAAAAAGAAGTGGTTTTGGTTTTGGATAGAGATGGAAAAACAGGTTGTTTGGTCTGTTTTGCTCGCGTCATCAAATGTCTGTAAAAATTTAAGCGGGTCCGGGTATACTCGCATTGACTTAATGAACAAAATTGAATGTCCTGCCCGTTTTAAAACGGGCTAACAGGTTTGCGGGAGGCTCGCTAGCATTGTTGAATAATAAAAAAAATCAAGTAATAAATAAAATAAAATTAAATAAAGTAGTTGAAGATAAAATATTAAAAAAACTTTGATATTTTATATGAAGTTTAACAAATTACATTATTTTACAATTTTTTTAAGGATTAAACATCACATTACATCATAACTTATTTGAAATTTTCTTAATTTTTACTTAAAGTATGTTCGTGGGTGGCCAACATTACCCAAAAGGAAATGCCCGCAAGCTAGGCGGGCAAAATAGACAGTGCAAAACAGACAAATGAGCAAATTTTATATGCTTTGTCCACATAGAAATGTGTGCTATACGAGCACGCCCGTGAACAATACCCATTTTGCCATCCA
This sequence comes from Lupinus angustifolius, assembly GCF_001865875.1. Lineage (NCBI taxonomy): Eukaryota > Viridiplantae > Streptophyta > Magnoliopsida > Fabales > Fabaceae > Lupinus > Lupinus angustifolius. The sequence continues at coordinate 3,193,677 of NC_032016.1, forward strand.
TATTGATATCCATTTGGATATGTTTTGCATTTATCAAAGTTTGTTCACCATTATATGGATGCCCTTGGGTGTGTTTTACAACTATACAATCTCATTCGCTATTACATCTTCCATACTGCAAAAAAAAATCAAGTATTAAAAAAATCAAAAAATCAAGAGAAATAGGAAATAAAAAATATTAAATTGAATACAGATAAATAAAAAAAATATAATATCAGTAAGTATAGAAAGTGAGGGAGAATTTGTAATAGTATTTCTTACAAATTAAATAATGAATATTTTCTATAAACCTACCCAATAATAAGCTGTTTTTTGGGTATATGTACATATCATTTTGCATTATCTTATAGTTTTTATTGCCCTTCAAGTTGGAATGACACATGACCCACCATGTCCAGCGAGATCCCTTGGTTTCTCCTATATATAATCATAAGAACCAAACCCAAAGAACTCATCATTTGCATCAAACATATCTCTCAAGATCCTCTTCCTTACCAAAAAAGCCTTAGATCAATTAAAAGAGCCAATAAATTGAACCATGGCTTGCTGGTCTGCAGAAAATGCCACAAAGGCCTACCTCAACACTTTGAAAATGGTGAGTATTAAAATCTTCTAGCCACCTTCTTCAATCTCTATTATCATAACTTTCAAATAACAATCTTTTCTAATCTTGTTTTATGGGTTTCTTTTTTCTCAGGGTCAAAAGACTAGAGAACCAAATGTGACCGAGTTTATATCAGCACTAGCAGCTGGAAACAATGCACAAGTGATGGTTGTGGCATGTGCTGGTGCAGCAGATTCCACCACACTAGCCCTAGTAGCTGCAGCTCATCAAACTGGTGGCCAAGTAATTTGCATTGTGAGTGGCCCTAATGAGCTAAATGCCTCAAAAAGTGCTTTAGGAATTGCTGCTCTTAAAGTTCACTTCATTGTTGGACAAGCTCAACAACTTCTATTAGACCAATATGAGGAAGCAGATTTTGTACTCGTTGATTGTAACCTTGATAGCCATGAAGAGATTCTTAAATCAGTTCAAAAGGGTAGAAAGAATAATGGCACAGTGGTTGTTGGATACAATGCATTTAGATGTAGAGGGTTATGGTGTTCATGTGGCTCAAAAACTCAGTTGCTACCTATAGGTGAAGGGCTTTTGGTGACTAGGTTTGGAGCAAGTGATGCTAGTCCAAAATATGGTAACAGAACGGGGAAGACCAAAAGTCATTGGATTGTTAAGGTAGATAAATGCACTGGAGAGGAACATGTGTTCAGGGTTAGATTTCCACAAGGGAAAGTGATTCAAGCTTAATCATAATTCATATATGATTAATATGGAAACAAAACTAGAGTGGAATAAGTTTGGTTTTGCTGGATTATATGTTATTTTCACCACAAAATATGAGTTGTAGAATCGGTTTTCCAATTGAAAATTGGGTCGCGACATTCTTAAAGTGCTTACATTTTGCTTATATTAGGAAGCACTAAGAGTTAGTCCTATTTTAAAATAAATGTATATACCAAATTATAAATATATATGGGATAAATTAATTGGAAAGAATTGTTATGTTTTGCATAGACTAAATGTTACAAACAACAATTTTAGACTTTTAGTCAAATTAACTTGTCCCTTTTTCTTTGTAATCCATTGTATGCTCATAACTAAACACCGTTTCCTAAAGTTTGCTCAAGACATTGGAAGTCACAAAGCTTCATTTTGATTGGACTTTGAATATGAAACCCACATAGAATGTACTGAAAGGCAGATTAAGATAAAAAAGATAGATTCTTAAAAAATGTGTACATGCTATTTCTATTAGACTAATATGATTATATATAGATCTGTAAATTAACAAAACATAAATACATTTTTCTTAATGTTATATATCAAGTTCAAATTGAAATCTCTTCCTCAATTCCAATAGTGCCAGCTTAATATCATTGTTTTCTTGCCACAAGCCCTGTAAAACTTCTGCTAGAATAGCATTTTTGTTTACTGAACAAATTCCTGACTCAAATTCCCTATCCAAAAGTTTTCTCAAAACATTTTTGTTTCTTTTGTTGTTTATGCTTCAAATTAATAATAATAATAATAATTAGAATTATACTTCTCAGTTCTTTCTTACCCTTTTTCAGGCTCCCCCAATACGACAAAATCTGCCCATTATTAATTGAGTTCCACTGAACAAAATCTTAGATATCTACTATAGAGAGCAGATTAAATGGAGATTAGTCCAATTCCTAGTGGAAGAATAAGACCAAGAGAAACCATAAGCAAAATTAAGAATGACGTAAAGAATAATATTTTATTAATAAACATGATTTATGATAGAGCATTATGAGGTAGTCTATATAGTCACAATCACCTAATTGGATAAATGTTTGATTGTAATTGTTGATTATAGTTAAAACTAAAGGTACTTAGAAACTTAGCATCCACGTGAAAGAAATAACAAAATAGTCCCTAGCAGCATCAGTAAGGCACAGACAATAACAGTCTGTAAACATAACAATAAGGACAACTTAAGCTCATTAGTATGCGGAACTATTAGAATTAAAGCTACCTAACTGGTTTAACGTGGGTTGTGTAGTTTTGTCTCTTCAAATAACAGCAGAGAATATAATGCTAGCTACATAGTTGTCTTATACAATCTGGAGTTGTAACAATTCATTTGCAAACAGCTTAATTAGCACTCAAAAACAGCTATCCTATACCAGCATTAATATGTGTCATGTGAGCTTGTGATGTCTTCCCTTAACATATTGTAACAATTGCTTAATATACTAGTTACATTTAATATACTAACAGCTAACATACTAATAATTGCAGATAAAAAAAAATGCATTTACTTTAGTGTTTTAAAAATTTAGAAGAAAGAAATGGAAGATTAAAGATATATATATATATAGAGGGATTTGCTAACATAGGGAACCTCCTTTTTCAGTTGGATACATGTTAGTATTGTGTCCATAAAATTTTGTCAAAAATATCTGTTTTGTTTTGGAAAGATAACAATACTATTAAGATTATTTTAGTAATATCACTTGATAACAAAGAAAAAAATACTCACTCATCTCCCTCATCTCCGGACTTCGGTTGCTTTTATTCTAGAAAATAAAAAAACTCATTCTATCAATTTTCTTTCTTATCCCATTAATTTATCCTTAATAGGTCTCATTCATCCATCTTTAATAGGTCTCATTAATCCATCCTTAATAGGTCTCATTAATCCACCATTGAAAATTGAAAAACTGTACCAATGTGAATGGATATAAGAAAAACAGTAAAAAATTGTTCATTCAGATCCAAGTACCCATGAAGGCAAAAAAATAATCATATACCATTGAAATAAATTATTCTTAAACACATAAGTTTAAATTCATATAAAGTGTAGTTTTTGTGGAATATTTGTAAACTTAATGTATTAACACAAGTAAACAACTAATGTGACCATTATGGAAAAAATGGGTTTTTATCTTTTTAAGGAGAGAGTAACATAGAAGAAGATGAAAGAGCAAACAGAGAGTATTTTTGATGAGGCAAAGGAATGGGAATGTATGCAAACAAGGATGAGATGAAAGTTGGTTTTTTGATTTTTACGCATAACATGAAGGGTTGGGGATGAGGGAGAACCTAAGGTTGGAGATGAGGGAGCTCAGTGAGTATTTTTCTTTTTTGTTTTCAAGTGATATTACTAAAATAATCTTAATAGCATTGTTATCTTTTAAAGCAAAAAATGATATTTTTGACAAAATTTTATGGTACACAATGCTAATATGTACTCAACTGAAAAATGAGGTTCCCTATGTTAGCAAATCTTTTATATATATATATATATGGGGTTTGCTAACATGATCCCACCTTAATTTATGAAGGAACATGTTAGCAATGTGTACCCTAATATTGTGACAAAAATATCCATATTGCTCAATTAAAAAGAAGACAAATGCCAAGGTTATTTTAGTAAACAACATTTATTAAAATTAAAAAATAACAAAATCATTATTTTCTCACCCCCAAATCCTCCAAATCTATCTCATTAACCAATTTCCTCCTAATGCACTCACAAATATCTTATTGCATCTTTCTCTCAAATTCTTCAATATTTTTTTTCTTAAAACTCCCTTATCTTCATCCATTTCTTAAGCCCATGTCCTCTTAAAGAAGAAACATTTCTATCTAAACACAAGCACTTCCATCCACCGCGAAACAGAGTCGTTACCGCTGTTTTGGTTTCGCCCCGATCGCGAAACAGAGTACTGTCGCTGCGAAACAGTGTGCCACCACAATGAAATGAAGTGCCACCACCACTGTGAAACTGAGTGTCGCCCCCGCTGCGAAACGGAGGGCCACCATCGCTACGACAAAACAGAGCCATCTCCGCCACACCCAAACCCTCAATCTCTCTCAAACCCTCAATCTAATTTCATTGTGAGCTCTCAATCACATTTTCATAATATAATGACATCAAAAGAAAGTGATGGTTGGCCTTGTTAGGAATCAATAGATATAACACACCTAGAAGGGGGTTGAATAGGTGTCGCGGTTACCAATTACTGTTTTTCGCACCGAAGCCCTATTCTGGAGAAAGCCCCACTTAATCGATTAACACCATGTCTTAATCGATTAACTCACAGAAAATAGCAAGTTGCAGAATGACTTATTGCACAACCACTCACCGATATTCAAGAACAACTAAACCAAATAATTTTTAATATAATTAAAATAGATATAGCAAATTAATAGTACCCAAAATATCAGCTAATATTAGGCAATAATACGACTTGGAATGTAAAGAAATTAGGGATAGAAAAAGCTTGCAACAAGAAATTTTATCCTAGTTCGTTTGCAGGTCCACTTGCAAACTACATCCAGGCCTACCCTTCTGATCTATGGATATTTTCTTCACTAATATTAAATCGAATGTATTGTTATATGCAAACTTCCAATACAAACACTTAGACGCTCCCTTCTTGAATCCAAGAACCCATTTTCTTAGTTTGACTATCCTAATTGCCTAAGAAAACCTTTCTTACGATCTAGCCCCAGCCAAGAACTCGTTCTAAACTCAAGACCTCTAAGTCTTGGTGAAGACTCACTGAATCTCTTAGGTGGTAAGACACCAAGAGACAACTTCCCTTATCACAAAAAACAATACAAAAATATAGTATTATAAAGCAAAATGTTGCTCAAAATATTACAATTGAAACTCAGCTAAAAACCCTATACAAACTCACAAGATAATATGAATATGTATGAGTTTATGAAAATGCAGAAACACAGAATTTCTACCCTAAAATTCTCCTAAAGAAATGCAAGAATCATGCAAGAAAAGATAGGAATGTTTAACAAATTAAACCACATGCAATAAGATGACAATTAAAGCCTAAGTATGATATTATCTCTCATTCTCTCACAATGCATTTCACTCTGCCTATATGACACAATCAAACACGAAAAATAACAACTAGCAATTCTAAAAATGAATGATATGAGGTACGATACATGATCTAAAAACACAGTTTATATAGAAAACCTTTATGAGACCTAGTTAATCGATTAAGTGTCGTTTTAATCGATTAACGGACTGTTGAGAATAACATTTTTCAGGTTTTCAATTATCCATTAAAAGTGTATTCACGTTAATCGATTAATATCTCTCTTACTCGATTAAGTGGCATAATTTTTCAGCTAAATGATTAAATGGTAAACAACCTATATGTTATGCTTATCAACTATACATGTTTTACCAATATATTATGCCTAAGATGCACATGTAACATGTATGATTAATGCATGAACTTATAATAATCTAGATGGCATGCCTCATGTAAATGAAATGATTATTTTTAAGGCTTGTGAGAATTGCATCTAGGTTTACCCAACCTAGACCCAAATTCTAAGGCACACATCTAAGACTTTTAAAAATGACTCTATTAAAGAACCTAGTCTAGATATGAAACCCTTGAGTCCACAACATGTCGATTTGTTGAGTCATCTTCAAGCTTTCACTAAATCCTTGCCTTCAGTTAAATGAACAATGTTAGGTATCAGTGGTTACAATACACCTAGAAGGGGGGGGGGGGTTGAATAGG
>NC_032016.1:3199866-3200115 GCF_001865875.1 Lupinus angustifolius
ATGAAATGCCACTCAATCCTAAAGCATAGAATTCTCTCCTTTCTAAACTCACAAATGCACTATCAACTAGATGCAACAAATATCACGAAATATGCTCTAACTCTCTAAAAAATGCAACATGCAAGTTATAAGATCAGTTCTGTAAACGCAGTTTATAAAGAATCAGTTCCGCAACCCAGTTAATCGATTAAAGCCTTGGTTAATCGATTAACGTTGTTCAAAAACGTAACTGATTCTGTTTTCCAAGTT
>NC_032016.1:3200215-3201407 GCF_001865875.1 Lupinus angustifolius
TGTTCATAATTTTCAAAATTTCCTCAGGCCAGTTGATCATTACATTATTCTTTACAGCATACATGAAATGCAAATCACTCACAGTAGGCTGTGCGTGATTTGTGTTCCTTTGTACCAGAACGTAAGCAATGATATAATGCAACAGCCTGTTCTCAACAGATAACGGCCCAGCTTTGGTCAGTTGACCCTGAGTATACAAGTGAGGACCTTGAAGGAATGACTTATAAACCTCAGTAGGATCAAAGTTATCCTTAACCCAGGAGCAATCTCCTATTCCATAACCCGAAGATGACAAACCACCAACATTCATAAACAGATCATCATTAAGCTCAAACAATTTACCAGAAATCATAGACCAGTACTTTCCATCCTTATATCTAAAATTCGCATAAAATTCCCTAACTAGAGCAGGGTAAGCTTGTCCCTTTAATTCCATAAATTGAACGGCTCCATGAGCCTCCATATCATGTGGGAAACTAAAGTTCTGTTCCGCCAACCAGGTTAAATCGACATACCTTACGTACATGGGTTTGCGACCTTGGAATTTTGCCAAACGGGTTTCTTACAAGATGAGTGAGTTGTATGGGTCACCGCGGTCCCGAGTGGATGGTGAACCGGCTTCCGTTCTTCGTACACGGTTGGCTGTAGTTTTGACCCTTTTTGTGCGACCTTGCTCCATTGTATTTGTAGAACTCGAATGATGTTGAATGAGTAGAGAAGGATTTAGGCAAACCTAACCTAGGGTTTAATTTGGTGGAAAATTGGGAATGTAGTGGAATGAGGATGATAGAGTGAGATTTCTTGATGGTTTGAGAGGGTTAGGATGAGGTTTTTCCTACCTTAGTGCACTTGGATCAGTTGTTACAGATTCAGAGACTCAAAGCGTAAAAGAGGTGGAGAAAGTGCCGAAAAAAGTGTAAGACCGAGATGTTGTCTGCCTTTAAAATACTGGTTTTAATCAATTAAAGGGCAGGTTTAATCGATTAAAATCATGTAAAATTTGAATTTTCAAAAACTGATGCCCAGGTAATCGATTAACACCAAGTGTTTAATCGATTAAACACGGTAAAAAGTGATTTTCAGGCAGTAGAACGGTTTCAACTTTTTTGGACTCATGCATGCATTTTGACGGATCAATTGAAGCATTTTTAATCATGAAAAGAGTTTATCATGAGACATAATTTTGCATTTC
>NC_032016.1:3201507-3202137 GCF_001865875.1 Lupinus angustifolius
GTACATGATCACGTAAAAAATGATGTCTAATTTCTATATGCTTTGTTCTAGAATGCAAAACGGGATTCTTGGATAGGTTTATGGCACTTGTATTATCGCATTTAATGGTGATCTTTTCAAGTATAAGACCAAAGTCCTTAAGTTGCTGCTTCATCCATAGGATTTGAGCGCAACACACACCAAGGGCAATATATTCCGCTTCGGCGGTGGACAAAACAACAAATGCTTGCTTTTTACTGCGCCATGCAACTAATGAACTGCCCAACAAGTGACAAGTACCACTAGTGCTTTTCCGATCCAATTTACATCCGGCGAAATCGGAATCGGAATAACCCACCAAGGATAGTGAGGCATCCCGAGGATACCATAATCCCATGTTAGTTGTTCCTTTTAAATATCTCATGATTCTTTTAACAGTTATATAATGTGATTCTCTAGGTGATGATTGATATCTCGCACACATGCATACACTGAACATGATATCAGGCCTACTTGCAGTTAAATAAAGTAATGACCCAATTATACCACAATACTTTATTACCTCTATTGCTTTTCCTTTTTCGTCCTTATCTAGGTAGCAAGCAGATGCCATAGGAGTGGAAGCTTCCTTACATTTATCCATATCAAATT
>NC_032016.1:3202237-3210327 GCF_001865875.1 Lupinus angustifolius
GTTGTCAGATCTAGCCATCAGACATAGCTTTGTTGACTCCTCCTCACTAGAGGTGATTGATGTCGTTTCCTCCTCAGGTACATCCCATATGATGTAAGATTTCTTAGACTTGAATTGCCTGGGAGTGCTCTTTTCTGAATCAACCTTTTTCAGATAGGTTGGACACTGAAATCGCATGTGTCCTACTTTTCCGCACTCGTGGCAAGTGAAGCGATCTTTGTTGTTCTTGCCTTTGTTTGTTGATTCCTTCGCTTCTTTCTTCTGAAACTTTTTGAGTCCTCATTTTCTTTTTATGAATTTGATAAATTTTCGAACAAGGAGACCCATTTTTTCATCATCTAGATCGGAGTCAGATTCATCATCATCTTTCTCTTCTTTTGCTTTGGAGGTCGTAGCCTTCAATGTGATGCTCTTCTTCTTCCGGTCCGAATCTTCGTGCATAGTCAAGCGACCCAATTCCATTTCGTGCTCTTGAAGCTTTCCAAATAATGTAGCTAGAGGCATAGAGTCCAAGTCTTTGGATTCCACAATTGCAGTCACTTTTGGTTGCCATTTCTTGTCAAGACAACGTAAAACTTTATTAGTTAATTCTCCTATGGCAAAAGATTTATCTAGAGCAACTAAATGATTCACGATATGAGTAAATTGCTTTTGCATATCACTGATTGATTCGCTAGGTAACATGCGAAATAACTCATATTCGTGGGTTAGCGCATTTAATCTAGCGCGCTTGACTTCGCTAGTGCCTTCGTGAGTCACTTGTAAAGTGTCCCACATTTCTTTTGCATTTTGGCACTGCGAGACCCTAAAGAACTCATCATAGGATAGGGCCGATGTGATGATATTTTTGGCGCGTAGGTTATGCTGGAACCCTTTGCGCTCATCATCGGTCCATAGACTTTTAGGCTTGTCTTTAGGTTCATCGTCCACAAGATGTTGTGGAACGAAAGGGTCCTTGACTACAGATTCCCAAATATCCGAGTCTATGGCTTCTATAAAAATTTGCATGCGGACTTTCCAGTAGGCATACCCTTCACCACTGAATATAGGTGGTCGATTAATGGATGAAGCATCACCACCAAACGAGTTTGAAGAACCCATTCTTTTTCCCTTAGGATCACGAATACACAGTTGAGCTAGCACTTCGTACTAGCTCTGACGCGGTTTACCTAACCTAGACTCAATATCTAAGACACACATCTAAGACTATTAAAAATGACTCTATTAAAGAACCTAGTCTAGATATGAAACCCTTGAGTCCACAACATGTCGATTTGTTGAGTCATCTTCAAGCTTTCACTAAATCCTTGTCTTCTGCTAAAAGAATAAATGGTAAACAACCTATATGTTATGCTTATCAACTATACATGTTTTACCAATATATTATGCCTAAGATGCACAAGTAACATGAATGATTAATGCATGAACATATAATAATCTAGATGACATGTCTAATGTAAATGAAATGATTATTTTTAAGGCTTGTGAGAATTGCGTCTATGTTTACCTAACCTATACTCAATATTTAAGGCACACATCTAAGGATGCAGAGGAAGTAGATATTAACTATTACAACCCAATAAAAGTAGATAGTAACTATTACAACCCAATAAAAGTAAAGAGAAAAATATGTCTCAAGAGTACAAAGCAACAAAATCCTTAAAATTAGCCAATAGAAGAACTAAACCAAAGGCAACCTATAGTCTGAGGTCTTCTAATCTAAGGATGCAGAGAAAGATTGTTGTCATCAGGAACTGTCAGACTGCTATCTCCCTTGATGAGGATTCTCAAGTTTTCAAGTTTTCAAGTTCTGCACAAAACCTATCATTTTGTGCTTCAGTAGTGGTTTGAACAAAACTCCTCAAGGATTGATAATGGTTATCAACGTAGGCGAATTGACGTTCCTCAAATTGCTCCAAGTCTGTATGGCAAGTATCGTTCAAAGACTGGAAATGTAGATCCATTCTATTATTTAGCCTTTGCCCCATAACATCCAACTGAGCTAATCCAAAAGAATGGTTTCTGCGGTGTGTTTCCAGCAGACTCCCCCTGAGTTTCTACATTATGCTCATCCATTCCTGCCTGATTCTCATCTCCAGATAAGTCTAGATCCACAGTAGTGTAATCCTCTTGGTATTGCCAAGTATTTCCATACTTGTAAATACCCATCTTGTGGATCAAGCTTTCATCAACAAGGTGATCTTTATCAGAAGACTCCATGATGATGGTGTCAGACACATCACTATGCAGATAATCAATGACCCTCGAAATGAATATACTATAGGGTAGTAGCTTGGATTGCAAAGTAGACACACTATACATGACCTTAAGGATCTCCTCAAGCCAATTAATCTTAATATTTTTTTTAACAACATACATGAACCTCAAATCATTCACGGTGGGTTCTGCATGATTTGTTTCATGGTGGATGGAAGTGCTTGTGTTTAGAGAAAAATACGATAGTGGTTCTAGGGCGGCGACGACGACACTCTGTTTCGCAGGGGCAACGAAACCGAAATAGCTGCGACGACGACACTCTGTTTCGCAGGGGCAACGAAACCGAAATAGCTGCGACGACTCTGTTTCGCGGTGGATGGAAGTGCTTGTGTTTAGAGAAAAATGTTTCTTCTCTTAGAGGACATGGGATTAAGAAATGAATGAGGATGAAGGAGATTTAAGAAAAAAAATATTGAAGAAATTGAGAGAAAGATGCAATGAGATATCTGTGAGTGCAGTAGGAGGAAATTGATTAATGAGATAGGTTTGGAGGGTTTGGGGATGAGAGAATAATGATTTTATTATTTTTTAATTTTAATACAGGTTGTTTACTAAAATAACCTTGACATGTGTCTTCTTTTTAATTGAGCAATAAGGATATTTTTGTCACAAAATTAGGGTACACATTGTTAACATGTTCCTTCATAAATTGAGGTAGGGTCATATTAGCAAACCCCTATATATATATATATATAAATAAATATTAATGTTGGGGAGGGATCCACTTACTCCTCATCCTAGCCATCAATTATAGGGAAATTCAATTATTTGAATTAGTGAGTAGATCAAAATTATTAGATATCCATAGAATTGATGGTTAGAATGAGGAGTAAGTGGGTCATCACTCATTAATGTTTATGTATATATGAAAACATGTCTAAAATTATAGAGAAGGAATGTATAATTAGTTTAAATATTAAATTAATAAAAAATAAGAAAAATATTGATTATTCCACATGATTTTGAGCACATTTTTAGGATGTGATACCCATGAGTAAAAAGTAAAAACAATAAAACATGACCACCTTTCAAATTTTCTAAGTGAAATGACCAAAAAAATATTTACATTAATTCCAATTTAAGCTGGTGATGTAGATATGTCTTTGCATTTTTTTAACAACAAAATTGTATGTCTTAGTCCATTTGAAAAGAGGCTGACAGACATGCTGGCGGCTAATAGACATTGATAAATTATTAAAAAGAAAAAACATCAAACAATAAAATTAAAATAAAGTAAACAAATATAAGACACTAAATCTAATTTTTTGTGTTATCAATGATATCCTTCCACCCTTTTGTTTAAGGAACTAATCTTTTTCAGGGTGTGTAGTTGTCCCTCTCAATAAGTGTTACTCACTAGAATCGAATATTTGACATTTTAGTTCTTGTAGTATAAGAAAGAATGATTCATATATGAAAAAAACTTTTGTTGGAAAAGCTAACCTCCAAATATACAAATGTTCCTCACAAGATTGTTTCTTTTAAAAGATACTTATATTTATAGCTAGAAGGAAAAAAATATGCTTCGAGTATTTTGTTTTACAATGATAAGAAGCATTTCCCTCCTGAAATTGAAATTTTTTTTGTTTTTTTAAAGAGAATAAAGTATCTCCCTCATACTAGGATATAACTTATCTCCTTAAATTCATTGATTGTTTAACACTTGTCTTATTTTTCTTTTATAATTTATTTTAAACGGAAAATTTTAGAGAGAAATTAAATAAAACATGTGTCAAAAAATCAATGGATTTAATGAGATAAATTATTTCATAGTATGAGGAAATACTTTATTCTATTTTTTTAAATTAGAGAAAGAATGAGCACGGCAATGATAGTAAAAATGGATTGGGAACTAGGGTCCGATATATTACTTTAGTTAAGGTCCGAATGAAGGATGAAGATCTCCTGTACCCAGGTGTTTCCAATGGTGTACCAAACCAATCAAAATGTGTTACTTAATTGAAATATTTTTTTATAAAAAACATAAAATAATATTTTATGTTATTTTGGAAAGAGGGTTGCCTATAAGACATGTGAGTCCAAGTAGTAACACAAATTACGATATAACACTAAGTCCATGTAGAATAGAAGTGATCCACTTCTTGTTTTGTTGAGAATCAGATTTTGAGAAAGAAAGTGAAGGAATTAGATGAAGAATATGCAAGATAGAAGAAGTTTTTGTTTTTGGAAATTTGTGGTTGTTAATTAACAAACAACCAACTAATACTTATATTTATAGTAGATTAGTTACAAAGGCCCAATTACAAAATAAGTCAAACTACAATCTCAAACACTATGTTAAGATGAATTACTTCACTCAACACACCTCCCTAATTAATATTAGCTTGGTTCACCATGCCCAACTATCTTCTTTGAGCTTCAAAATTGCTCATCTTCAATGGCCATGTGAGAATGTCTGCAAACCGATCTTCGAATTTGTAGTATTCTAATATTAGGTTACCTTTATCCACTTGGTCTCTTAGGAAGTGATATTTAGTTTCTGTATGATTTATCCTTCCATGTGCTATGGTATTACTTGCCAAATTTATTGTTGATTTATTGTCTACAAGAAGTAACATTGAATCATCACTGATCATCCAATTTCTCTGATTAGAGTTTGTAACCATAGTGCTTGGCATCCTCCTAAACAAGCTGCAATATATTCAGCTTCACATAATGAGAGAGCCACTACCTTTTGTTTTTTAGAACTCCAACTTACAAGAGCTTCACCAAACTTGAATAGGTAGCCTGAGGTGCTTTTTCTGTCATGTTTGTCACCACACCAGTCTGCATATGTATACCCTTGCATCTTTTCTGTTTTACTGTCATCTCCAGAGGGGAACAATACTCCATAGTCAAGGCTTCCCTTTAGATATCTAAGCACCATCTTAACTGTAGCCATGTGAGAGTGTTTTGGTTCTTCCATGTATCTGCTCACTAATCCCACACCATAAGTAATATTTGGTCTATAATTGCAGATATATCTTAGTGAACCTATCATTTGTCTATAGAGGGTTTAATCTACAACCTCTTCCTCGTGATTCACTCTACATAAGTCACTTCCTATTTTAATGGGTGTTGTAGATAGATTGCATTCAATCATATTAAATCTGTTAAGTACATCTGAGACATACTTTCTCTGGTGTATCAGTATTCTATTATTTGTCCTCATGAATTCAATTCCCAGAAAGTAAGAAAGTGAACCCAAATCAGAAATTTCAAACTCCATCTTGAGCTTGCTCTTTAGATTCTCAATCTCTTCATCTTTGCAGCCAGTAATGAGTATATCATTTACATACAAACATAGTATGATTGATGCTTAATAAAGTGTGTTCTTTGTGTATATGCCATGCTCACTAGTGCATCTAAGGAGTCCTTGCTTCACAAGAAAACCATCTATTCTTTTATTCCAAGCTATGGGTGCTTGTTTCAACCCATAGAGTGCTTTGTGGAGCTTATAAACTTTTTGTTCTTGGTCAGGGACCTCAAAACCAAGAGGTTGTGTTACAAACATCTCCTTGTCCAATGGACCATTCAAAGAAGCTGATTTTACATCCATCCAACATATGGTCCAATTTCATTGAGGTTGCAATTGTTGTAACAAGCCTTATTGTTTCTATTCTTGCTACTTGTGCAAATACTTCATTATAGTCTAATCATGACATTTGTAGGAAACTCTTTGCAACCAATCTAGCTTTGTGTTTAGAAACTGTATCATTTGGTTTCAACTTCACCTTATATACCCACTTCATTGACATGGCTTTCTTTCCTTTGGGTAATGTTCTAAGTTCCCATGTATCATTTCTCTCAATTGATTTGATTCCCTCCTTTATGGCTTCAATCCAACATGTTTCTTTGATGGCTTATTCATAGGTGATGGGCTCCATTTACTAATAGATCCATATGCACAAAGTCACCTTTAGATGTTATTGTTGTATTAGATAATACCTCATAATCTCTTAATCTTGTTGGCATGTTTCTTTGTCTTTGAGATATTTCAGTCACATTTGCATTTCCTTCATTGATTATGTTTTCTTCTTCTTGTGTGTCTATTGTACTTTCTATATACATATGGCTTGCCTTATTTGATGTTGCATTAGTTGAATTCTAATCTCATGATTGAGTTTCATCAAACTTGAGATCTCTACTATGAGTGATGGCATTTGTATCTGGATCAAATGTGTTGTATGCATAAGTTGAGTGATAGCCTAGGAAGATTAGTCTTTTTCCTTTATCATCCAACTACTTCCTTTTGCTGTCAAGCACATGACTGAAACAAACTGAGCCAAACACTATAAAGCGTTTTACACTTGGCTTGATCCCTGGCCAGGCTTCTTCAGGTGTTATGCTCTTCATCCTCTTTGCAGGACTTCAATTTGATATGTATTATGCAGTGGCTACAACTTCGCCCCAAAACCTTTTAGGAAGGCCCTTTGTATTTAGCATGCTTTTAGCCATATCAAGAATAGTTTTGTTGACCCTTTCATTTGTATGATAAGTGCCAAAAAATACCTAATTTTCATACACTTTCCATGACACTTATCTTATGAAAAAAATGAGAAAAAAAACTTAATCCAACACTTTTTAGATAAATTTTGTGTGTTTTAAATCATATAATTTTTTATCACCTCTTGTCCAAGTTTCTCTTGAATTTTATGGGAAATTGATTGAAAATAATTAATCCAAAAGATATCCAAAAATTCATGTCAAATCACAAGCCAAAAGTTCAAAAGGAGGTGCTCAAAAACAAACAAGTCAAGTAAGCAAAGTTGTATGCTTAGCTTGTCACCAAAAAAGATGACTTAGGCTTGAAGAAAAGTACCTTACTTTGTAACACTGTGTTTTTTCGTGCACGTTTAATTAAGTAATTAATTGTTAATGAATTAATTATAGAAATTAATCTGTAATATTTTAGGCTAAACCTCAGTTGAGTTTTAGTCTTGTATTATAATATTCTTGCTTGCTCTATTTTTTCAAGATTTTTTTAGACTAAAAGTTTCCGAGACGAGTTCTAGTTGTTTTATCGAGTTTTTGCCCAGTGTTTGAGTTTCGTAACTTGGAATCGAATTTCGATTTCTCTGTTGGCTTCGAAATATCATTTCTAGTTAAAATAGACACCAAGTTTGTCCGTAACTCATATCTGGGTATTTTTCACCTCGAAATTCAAGTTTTGACGTTTCTAGCAAAAAACCCTAATCGGTAGATCGTATATTTCCGGACGAAGTTATCCGATAATAATCGGGCATGACTTCAATTTCGAAATCATGTCGCGTCAATCAAGTCGAGTATTAATCACATCATGGTTCAATGACTTGACAAAAAAGCAAAGTCAAAGCTTCCATAATCTCCTAAATCACTCACCAAATCTCCTTACTCCCCCACCATTAGACACATCACCTAAGCTAGCCTAAAGCTAGATTGCCTCTCATTAATTTTCATATTTTAGAGAGGGTGAGGCTCTCCTATAAATAGCTCACCCCTTCCTCTCATTTTTACACTAATTCTCCTAAAGAAAGTTAAGGTATTCTTTCTCTTTTTTCTCTTCTCCATTTTTCTCTACATACATCATGAGAAAATTATGATCTCTTAGTATGTTATTCATGGAGTTGAGTTTAAGTTTGCTTTCTTTAAATATTTTTTAAGTCATGACTAAAGGGTATGATAATGAAATTATATGAACCTTTGTGTAGTTTTTGACTTATGTAAAACTTAAAATTTCTTCCTTGTTCTTAGATGGAAAAACTCTATCTTTGGACAAGGTCAGATGAGTTTATTTGCTTTAGAAATATTGGAAATTATTGGTAGTATTTGAA
>NC_032016.1:3210427-3217252 GCF_001865875.1 Lupinus angustifolius
GTTTATATCTATTCTTGAAAGTTCAAAATGTTTATGAGTTTTTGTTGAAAAAAATTCATTTTTAAAAGGTATTATGTGTAAAAGGTTGTTTAGCATATGTTATTCTTTGATTTCCAAGTTAAAGTAATGATTTTAGATAAAAGATGATTTATTAAAGTCTTGAGTCCATAAACTTAAAGTGTTATGAAGTTTTGGATAGTAAAGTAGTAAAAGTGTTAACTTATGATTTAAAGTTCATGACTATGAAATCAACACCTATTAACCCTTGAGTTTATCCTAAAATTTGGAGGTGTTGAGATGATCATGAAATTAGTTGTGTTTTCTTTAGTAGCATACTTTAAATGAGGAGATTGACCTAAAAAGTCTTGACTTTATAAACCTAAAGTGTTATGAAGTCTTAGATAGAAAAATGATTTAAAAGTGTTAATCATGGTTAAGTTAGCTTACTTTAAAGTGGTAAGATTGACTTAAAAAGTCTTGATTTAAAAGTATATCTTTGTTTAAGTTGACTTACTTTAAAATGGTAAGTCTAGCTTAATGATCTTACTTAAAAAAGTTAATCTTAATAAAAATAAGTTAAGAGAATGAAAAAAATTATTTCAAAAATTTCAATTTAAATTGGACAAATAAATAATACAACTCATGTGATAGATAATGGTGGAGAATGTAGGGGAGTGTTGGTCGAGAAAGCATCTCTTGCACCACTTTGTATCATTCTCTGTGTCAAAAATATGGTAACAAGTTTAAAATCAAAATGTTATAAGTTTTGTTAAAACTTTACTTTAGAAAGTGTCATTGTGTTGTAAGACTTT
The DNA here is from genome assembly GCF_001865875.1 of Lupinus angustifolius. Classification (NCBI taxonomy): domain Eukaryota; kingdom Viridiplantae; phylum Streptophyta; class Magnoliopsida; order Fabales; family Fabaceae; genus Lupinus; species Lupinus angustifolius. The sequence continues at coordinate 3,211,240 of NC_032016.1, forward strand.
CAATGATAAATGATGATTCAAGAAATACCTAACCTTGAATCGGATGGATGAAAGCGATTAAGTTCATTTTAGATTGCAATTTTTATTTTCGCGTAAAATGTTATTTCATAAGAATAATGATTATCAAAGTGACCTAATTAGCGTTATTTTGATTTTGGCGTGATGAAGAGTTCGAGAAGAGACCCGACGAATTAAGCTGACCTGGAATCGAGGAAACAATCTGCACGACACACTTAGGTGAGGGAGAAAACATCGTGACACAGTGGTGTCCGAATATGCTTCAGGACCTCCAAACTCCCTCACAAGTTTGGAGTTGTCTTGGGTATTAAGAAAGCTTGTACTTAATCAATTGTTTGTTTTGTTTGGATTCAGTACAACAATATTTCTTATGTCGAATTATGTTAGGTTATGTTTATGTATGAAGATGACATGATCATTCCTATTTAATATTGCTCGAATAACTGTTCTAAGAATTATATGTATGAGATAATTGTTAAATTCAAGGCTTAAAAACATGTGTTATAAATGAGAAAACTTTTCATTAAGAAAAGAAATTTAACTAAGTTTCAGGCTTTTCTCGCTTGAGCAAGACAGCTCTCGCTTGAGCGAGAAGTGTCTAGAGAAAACAGGTTTTCTCGCTTGGGCGAGACAGCTCTCTCCTGAGCTGAAATATGCACGAAGAAAACTGGTTGTTTTCTTGCTTAAGCGAGACAGATCTCGCTTGAGCCACAAGTGCCTTATAAAAATGGTGATTCTCTCGCTTGAGTAAGACAGCTTTCGCTTGAGCGAGATGGATCCATACAGACAAGACTTCTGAAGTCGTCTGAACGATAACTCTCACATGTGCAAGAGTCTAATGGCATTTTTGCCATCAAAAATTCATTCACTTCCAATCTTATTCAATAAAACCTAAAACACCTTTATTGGAGATAATGTTCTTTCAATAAGTAAATGTTGTAAAGATGAATAATTATATGAACTTCTTGGAAATGATACAAAGAAGAGTTGTGATATCTAAAGTGATGTATGTAAATAATTGCATGGTTAAGGATGAGGCCCAAAAGTGTTATATTATGCTCACGGAGCGAGATCGTCTGACCGTAAGAGGCTTGACTTGAGAGTTGTCTAGGGTGATTCAATAATGGTTCGTAGTGGTGTTGAGGTTTATTTTTTGTGGTTTAAATGTAAAGATCAGGTCCCACTAGAAGCATTCCCGATGGGAGATGTCTTAGGATAGGCAGAACGTTATAAAAGATGGATTAAAAGATTTAATTTGCTAACTTCGGTTAGTATGCATATTCATTGTCAATAATGAAGTAGTGGAGAGGAAATTTACGGGTGACGAACGAGCCCCGAGATGTTGAGAGGGACGGCGATTGCGGTGATTCGTCTGCAAAGTCTTGAGGGATAGTCTAGGTGACACGAGTCCCGTGTATTCCTGGATGAGGTTTACTGTTAGATCGGACAGTGCCCACAGTGCAAACTAGACGATCTCTGACAACCACTCTTTGCAATTAGGATCAATGAGAGGGATGTCTAGATAGTGTTTGTTACGATACCGTCCTAAAGTTATTTCCGAATAGTTTTTGGGAGGATAATGGTGAAGGATGGTGGACATATGCATAGCATGCATACATGGTATTAATCGATATTGATTCTAAAATCATAAGTTTTATACTTCATTCATCATTAATACATGTGTGTATGATCATATGATATATTTGTACTTGTTCTTTCTCTTGGGGTGATATTCTGTGTAATTCCACAATGTCAATGATAAGTTTTTCCTTAGATATTTTACTCCATCTCTTTCTTTCTGGTGAACTCGTATACATCCATGTTTAGATGGACAGATCGGCGATGATCAAGGGCTGCCACTTTACCATGTCCCAGGAGGGGATGTGGAGCGTTGAAGGAAACAAATACACCTACATTGGTTCCTGCGACCTGGAATTGGATCTCGTATGTGATGGCTCTATGTTGCATCTCCCAGCATATTACGCAGTTTGGGAAGCATCGTTCATTCTACCAGAGCGAAGGTCTGTACCTACCGGTCATTCCGCACCAGTTGAGGCACGAGGCATATTAGAGGTTGTCAACCCCTGGCCTTAACCGAGGTTCTCACCTACTGACTCAATGCCAAGATGGATGGAAGGAGCAGGTATGGCTACTTCAGCGGGGCCTAGGGGGTACACCCCAGACCCTTTGATGGATTGGGCAGCAAATGAGGTGGTAGAGGACAAGGACGATGACTGTGTAGAGTTAATTTGCATAGAGGATTCAGTGGAGGTTATAGAGATCTCTTCAGACTCGGAGATCGAGGAAGACCCGAGTGAGGTTTCCGGTGCACCATTGGTCTAGGAGATCCTTTCTTTCTTTTGATAGGGAACCTGTATATGGTACTTTTGTAATGCCAACGCCCCCGACATTAGTTTATTTTTATTTGTATTTTCAGTCTTTGTTAGGGGCGAAGAATAGACTCTGCCTTGTTTTTTATAAACCATGATATACGTATTACAAATTCAAGAATTGATTAATGAGAAGTATTCAGAAAAGAATTGTGTTTCGTTCAATTACATTTTTAGTATTAAGAAATTATTTCCGCAAAGGTTTGAAAATGTGACATCTTGAAAAAGAATAAATAAAATGGGAAAAAATTATTTGTAAGTTATATGTTACATAAAAGAAAGAAAAAAAAGTTACCCATTTTTTCAAAAGATTAAATATAGTAATTATGAAATGATTTTCGGGGCGTTACATACATCACCTTGAAGAAACCTAAGCTAGGTATGCAAAGCAAAGAGCAACTCAAAAGCTTACCTATACTTGAAGAGATCTTGCTCAAAGTGACAAGTAACCAACTAAAACCAAGTCAAAAACTAAGTTACAAAGGTTGCTTCGGCTTGAAGAAAGGTAGGTTCCTTCACCATGAAGGAACCAACCAACCAGCCAGACGTGGTCCAAAAGGGGGCCAAGCGCCCAAGCAGGTCAAGAAACCTAGCCATGAAGAAAGCTTGGCCAACTCATCAAGCAACTTGCATATTCATTACTTAAAAACAAAGCACGTGACCTCATACATGACATATGTTCTGAACAGCCAAGTAGGAGGTGTCAACATGCATGTAACATAGCCCACAATAGGCTGTCCAGGCTAGCTGGCCAAGATGGACAAGTTGCTGACCCACCAGCTTTGGGTGTACCAAATCGCCTGACCAGAGCATTGGGTGGTCTGGACAAGGGCATCAGGCACCTCTCCTAGTGCCTATAAAAGGCACACCCATTTCAACTTTGAAAATCATTTTACATTCTTTGTAGTTTTCTCTTCTTCTTTTCATTTTCGGTTCTCTCTCACTTGAGAGTGTTCTTAGGTTGTTTTTAGGTGTTTTGTTCATAGAAATTCAAGAGGAGAAAGGAGATGATAAATGTGATACAAAAACATAATGTTGTAATCTCATTTGGGTCCAAAAGCGTCTTATCCTTGGATAGATGGTTCATGCTCCTACACATTGATTTGGATTATGGTGTCATATTATTTCTTTTCTTCATTTGTATCATATTTTGATTTCAATACATTCAAATATTACTTTTGGTTAAGTTTTGATTCTTTAAGAAATTCTTAATGCGGTTTTAGCTTGATCACCTAAAGCTTGATTTAAATATCAAAAAATGCGTCTTCTTAAAGTATTGACAAGTGAACTAATAAGTCTTAGTTCACTTGCCAATTCAAAGCATCTATTTTAAGCAACTTATGTTCAAGGCTAAATAATGTTAATGGAGCATGAAGTAGGATGTGACAAAATGCTCTCACGAGTGGCACTTAAATATTGTTTAATGTATTACATAAGGTTTGAAAATCATCTTATCATACTATAACATATAACTTGTTAATGTTTTCAAAAATCATTTGAGTCTTGAAATAATTCCATATTTCAAACCAATCTTCTCATGAAAGAATTTGTGAATATTAGTTTATGTTTTTCTTAGTTAATTTTTATGCAAACATAACACACAAAATCATCAAAAAGTTGTTAATCATTATTTTTGCTATAATATGCCTATATGATTCTCTTCTAATACAATTCTCTTTGGATCGACATAATCATATACTATACTAATTGAATCTTGAAAGATATGCAAGTGTAAAATAGTAAAGTGTTAAACTTTGTACATAGGAATAATATGCAAAAAGTGCAATCCAAACAATGAATTGTTACTTGACAATAAAAGAGTGATGAATAATAATCTAACCACTAACATTTATTTTATGTCATTTACTTTCTGCAACTAACATTCACTTTCTGTCATTTACTTTCTGTCATTTATATGTCCACAACTAACATTTACTTTCAGTCATTTATTTTCTGTCATTTACTTTTCCGCAACTAACATTTATTTATTGTTTTATTCTTTATACCAACCCTTCGAAAGAAATGGTACGGTTAACTGCTAACTTTATTCTTTTGTTCATTTTATTCTTTGATAGCAACCTTTCATAAGAAATGGTATGGTTAACTTAATAAAATGAGACCGGCCTTTATGGTATGGTTAAAAGAAACCCGAAAAAGGAAAATCCTTTCAACAAGTGACATGTTTTGTTGTTGAGGAGGGATTCCCAATGTAGAATCTGCTTTCAACACTGTACCATTGTGTTGATGAGTGTATGGTACAACTATCTCATGAGTGATCCCTTCTACATCACAATAGCCATGAGATGCATACTCTCCTCCACCATTACTTCTTAGCAGCTACAATTTGTTGCCACACTGTTTTTCTGCTAATGCTTTGAAGCTCTTTGTTGAAGACTTCACTTTTCCTTTTTAGTAGATAAATCCATAGCTTTCTAGTGAAGTCATCCTTCAAGGTAACAAAGTATTTGTTCCCTCTAAGTAATTGGACTTCAATAGGTCCACACACATCAATGTACACTATCTCCAATGGCTTGGTTGATTTTGTAGGTACTTGTGTGTTAAATGAGTTTCTAGATTTCTAGATTGCTTACTAGTGACACATTTTTCACACAACCTTGTTAGAATCCTTAGATCAGGTAATCCAGTCACAATCTTCTGCCTGCTCATTTATATGAACCTCAAAGAGCCTAACCTTGATGTTGGTGGTCTTGAAGGCATAAGTGGTCCTATGACTAGGGCTCGGGCAAAAAGGGCTCAAAATGCCCTTGCTCAACTCATAATGTTGATCCATGATGGTGAGCCAAAAATAGCCCAACGAGGTGTAAAGATGCTCACTAGCATCTTGGTCCATGGTTCTGACCGAGCCAAGGATGAACCAGGCCATGCGCAAGACTCAGGCCACGGGTCTGAGCAAGGCGCCAAAAATGGCCCTGGCACGGAGCCAGACGCATCAGGCTCAATTCTTGACCGAGTTGGGGACTTTGGTGCACCTAGTGTTGCACCAGGCGCTGGGCCAAACTGGCCTGGCCAGGAAATCTGACCGAGGCGCATGCGCCTAGAGTGTCGCATCAGGCACTGGGCGTAGCCTGACCGAGTCAGGCCTAGCCAATTTTATTAGTATTGAGCAAATTTAATTTTTATAATAAATGTGTGGGCTAACTTTTGTCTAACACTTAGTTTATTTAATTAGAGTATGTTTGTAATAAATCTGCCCATAAAAATTGACCAGAATGAAAATTGACTCGTGGATGATTAAGACAAGCCTAAAAGTGTAACCGATACTTTAATGCTTGGACCAACTTCTTATTTTCATGAACCAAACTCATTCAAACTTTGTCTAATATTATTTGGCAGGTAAATAAAGACTATTGTAGCCGTTGGAAGGAGATTGCTCGAGGGCACAAAGTGACCGTGGAGGAGCTTAATGGAGCATTTATGAGGCTTAAACACTATGATTGGACGGTTGGAGCTAAATCCACTTGGGAACAATTCATTCAGAGGAATCCTAAGTTAATTTCAGAGATGTTGGAGGAAAGTTGCTCGTGTAGAATTTGTATATGGTCGTTTGAGACCTTAATGGTGCATTAATGGTGCTTTATGCACAT
>NC_032016.1:3217352-3242993 GCF_001865875.1 Lupinus angustifolius
CATTAAGAAGGCTTAATTCCAACATTTTCCATGTGCCAAATTAGAAGAATCCAATGAAGCTCATCAAAGCTTAGCCGTGAGCATTAAGGAGTCTTCAAGTCTATTGATCATTTCACTTAATGGTTGAGTCGTGCAATTAAGAAGAAAAGGAATCCCATGCTCATCCAATCGTGGCATTCAAGTTCATTAGGCCAAGTCATTAAGTTTGTTTTCAATTGTAATAAGGCACATGTGCTATTTCCTTTACTACTCGAATATAGTCTAAATTAGGAGTATATTAATTTACTTTTAAAGTATCCAATGTAAGCGTGCTAAGCATGCACCTTAGTTACAAACCGTGGGAGCCTTAGAGGCTTGCCTATAAATGTAATGCTTCTTGCTATGAAATAAACACATTGAGTCAAAAGTAAATTGCATTCCTTTGTGAATCAAAATTGATTATATCCTTGTGAGAGTATTCTCCAAACCTTCTTGGTTGAACCAAGATTAGAAGTTCTTATCAAGACCAAGTTCTTGTGGTGAGCATCACTTTGGCTTATCAAACAACTGAATTGTTTGTGGCGCCTTCACCTCAAATCTTTTCCATCTTCTTTTATCCAAACATAAGTTATTTCCGCTGCATAATCTCAAGGGCTCTACTCAACCGTGAGCCTAGGCCATACACCAACCAAGATAGATCGTTTCAAGAGCCTTTTACCCAAGAGGTTCACATCAAGTGACTCCAAACTTCTAAAGTTTAGGTGACCAAACCTTGAATTGTGCTCTCAAAGCTTGTTGTGATTGTCTATCACTCATTATTTCTAGAAATATTTGCTCATGTGCTTCCAATGATCCTTGCATCTCATCAATATTGAGGTTGTCAAGGTCCTTGGACTCCTCAATTGCCACCACCACATGATCAAACTTGGCAGAGAGAGTTCTTAAGATCTTCTCAATTATGCCTTGCTCAGGTACCTGTTCCCCACAGCCTCTCATCGGCTTGGTTAAACTTCTAATTCTGGTGAAATAGTCAGCTATGCTTTTTTGCTCTTCCATCTGAAGCAACTCACACTGTCTCCTAATCATTTGTAATCTCGCCTTTTTTTATCCTCAAACCTCCAACAAAACACTTTTCTAGGATTTCCCATGCCTCTTTAGAAGATGATGCAGCTGATATTTTTTTCAAAATTTGAAGCATCCACATACTGATGTATCAGGAAGGTTGCCTTACAATCCTTTTTCTTGGCTTCTCTAAACTCTAATCTTTGTGCCTTAGTAGAGTTTTCATCCATTAGTTGCACATGAGCTTGTACTACTTCAGGACATTCTTGAAAGTCGAAAATAACTTTCATTTGAGTGCTCTAGTGTTCATAATTCTTCCAATCAAAGATGGGTATGTTCATAGCAAAGCCACTTGAGTTTGACATTTTCCTTCTTTCAGTGTCCCTCTCCTTTATCCTTTTTTGTTTCAATCGTGAGCCTTGCCCTTTTGAAGCTTCTTGCACACACCATCGTGAGCTCTGCCACAGGTTCTAGATCTTATTGTTCTTGATACCACTATTGGAATAGAAGTGATCACTTCTTGTTTTGTTGAGAATCAAATTTTGAGAAAGAAAGTGAAAGAATTATATGAAGAATGTGCGGAGAAGAAAAAGTTTATGTTTTTGGAAGTTTGTGGTTGTTAATTAACAAACCAACCAATTAATACTTATATTTATAGTAGATTAATTGCATAGGCCCAATTACAAAATAAGCTCAACTACAATCTCACACATTATGCTAAGATGAATTACTTCACTTAATAGTCCACACAAGTGAAGGTCCCTCTACCTCCATGTTTCATAAGGTACCCAACCCCATATCATGGCCTTGATCACATTAGAGGAGTGTGTGGAAGGGGAAAATTGTACACAAATCAGAGTTTAACTCAGACATTTATATTTTATGTCTCATAATTTTATGAATCGAGTTACTTCTCAAAAATCTAAGATTAAAAGTTATTTAATAATATTTAACTACTAAAAATAGTAACTTGTGATCATTTTTAATTTGGGTAATTTAAATAAATAAATTGTCATTTAGTATTGGATACTTAAAAATCATGAAAATATATACTAGATTTTGAAGTAAATATTTGTGTAGATTGAACTTAAAATATCTCACTCTTCATTTGCATAAAATTTATAAACAACCTCATAGGACCTTTCCCTTCTCTCTCCGATCCATTTTTCTTAACCCTTGCCTTGGCGTGCCGCACCTCCCAAGGAGCTCAATGGTCCTGGTTACTTTGGTGCGACGAAGAAACTCCCCAGCGTTCGCGAGCTTACAAGGATGAGGAGGATGATGTGCTTGAAAATTGATTTGAGATTATTCACATGTTCCAATAAAATTTGGTGGATCTAATGCTTTGTTAGGTTTATCTTTTAAGTTCTCGTGGTTGCAATCATTTGTGCGAGGAAGTAGCTAGTAAGTATAAGCTTCCAGTAAGTGTAAGCTTCCAGTACACTGAAACTCAAAGATACTTTTGTTCGATTCTCATCTATTTCTATTGTTTTTGTTCAATATCCATATCATATTGCATCTTATTCAAATCAATTTTAAAAATGTTTATGTAGATGCTTTCTATCATATTTGTTTGCTTCTTCAGTTTAGAGTTTTTCTGTGTGTTGTAGCCTATGTGTTCGATAAAATGTCAAGTGTTATTGCCTTACTATTCTTTTATATCTAATGATAGGGAATGTGAAGCAATTTATTGGAAGAAACATGGACATTTTATACATTTCATTTCTAGACCTCAGGTTAAAATAATTACATTTCTTTAACAGTGTTAGGAATCTTTAAAATGAGATTACTAGTGTCATTTTTAAATTTTTATAGCTTAAAATTTGTTTGGGATGTCATTCATTTATTTTTTCATTTCATTTACAAATTATTTACAAGCTACACTATAGTCCTATGTGGCTAACTTGTGAGTGTTGTGACTTGTGTTAATTTACTATGTTTTTGGTTTGTTATTAGCTTATTGCCTGGATCTGCATGTTCTATTCTAATTGTTCCTTCACCAATAGGGACCATACTATTGTGGTACCGGTGCTGAAAAGGCTTTTGGTCGTGATATTGTTGACTCACATTACAAAGCATGTGTTTATGTTGGAATTAACATTAGTAGAACTAATGCAGAAGTGATTGGAATTAACATTAGTGGTATCAATAAAAACAAAGCCATTAATTGTTGTCTTTCTATTTCAATTCCTTTTAATTGAATCCAAATTTCATGGTATGTAGTAGGAATTCCAAGTATTGGTATCTCTGCTGGTGATGAGTTGTGGGTTACTCGTTACATTTTGGAGGTAATTAAACACAATCTATTCATCAATTTTCTGTCTAGAGAGACATTATACTCTAAATGCTACAACTAACATATATGTTTATTTGTTCACAAAGGATCACTAAGATTGCTGGGATGGTCCTTTCCTTAGACCCCAAACCAATTCCGGTGCATAATCTCATCCTTATCCACTTTCAACTTATATTGTCCTAGACTTTGCTATCATTGTTAATAAGAACTCTGGGTCTAATGATAGAAGCGCAGAGGAAGAAAATGGTTATTGTGACAAGAAACCCAATAACTCTGATGCAAAGTTGAATCAACTACTAGATTCAAGTCATAGAGTTGACGTTGTTGCAGTTGGTTGATAGAGTACTATGACTCTATCAACCAACTAAATTTTAGTATATCTAAATCTATCAAAACCATCACTAATTCATTGTTTTTCAGTTACTTGATTAGGATATGTATGGATGAGTACCTTAAGGTTTGTAAAATTATAGAGAGATAGAGTTTAGTTTAGAGAATGTTGTTAAACCATTTTATATAATTGGATTCGACCTTTGTAATAATATATGAGATTTTTGTTGGTTTGGTTTGCACTCTTTTGGTATATAATAATTTCTCATGTTGCATTGCAGCTTATGACTATGTGTAGGGTTACCACCTTCTAAGTGTATATTATATAAGCATAGTTAGTTAATGTTTGGGATGTTGAATATAGGCCATAGTTTGGAGTGTTGATTTTTTTTATTAATATAAACATAGGCAACAGTTTTACAAGTGTTCTATAAAATATTATTGGCAACAGTTTTACATGTGTTCTATAAAGTATCACAGGCAACGGTTTTAGGAGTTTCCTATAATGGCCATGATAAAAAAAACTATAGTCTTTGTAAAGTAATAAGTCTGGCCTATGTCAACTACAAAGGCAAAAGTTTTTGTACGTTGTTGCCATATGTCATAAAACCGTTGCCTAAAAAAAGGTAACGCCTTAGACTACCACAGTTAGAAAACCTTTGTCCATGACAAAGACAGTGATTTTTTTAATATTAGACCACGGTTTTTAGTTGTTGTCGTAAGTCAAGAATGTTGTAATGTACCAAATAGGTCAACATTTAAAGTCAGTTTACCTCAACTCTTTAAAAATTGACTCGAGTCGAGTTTCAAGCTGAGTTCAATGCCAAATTATTTTTTCAGCTCAAGTTTAGCTCAAGAACTTTTGAGCGGGTTAACTCGCTCAAATTTATACTTCTCATAAGCATAAATCTAAAGGTCTACAAGGTCTTAGTGGCTCATATATATACATGTGGATAAAGTTTATAATTTTAATAATAAATGCAACTATCAATTAAAGTTTATGCAATAAAGATTGTCTACATATATGTGTATGTATAGAAATTGAATCAAGTTATAATAATTGTTAATGTGAGAAACAAAAATAATTAATATATATCATTGAATCTTATTTAATTGTTAAGATTAAAAGATAAATACTTGTGATTCTTTTAAGTAGTCATGTGACTATTGACCAACTTTTAAATTTAATCATTTATGTATGATTGTATGACTTTGATTGTCTCTTCTCACAATTTTTATATGAGAATGACTCTCACATGAATCACTCTCATATATATAATTGAGTCAGCTCGTAAATTTAACTAGTCAAATTATACTTATCTCACAATTTGACTTGTTTATTGAATAAGATCAATTTTTAACACAAATTCAACTCATTTGAGTCACAAATCAAATTCATTGAGCTAAATAATAAGTCGAGTTTGATTGAGATAATTCTATTTATTGCCAATCATATTTATTCACCAAAGGATATGATGAATTGACATATTTGAATTTTGATTACAGAAGTAACAAATGTAACATGTGAAATTTTAACTAATTAATAGTTTAATAATTCATAAATGAAAATAGGTTAAATATAAAAAAAAAAGTGAATTACACTGACACCTCCTGAGTTTTAGTGAAATTACACAAATCACTCTGACATTTTTAAAACCTACACAAACTACTCATTATTATACATATACATTACACTAACTACCCCTGTAAGATAGATAAATGTTATTTCTTAAATAAAAACTGGTGACGAATGAAATTAAGTCAAACAAAATATGGTATATCGTGAAGATAAATCCAAATAGTATAAGAATCAATGTCTATTCATTATTTTGGTTAGTTACAATATAGTATCAGGGTAATTTAAACACTTCCATAGACTTATTGATGTAGTTTGTAACGAAAAAATATAATGAATATCTATCAAATTTTATACTATTTGGATTTGTTTCCGCAATATACCACATTTTGTTTGACTTAACTACACTCGTCGCTATTTTTGTTTAAAAAATTACACTTATCTATCTTACGGGGTTGATTTAAAAATTACACTAAAATTCATGAGATATTAGCGTAATTCACTCGTATAAAAAAGAATAACATTAAATTAGAACCAGGGTTGATTTAATAGGGCAACCATAGCAGATTTACAGTGCAAAATCATTCCTCTCCTTATGTTCAAATTTTAGCAATTTTACTTATAAATGACTCGCAAGACTCACAACACACATAACAAATATCTGTAACAACGTGCCGACAACGCAATAACACAAATAATAAACAGTGTTTAACATTATTAGCTTTCATTTAAAAGATATTACTTGTCTAGGTCCACATTAACTCAAAAATGCATTCATGAGGTAAAGGGTATGCGGGTCCAGTAGTCATCATGGGTACCAAAAAGAAGCTTTTGAAGTTTGTTGGACCCAACACCTATGAATGTTTTGCTGGTTTACATGGTGACCACGGGGATCATTGTGACAAATTGACAATAAATATACCTTTAGTAAAATAAAAGAGTTTAACATTAGATAATGTGTATTAATGGTCAATATATAAGTGTAAAAGTTTTATACAATATCATTGTCACTGCATCATTTTAATAGTAGATAATGTTTTAACTATGTATAAATCTTTATATTAACACGGTACATATATATTACATTCTATATCATTCATAGTTCATGTGTATTAGGTTTATTGGAGAATCATTAATTAATATATAAGCATTAGATAATGTGATAATATAAAGTGTAAAGGCTATTTTCTCAAATAATGATGCATGAAGGTAAAAGCTTGTAAGGGAATCAATAAATATACCTTTACATGGTTCATGATGCAAAATTTGGTAAGGATAAAAACAATACTAATGTAATGACGGTTTTCAGAGCTGAGATTCCTCGCAATTAGGATTTTGTTTCATTGAAAATTGAAGAAGCATTCACCTTTTACATAAAAATACATTCAACAAGAGTTGTTTTGAGGAAAGAAATGCTACTTCTCTAAGCATACATTCACATAAAAGCTAGTCCTAAGTTAAGGACACATAACAATGTTAATCACTAAAAGGCCACCACAGTAAGTAGAGTTAGCACTAACTTGTCATCTCAGCCACTCACCATAGATAACAATGGTGATGATGGTTGAAGTGAGTAGTCAATGGATTCAGAGACAGCTACTACAATTTCCTAGTTCTTGAACAATTGCTTCCATAGATGGTCTCTCAAAAGGAGACTCATGGCAGCAAAGAAAAGCTATTTTCGCTAGCTTAGTGGCTTCATATTCGAAGAATCTGCCATGGAGATTTGGATCAATAAACTCTTGAAATCTGGAGAACTCGGCTGCAAGTCTTATTGAGCTAGTGATCTTCTTCTTCCCTGAAAGGATTTGGAAAACGAGCACCCCGAAAGCGTAAACATCACTTGTCTCTGTGAACTTGCCAGTAGTGGTGTATTCTGGAGCCAGGTAACCCTTTGCAGCACAAGCCTTGAGTGATGAGAAGACAATGTCATTAGTAAGAAGCTTGTGCACTCCCGAATCTGCGAGCAATGGGTGGTACCGATGATCAACGAGAACTTTCTCAGCTGAGATGTTTTGGTGAACAAGAACTGGCTTGTTTGCTTTGTATGCATGTAAATATGCTATGCCTGATTAAAGAAAACAAGAATCAGTATAGACTTGAACATTAGACAGCATAAAAATGCATCTTTTCTAATTAGTCACTTTCATATACTACGAATTAAAACCAGTGTAGATTGATTAAACATTGCATTTCTTAGAGCAACTATTTTTTTATCGGTGAACGAAATCATTAGCACCAAAAGAAGAACGTCTAAGTTTTGTCAATTTAATAAAGGGTAGGGTAGGAGGGTAACCTTTAGCAATCCCTTTCACAATAGAAACTCTGGTTGACCATTCAAGGACTTCTCCATCACCTTCCTTCACATCAAGGAAGCGTGACAAATTTCCGTTAGAAACAAAATCATAGATCAGAAAGCATTCACCTCGTCCCCTTGAACAACAAAATCCTCTCAACCTCACTAAATTATCACTTCTCAGTGAGGTCAAAGTGCTCAATCCCTTCAAAAACTCATCTTCATCTGACTTGCAACTAGTTTTATTGATGCTCTTCACAGCGACAACCGATCCGTCTCTCAAAACTCCTTTATATGTTGCACTGAAGTTACTCTTACCCAACAAATTCAACTCGGAGAAATACTGAGTAGCAGATTCCACTTCTTCCAAGTTGAACCGGAAACTCTTGAACATATCATAGCTATCCTCATTGAAATTCCTACTATCAGCCAAAGGGTCCCATCCTTTAGAGTACTCAAGGCTGACCAAAGGAGATCCACTTTTCCTGTATGTACCCTTGGCTTCATCGATACTTAGACGGCCATCAGAGATCTGGAAAGAACTTGCAAGCTTTTGCTTTCGCCTACGATGCATCGTGAAGGCCAAAACACCAATTGCTGACATTGCAACTAAAGCCACAATTGTGCCAACAGTAATAGATGTTGCATGATTGGATTTCGAAGATTTCAGGCACCGAGTTCCCTTACAAGGCAAGTTTACGTTAGCAGTTTCGGGGATATCTCTTGTCGATGCTCCATAAGGTTCAGGTCTGCTAGGATTCACATGATCTGAAGCATTGCAAGTTTTCAAAGATGAAAACCCTACACCACACAATCCAAGATTCTCTTCATATGAAAATCCATCATCTAGTCTCTTCAGAGCTTCATTAAACAAAGGAAAAGTAAACAAACACAATTAAGATTGATTATTCCAGATTCAGATGCTGAAGAAAAGGAAAGAACAAATTAAATAAATAATGTAACTTCATCTTTACCAATAGGTACATTTCCGGAAAGAGAATTGTTGTGAACATCTAGAACTTTCAGCAAAGGAGCATCAGCGAGGCTAGAGGGAATTGAACCGAAGAGATTGTTAGAGCTCAAATCTAGCCTCACCAGCGTAGTTAGCTCACCTAGACTGGCAGGGATTGCGCCAGTTAATTGGTTTGATTGCATAGCAACAACACTAAGTTTTTTCAAAGCACTAATCTGGGTAGGTATGCTTCCAGTCAACCGATTATAACAAAGCTGCAACACTGCAAATCAAGTTGAAAAGGCAAAATAAGCATAGCTCCAAGTTTGAAAAACCAATGAAACATTATCTTAATCAAAGGTAGCAAAGCAAAAAGTCAATTTGTTGGTAGCAAGCAACTTTGGTTTTGAACATATACTGGGAGGGGTTTGGAAGAGCTTATAGAGAGCTCATTTAAGCTTTCAACAGATTACGAACTATAAGCTCTTTTTAACTTATTCCAATAAACTTCACACTATTTTTAGCTTACTTCATTAAGCTTATCATATAAGTTTATGAAAGTAAGATACTTTTAGCTTTCTTCTAAAATAGCTTATTGAATCAGCATTTATTAAACTCTTTACCCAAAACCCCCCAATTAGTTTGAACATTTATTAAGAGGTTTAGTGTACACTGTTGTAAATATCTATTGAGACCATACAGAGTAAGAAATGGAAATAGTACAACAAATAAACAAAACCAAGCTCAAATCTTTCAATGAAACATTTAACTAAAAATCACTTAAATGCACTTAGAAAAGAAACAAACTTTTGATAAAGCAACATCATTTTCAACAAAATCAAAAGCACAAACCTTGCAAGTTCTCCATGTAGCTGATCTCAAAAGGGACATTTCCAGACAAATGATTCACATTCAAATACAAATCAACTAGCTCAGTCAAATTTGCAAGCTCTCTTGGTATCTCACCATACAAAGAATTATAATGCAAGTAGAGTCCTGTTAAATGCTTGAGTCCACCAATGGCTGGTGAAAGCTTCCCAGAGAGACCTTTTCCCTGAAGAGAAATATTTGCAACTTGACCCTTCTCATTGCAAGCTACTCCTTCAAAGGAATCACCACAAGGTTTTCCATTATTAGTCCATGAAGATAGATAAAGGGTCTCTGGATCCAAACTTGCTTTTAAGTCCATGAGTGCTCTTAACTCTTCATTCCCACATACCCATGTTGGGTTTGAGAAGAATACAAGGAGAGAGAAGAGAAGGGGTAGTGCTGAAAAGAGCATTTTCATTTGTTGTTGATAAAGGTGGAGGCTTTACTATCTTAGTTCTCACTCTTTTGAAACAAGTTCTTGTTTTTGAACTCAAGTGTTGTTGTGAAGAACACTACCTGGTTTGTAACGCTTTATGTTTCAGGTCCAAAGTTTATACCATTTTATCTACCATTTCTTTATTATTGGTCAAAAAATAAAACATAAATTAGATCTAAAATTAAATTTATATTTTTTAAGTAATAAAAATAAAGGTATACATAAAATGATACACTCCTTATGACAGAAGACTTGTTCTACCTGTTGTTGTGTTTTGTGTGTCACAGAAGCGAAGATAGTTACAAGTTAGTGACTTACTACTGTTGAACGAGTCAAGTACTAAAGAAAGGGAAAATCTAGTTAAGAGACTTAAGATGTATTAATTATAAAAGTTGAAAAAGGAGGGGGCAAAAGACTGAAAGGAATGTGAATTTAGTTTATAAAAATGTAAGATTGAGCATTATCATCAAATCATTTCATTTGTGTAATTAATCTCATCTAGTGAAATCATGTTCGGATGATTTTGTAACATAAATATAAGAGATGCTTTAGGTGTTATAGACAAATTATTATTTAGGATTTTTTTAAGTTACGAATTGTACCTTATAAAATAATGTTCAAATTAAGTATGTATTCGTTTAGATATAAATATATTTCTGATTTATAAAAATGAACTAAATTTTGTCCTTAAAATCTAAATTAATGATCTTAATCTTTATATTTCGAAAATTTTGTTTAGAGTACATCGTCAATTATTTGTTGATTTAACTAGTTGTAGAGTGGATATATCAACATTTTATTAATGGGTAATAACTTAAAGTAAAATTTCAGAATATTTAAATACTAAAATATAAAAAAAAAATAGTTTGATAGATTAAAACCAAAATCAAGTTAATTTTGAATGAAGAGAAACATAAGTAAGTCTTTTCTATGATATTTGCATGATCAAATTTTGATATTTTTAATCCACATTTAACTTAAGGTAAGGAATTGATGATAGAAAAGTGTGAGGAATTTGTCTGGATCATAGGTGGGCCTATGATGATAATAGCGCTGAGTCTGCCACGTGGGTTGCCAATACTTTTTCAAATTCAAATCCCCTGTTATCCGGTACACAGGAAGCTCCAAACGACGAAACATATTTACTATTCATATGATGTGATAGCTAAGTTGGATTTAATATATATATATTGATAGTGTAAGTGTTTTTACATTGTCAGTAAATTATCTAACATTGATTTATTAATCATTATTGAGTGTCAAATAAAGTAATATAAATCAATGGTAAATAATATGTTCAAAGTGTAAAAAATTTACACTGTCAATACATAGATTTTAAACTCAAGTTAGTTAAAACTTAAAAGAATTTATTTCATAGATGATTTGAATTTGCCGTTAAATTTGAATCATTAAATTTTTATAAAATGAACTAAAACTTAGAGTAAATTTTTTTAACTCACTCCTAAAATAAATCAATTACTTCACAATTTTTATTTACATTATTTTCATCTAGGAGGCTTCTAGGTGAATCCTTATCTCGTAACTGGAAACTAAATTTGACTGTGAATATTTTTACCATTCAGTTAGAACTCATTCTCATGCTCATGAGTAAAAAAAGGTTAATGTTGCAGCTATGTACTTTTTTATTATTTACTTGCTTTCCCTTGTGCTGTTCCACTGGTTCTGACACTCACTCTATTCACTGTGCCAGTACTAGTTCTTATTTATTTGTTTTATTGCAATTCAAATTTTGCTTACAAATACTTCATGCTTGTTAGCAACATAATCTAAAAAAAATGTTATACAATAGGAAGCTTCCTTAATTTGAATAATTTACATAGTTTGATTCATTACCGTTCAAAACCCAAAATTGGTACAATTAAAATAGGGATGAACTTTTTCTTTGGCAAATCAGGTACAAGATCTTGAAATCTATAATTAAACAGACATGGTGTGCTTATGATTTTAAAAGTTTGAATGGCTAACATTTTTTAAATAGTATATACAGAAAGAAACATAGAATATAATTTGTTAAAGCTAGTAACTGCAAATTTGGTTGAAACAATTAATTTTCCAGATATAGAATTGGACCACCGAAGCATACGCAATTTATTGAATGTGGACATGGACATCAATCAAGAAAAGGGGCGTATAAAATTCATCTGATAAGAGATTATAAGATATAATGAAGAGTTAGAAGAATATAAAAAAGATTTTACTCAAAAGGAACGTTGATAAAGTTCTTTTATGTCATTACCAATGAGACTTCATAACTGGGAGATTCCAACTGGTCCAGCCCATTTCTTCTTTGTATTTGTGCAAGATAGGACAGATTCTCTGGGGGCAAAATTTATTTATTGACGTTGTAAGAATTATATACACTATCATTGTATCATTCACTATTCATATTTAATTATTATTGATTCTTAAAAAATGAGTACAAATGAATAGTAAATGATATACTCAATATATTTAAATTTTATACAGATAATACATAGATATCACACTCAAGAAAGTGTTGCATTATTATTTTAAAGATTGGGAATATAATGTCTAGTTAGTTGTAAACTAAGGGAAACTGTCTCTGTCTCTTCTTCAAATTTGAGTAACTAAGGAAGTTATCACCCTCACCCAAAAAAGGAGGCTGGGCATAGCATTTTAAATATATTGCATAGTGCTGCTTTTGAGGCCTTAGACTTGCTATATAGATTGGTGTCCTGAAATGGTCCCATTCAATTTAGTCCAAAATAAGGGTATCTAATGTGGGATAATCTCTCATTCTATATATCACCTTCTATGTATGTCACTCTTTGATTAGTGAAGAAAATATAGTTGGAATTACTTAATGTAATAACTTTGAAATTTTATTTACCAATAAGAAGAATTGATAGGATAGAATGAGAGTGTTACATGAGAAGAGTGGTACAAATGCCATACTATATTTTGAACCAGAATCTTAAAACAATGGCAAAGAGTGGTACAAATGACATGCTACTCTCTTACAGGAACAAAATGCCATTTATCACTTTTTTACTCACTTTTCATTACAAACTAGGAGGAATGTTGGCTCATAACCTCATATTCTCATTTTATAATAAAAAAGTTGGTTGTTGTATCCTTTTTCATTCCCCAACTCTTGAAAGTGAAACATTAAACCGCACCACTTCATAGAATGTAGTTAACAACTATTTGATTGGAAATTGAACACTGTTCTTAATTTTACATTAAATTCTAACGATCTTAATTTCCATTCGCTATTGTAAACCTACTTAAGTAGCCACATAATGAAGCAACTTACTGGCTAAATATTATTCCCCACCACATCATTTTGAAAATTCTGTCCGGTTGTAATTAATGAACCCTCCAACATATGAGGCAGGTTCAACAATGTGTTGGCACTATAGCAGTGGCATCTGCTATTTCATGTTCGGGATCTAGATTGGCTAGAGATAAAGACATAGAAAGCAATATCTAATCTTTCAGATTTTAAGTTATTTTTAAAACAAATTAATTTAGAGTAAAACATATTTTGGTCCTTAAAATTGTATCAATTTTGTTTCTGAAAATTTGAAAAATTCAAAATGTTTAGTGTCAAATTAATATTTTTAGTATCTTTTATAACATCTGTCAATAACTATTTTGACTTGCATTTTCGATCTTTGAATATTAATTTAAATTTTTATTTTTTCAAAAATTGAAGCAATACTTGGAAATTTATAAGAACCAAAATTAATATTAACTCATAAGCTTAAAAATTAAGAAAATCTTATTTTTTTCTTATAACTTAACTTTTCAATACTGAAGAAGATCTTAATCCTCATAGAATGATTTACATCATGAAACATTATTAATACAAAAACTAGGTGAAAATTTATTGGCACCTATGATTCAATGCACTTGTGGTTAACTAAGTGGCTATTCATTATCACTACAAAACATTTGTATATGAGTGTAAGACTCTGTTAAATTATTAGAAAGATAAAAAAAATTAAGATTTCAATTTTTTAGAACGATACTTATTAGAAGGGATAGTCACGTATTCTGAAAATAGTTAATTTTTTACCTAAAAAATAATGGATACTTTTTTGTAGTACTAATTGCATAACCTACAAAATCTACATTGAAGATAATAATATATCACTGTTTTGGAAGTTTTCCTTTGTCTCTAACCTCTTCTGCTTGGGTAGTAGTGCATACCCCTTATACGTATTTGGTGGCTCTATTAGGAATTTAGGATGCTATTATTACTTGCTGTCAAAATCAGCATGAAGAGCATCTCCTTTTGCAAGAATATGGAGAAAGCTCAAACTGCCAAGCCAATGGCATAATCATACTGCGCCAAAAATGAGCGTGAAAAAGGGTGAGTTATTAACTTTAAAGTAAAATTGACTTTCAACATAATAAAGTCACTAATTTTTAGATATTATATTAAGTCCAATATAAAACTACCATATAATAAATAATTAGTTA
Organism: Lupinus angustifolius; assembly: GCF_001865875.1. Lineage (NCBI taxonomy): Eukaryota > Viridiplantae > Streptophyta > Magnoliopsida > Fabales > Fabaceae > Lupinus > Lupinus angustifolius. The sequence goes on from NC_032016.1 coordinate 3,231,620, forward strand.
ACAAACAATTTTATATACGAGAAGAGATCCGTTTACACTAAGTTAAATTGTAGTAGTTACTTACAATCTTAACCATTCATAAATGACTGAGATCAAATGTAACTTAACTTGGGTATAAACGGATCCCTCCTCTTTATATATATATATATATATATATATATATATATGAAAATGGATTTAAACCTTTTAAATGAAAATTGAAAATAAAATTAAAGGAAGAAATAAATATGATAATAGGTTATTAAAATGCCTAATCATGTCTATTTTGATAAGTGGTAAAAACAATTTTAATTATTTGATATATATATATAAGTATATAAAGTGAAACTAAGATTTTGTATCAAGTATCAACAACTTCAAATAAATAAATACACAATGAAATAAAAATGATAACAAATGTTGATATCTATATAATTTAATAATTCAAAATTAATCAAATAAATGAACACATGATGCAATAAAATTATAACAAATACTCATATTTGTATAAAAATATAATGCTCGTACATGATATATATAATAATTATTTACATGCAATAAAGACATAGCAAATTAACAACCAGAATATATTGTACTTTTCTTACAACAAAGATATATTACTTAAAAATTGTTTTCTTGTATATCTAAAAATTGCATACTAAAAAGTAAACCGGGAACATCCACAAGTATGAGAGACTAACTTTTCCAGCGAGATTTTTTCATTTACAAGGCTCGAACTCAGGATCTTGTTTAAGGGGATCAAACATTTACAAATTAAACCAACACTTTGTGATAATTTCGTAACCATTTTGAAGCAATATAAGTTTATAATATTAGATAAAAATATGTTCTCTAATAATCCTTTCAAATATGTATTTTTTCTTGGCTACCTACCAATATCTACATGTTTAGAGTGAGAAAAATAAAAAGTTGTTTAATAACCAAAACCTTGATGGATAATTCTTTTTTAAGGAAGATTAAATTTGAAGTTCTAAAAGAATAAGCAAAACTCATGGTACCTTGAGACAAAGTGATAAGGAATTTCTTGAGAGCATAAGAATTATGAAAATTTTGATTCTCATATTAGGTTATTGTAATTTTTGTGAATTGTTATGAGTTAGTAATTACTTTGGTATAGTGGCTTTAAAGAAAAATCAACTTTGACTTGTGTATTTATGGTTTTTGTGATAATGTAATTAATTTTCCCAAATAAAAATATATACATTTATATATACACATTTAATAATATACAAAATAAAAACTATTCCATCTTCTTAGACTATTAAGATTAAAAATGATTTATTCTCTTGCAACAATAAATTCTATAAAAAATCATATTAGTTTTCAAACAATTTAAAAATATTTAAATAGTTTTTAACAAAGAAATCATTTCTGATAAACTTATCTTATGATAACTAAGGGTGAAAACATGCAAAGTCAGGCAAGACTTTGCCTTAAACAAACTCAGCCTATATAACATATAGGAGCCTGAGCCTGACCCGTTAGCATGTTTAAAAAAATTTCAAAGCCTATGTCTGATCTGTTTAAAATCCTGACTTGTTAGCATATTTAAAGGCATATTATACTATATGTTCATGAAATAAGCTAACATGTCTACGTTTTAATGAGCTTATACGCTTACTTTTAGTTATGTCCAACTAATTCTTATAGTTAAATTATATTTTTGTATATTTTTTATATTAATATTACATATATAATAATATTATTTATATTAAAATAGTATAATTTCAACATTCTTATATAATATAACTAAATAAGTCGGTCTGTCAGGCTTAATAGGCCTTCTAGGTGGCCTAATGCCTCACCTGTTAAACTAAATAAGCTTTTTAGAAAACATGAACCTGACCTGTTAATGGAAAAAGTCTGGCCTGACCTAGCCTATTATACGCCAGGTAATAAGCCGCACTATGCTAGATATCGTAATAAACAACAGTCATTCAACATCGCAATTTTAACAACATTGTTGAAAACGAGGCGGAAGAACATTGACAGCACATACTAAAGCAAGCGCTGTCAATGTGTGTAACTTCAACATCACATTCTAGATATAGCGATGTTGAAGATCAGTAACGTTAGCGTTGGTTTGAATGAGATATATTTAACAGCGTATTTGATAGAAATCGTTGTTAATATCAATCAATTCCATAACGCATAAATAAGAAAATGTTGTTGAAGATGACATAGTAACAACGCTTTCTTAATTATGTGTTGTTGATTTTATACGACATTTTAAGTGTCAGAGATATTAATGGTTGAGTAGTTATGAGTCTCTTTGTTTATTAAAATATTAATGGTTGAATGATTATGCGTCTCTTCGTTTGTTGAAATATTAATGGTTGAATGATTATGCGTATTTTCGTTTGTTGAAATATTAATGGATGCTCATCTATAAATATTGTAGTCCACTTCATGTTATATTTCATCAGTAAGATGTGTTTCTATAGGAGTATGTTCAAAGTATTAAAAGTGCTAAAGTTATGTTTCTGTTTCAGAATCATGTCAAGTAGGTCTTTAACATCTTTTGATTTGACAAAAGGACCCAGATTTCAGAAGGAAAGTGATTGTTCTACAATATTTGCTTTAAATGAAGATTTAATTTGTAAATTATTTAGTTCATTGATATCTTTCAATTCATTCAGGTCATTGATTTCTCTCATTGAAATCTTTTGATTTTAAAAAAAAGGCCCAGATTTCAGAAGGAAAGTGGCTGTTATACAACATTTGTGTGAGATGAAAAATTAATTTGTAAATTATTTATTTCATTAATTTATCTCATTCAATTAGTTCATTAATTTCCTTCATTGAAATCTTGTCAATGAGGTCTTTAACATCTTTGATATTTCAAAAGGGCCCAAATTTCAGAAGGAAAATAACTGTTACACAAGATTTGCGTGAGATGAAGAATTAATTTGTAAATTATTTAGTTCATTGATTTTCTTCATTCGGTTCATTGTAATCTACCAAATCATTTAGTTCATTATAATGTATTTTGCCTCTTTGAATGAAAAATGAATAATTATTTGGGATGTTAATTTTAATTTTTTTATTATTTATTTGAATGATTATTTTCTTTAATATTTTTGTAGTTCCATATTAATAAACACAATAAATAAATTAAAATAACTTAATAAACACAAAAAACTAATTAACAAAACTTAATGTTTAATATTTTGCATTTCATATTAATAAACACGATAATATAGTAATATACTTAATGACAACTTCATGTTAATTATTAACGTACATTCACGTTGCATATATTGTGAATCGTAATATAAAATGTCCATTTAATAGCGCATAATTATGAATAGGTTGTTAATTTGGAAAATGAGTTGAGTTTAACAACGCATAATTAATATAGCGTTGTCAATATATTATATTCAACAATGCATAATTGAGATAACGCTGTCAATTGGGTTCTATTCAACAACGCATAGTTGAGATAGCACTGTCGATTATATTATATTCAACAACGCATCATCCAGGAAGCGATGTTGATGTGTTCATGAAAATGAGTAGTAAACAGCTGGATACATAACAACAACACAACCCTTAAGAAGTGATGTTGAAGATGTCAATACAACAACGCTATCGTTAATATGCGTTGTTGAAGATGCCAATATGACAATGCTATCCTTAATATGTATTGTTAAATTGTTACTACAATTTAAATATCTAAAACATGAATCATTTTCCTCTACGCTCTTAAACTTAATTGAAAAGAAATCCTCATACTCTTAGCAAACCCGCATACTCTCATAAACCCTCATACTCTTAGAAACCTCAAAAAACTTCATCAATGGCTTCCCAAAGTGGCGATCATGGTTCTCACAGTGGTGACGAAGCTACACCGACTCCACAAGACAAACAAATCGTTGTTCAAAAACGAATTCCATGTGAAATAACTTCCATTAAGAATATCCTTCGGTCAAGAAGTAAGGATGAGAGGATAGAAATTCAATGGAACTCTAAAGGCTAACCATTAAACTCGAAGGGTGATAACTTATTGGTTAGCTACATTGGGGTTATGGTTAGGCAGAATATGAAGCTAACATTCAACAAATGGAGTGATGTAGGGAATACCGTGAATGAGCGTATTTGGAATGAAATAACAGTAAGTTTATTTTTTAGTTTTTGTGTTTTCAGGCATTGAACGTATATGTGTTTCGTTTTCATGCAATATATGTATATGCATATGTTTGCATGCAATATAGTTAATGTATATGTATTTTTAGAGCACTCAAAATGTTGGTGAGGAGCATAAGGATTATATCCTTAAATCGATTGACAAAGCTCTCCGACAATTCCGAACTGATGTTGGAAAATTACTCAGAGATGCTGATTGCAATGTCAACCTAAAACCTCCAACTAAATATGCAAATATTGTTGATGAAGAGGATTGGAAGACTTTTGTCACCCTATGCACACAAGATGAGTCTTTCTTGGTAAAATCATATTCTTTGTATTAACTTTTGTATATATGCTTTTGTATATACATATATATATATATATGATTGTTGATATTAATGTTGTTTGTTTTTTCATAAAATAAGTAATGAAAACTGCAAGATGGCATCCAAGCCTTTATATCCATACCGAGATTCTCGAGCGGGGTATAGATGAATCGAGGAAAAAACGTAAGCATTGTTAATTTGTAAGCACATTATTGGTTATGTTTTATATGCATATATATCTAATTACATTATTATTGATTATATTTTGTTAGTTGGAGAACAAAAACGATACACTTATGACTCCACGTGGAGTACAACTCGATGTTCTGTGGGTAGATGGCCGTAAGAACAATGATTGTGTCATTGACAATGAGCAAGTTCAAGAAGCGAAAAGACGTGTTGTTAGTGCTCATTTTTTAATTATACTTAATTTTCATACTTTATTTCTCAAAATGTGATTAATTAACATTATGTTTTTTCTTGATTTGTCAGGTTGCCCTAAAAGAAAAGGAGGCACAACCGGATAGTTGCATAATACTTGACAAGGCATTAGGACTTGATTTGGGGTTAGTTAGGTTCAAAATCAGTTAGCCTGACTGTATCCGATGTGCATGATTTGGGTTAGCCTGCGAACATTAGTACCCACCCAAAGCGTGCAACCAAAGCCCAAATGAGCCAGTTTCAAAATCAGTTGGATGGCCTCATGCAATGTTTCAAAGAATTTGAGCAATCAATGAAGGTGAAGGAAGCTGAGTGGCAACGACTAGCTAGTGTTGTTGGCACTGTTCCTTCAACCATCGATGAGAGTTGCACACCTGCACCATACAACATTCTCATTCCGATTCTCATTCCTAAGGCAGTTTAGTTATCTTATTTTAATTTAGTCGTGAACTAATTATATGTTTTAACTTACGTACAAGGAATCCGTTCTTGCAATCTTTTCCTGGATACTCTAACTAGCCGAGTAGTGGGTGTTGGGAAAGTGCACAAGTCGGCTGATGTTATGCTGCATAATGCACATATCCCGCGCCATCATGTGAAGGTCTCAATTGATGTTGCAATCAATGATGATGCATTGCTCCCAATTCCTCTCGATGAGGATATCTTCACAGTTGGAGGGGCTATAAGCACTTTTATGGCTTGGCTAGTAGACCTTGTACAAGTAATTCCTTCTAAGGTATGATTTTTCACCTTATGCTCACTCATATTATATATTCATCTATAATTGATATGTTTTTATTGAATATTTCAGGAAAATGTACATTCCACCCCTAGTATCACCCAAAAGACTAAACCATCTTCAGAGAATGTAAGCTCGATGCCATCTACCGGAGATATGAGCTCAAAGCTATTTAGTGAGGATGTGAGCTCCAAGAAGACTACCTACTACTGTACCCAATTGTTTGAGCATGTACATGAGTTTGGAGATGATATAATAACTATATCAATTCCTAAGGAAGTCTTCGAGGATAAGATTGATGAATGCGACATCAATGAAGTCCAGGATATATATAAACATGAATGGATAGGTGCAACTGTTGTATGGATATATATGAGGTAAATTATGTTTTCGTAACTTCTCACTTTTGCATGACGGTGTGTTATAATTATCTAACATTTGTGTTATATATAGTATATACTTGTATGAAAATTTTGTTTCGGTAAATAAGAAAAAGGTGATGTTCATATCCCCACATCTTACCGCTCTTGTGTCGAGTGACAAAAATAAGATCGGGGAGCAAACATAACGAATTACAGATACTCTCATCCTTCATAAAGAAGCTGCAGATTTATTTCTTACACCTTTTAATATCGGTGAGCATTTTTTAATTTTCTTTTATATTTCTTTCTTTAGCATGTTTGTTGTGCTTAACATATCCTAACTATGTACATATGTTTTGTTATGCAACATTGGCTTTTAGGTATGGTTCCTCGAACTTTTTTAGGTAGAATTGACCGTATCAATAGGCAAGAAATGCTCCATAAGTACATGACAATCATGAGACTTAAGACCTTTTAATTTGAGGTCTTTCATTGATATGAGGTTCTGAATGTTGGAAGAGTACCATTCTAGAACTTTAACACCATCAATAAATTTACAAAATTCCATTATCTCCTTCCTCGATAAAGTATAAGCTGCTGGAGGTAGAAATGTACGTTTTCCCTTCATTGTTGGCCTCAATTCCTTTCTTATTCCCATACTAACCAAGTCCAACCTTGTATTCAAGCCATCTTTGGTCTTACCAAGGATATTGAGTAAGGTACCAAAGAGACTTTCAAACACATTTTTTTCAATATGCTTCACATCGAAGAAATGTCTTACATATAATGAACTCCAATATGGCAATTCGAAGAAGATTGACCTTTTCTTCCACCCACTTGTGACAATTTCTTTTGCAAAAGGCTTACCAAAGTCAGTATTCAAACCCTTTAGCTTTTGAAATAATTGGTCACCTGTCAATGGCAAAGGTGCACGACCTTCTTCATTGTTTCCATCAAATGCTTTTCTCTATCATCGATAATGATGATCTGAAGGCAAAAATCTACGATGATAAATTTACAAAATTCCATTATCTCCTTCCTCGATAAAGTATAAGCTGCTGGAGGTAGAAATGTACGTTTTCCCTTCATTGTTGGCCTCAATTCCTTTCTTATTCCCATACTAACCAAGTCCAACCTTGTATTCAAGCCATCTTTGGTCTTACCAAGGATATTGAGTAAGGTACCAAAGAGACTTTCAAACACATTTTTTTCAATATGCTTCACATCGAAGAAATGTCTTACATATAATGAACTCCAATATGGCAATTCGAAGAAGATTGACCTTTTCTTCCACCATTTGTGACAATTTCTTTTGCAAAAGGTTTACCAAAGTTAGTATTCAAACCCTTTAGCTTTTGAAATAATTGGTCACCTGTCAATGGCAAAGGTGCACGACCTTCTTCATTGTTTCCATCAAATGCTTTTCTCTATCATCGATAATGATGATCTGAAGGCAAAAATCTACGATGACCAAGGAATACATTCTTCTTATAGTGTTCCAACCTCATTGAATGAGTATTGTCTTCACATACAAGACATGCAAAATGTCCTTTTATACTATATCCAGACAGATTACCGTATGCAGGGAAATCACTGATTGTACCGAACAACAAAGCTCTCAAGTTGAAGCTTTCTTCCCTATACGCATCATATACATTTATGCATGTCTATCACATTTGCTTCAATTCTTCAATTAGTGGAGCCAAATATATGTCTATATCATTTCCTGATTGTTTAGGTCCAGAAATTAACATGGACAACATCACATATTTGCGTTTCATGCACAAAGAAGAAGGTGGTAGGTTGTACATCACCAACTTCACCGGCCATGTACTACGGGAGCAACTATGAACACTATGTGGGTTAATTCCATCTGTTGACAATGCAAGGCGTAGATTTCTTGATTCTTAACCAAAACTAGGATAGCCGTGAGCAATTTTTCTCTATTGAGGAGAATCTGCAGGATGCCGAAGCTTGCCATTTTTAATCCTTTCTTCATCATGTTATGGAATCTTCTTTGTATCTTTGACGTTGCTAAACATACGCTTGAATCTTTCTTTGATGGGAAAATACCATACAACCTTTTTGGAAATTGGGTCTTCCTTCTTATATTGTGATGTGTTACATTCAGGACAAAACTTTAATGAAGCATACTCATTAAAAAATAAGATGCAATCATTTTCACAAGCATGTATCCTAGTGTAGTCCATGCCTAGGGAGCCTAACATTTTTTTTGCATCATAGGTTCAAAAAGGGAGCACATTATCTACCGGCAACATATCCTTCAGAAGTGCAAGCAAGTCGGTGAAACTCTTATCAGTCTATCCATTAACAGATTTCATCTTATACAACTTTGACACTATTGCCAATTTTGTAAATTTAGTACAACCATCATATAATGGTTTCTCAACATCACTTATCAATCACTGAAACATCTCAGGACAATCCTGAAGATCCTCTTCAACAACGTTTGCCATTTCCTCGAAACGATCATCTTCATATGCATTTGTGTAGTTGTCTTTCATATGCATTTGTGTAGTTTTCTTTCATATGCATCTCATCATCATAATCCACAACGTCTCTGGTCTCACCATGTCTTGTCCAACATGTGTAACTTTGATCAATATCATGATACACTAAATGACCTTTTAACTCATTTGGAGTAATTCGGTTTGAGTAACAACATCTTAAGTAAGGACATACAATTCTATTAGGGTTTTCAACATTCTCAATTGCAAACCTAACAAATGATTTCACTCCTTCTTCATACTCATTCGTTAATCGATTGACACTCATCCATTTTCGATCCATTTTCTATTATGAAAAAAATATAATGGGCATAAATCCCTAAAGTTTGGAGTTAAGCTCACCAAGCAGAGCAAATGCATTATTATGTAATTAAAAATGGGGGAACCTTAACTCATATTTAAGCTAAATGAGTCGGAACTCGGAAACCCCAACTCAATACAAGCTAAATGAGTGAAATCACTTTCACTCATATATAAGGAAAATATTTATAACTCAATACAAGCTAAATATAATGTAATTAAAAAGGCAAATAACTATATGAAATACTCACTTTCAATTCGGTGTTGAATGCGTGAATGATGATTTTGAGGTTAAACAAGTGAAGGATTTTTAAAATCGGTGTTGAATGATTTTCGTGTAAAATGAGTGAATGATTTTTGGTGTTGAATGAGTGAATGATTTTTGGTGTTGCATGAGTGAATGATTTTTAGGTTGAATATTTTTCGAGGTCGATTTTGAGAGTAAATACGTTTCCCTGCTGAGTAAATGAGTGTTGGGATTGCTTATGAATGTTTGAGAATGCGGGAACATTTTTATTTTTTTATGGTCTGATAGTATCTTCAACAGCACATAGTGAAGATGACCCAGTCAATGATACAAAATTAATAGCGCATAGTGAAGGTGGCGCTGTCAACAATACATAATCAACATCACAACCTTAAGGAAATGTTGTGGAAGAACTCTCCATTCAAATATAAAGAAGGTATGCGTTACACAACACAATCTTAAAGAAACGCCGTGGAAGATATAATATTTTTTTTACTAATTTATGGTTTTAATGAAATTTAAATTAGTAATTACATTATGACATTCGATTAATGACAATTAATTAAACATATAGCGCAATTAATAATGACAATAAATAACATTCAAACAATTAATCGATTAAGCACTGTGTTAAGTAGAAGAAATAGTTTTGTTGATAATATCGATAACGCTTCTTACAGAATGCACCGTTGTATAGCTAAAATAGAATAAATGAGAGATAAGTATTCAACAACACTTTTTGGTGAATGCGATGTTGAATTCAACGTTATCAACATCGTTGTTTGGTGAATGCATTGTTGAATGCAATGTAATCTATTGTTAAAAAAGCGTTGTTGTATGGTTATAACGACAACGCAATAAAAAAAGTGTTGTCGAAGACCATAATTCCTAAATCTACACAGGTACCCACACAACAAAAAATAACCTGAATGCATACATAAACATAACATAACAACAAAATGAATATATGAAGACAACTGAATTTATATATTGAACATTAATTACGCTGTAATGTTTACATTGAATTGAATTTCCTAAGCTACAATCTGTGCTATATTAATTGAATTATATTAATTACATAGACCAAATCATATACATTATATTGAATTCCCTAAGTTACAATCTGTGTAAAACTAATCTATTATACATTTAGCTATGATTTGTCAATAAAAATAAGTACAAAGTTTGACCATTGTTCTCTAATCTGGTTGACTTCGTCATCTGTATATGATTTGCCATCAATCTTGATTGCATTAGTTGACCATTATTGAATGATCTCATTCATGAATTTCATCACCTAATAGCCACAATCTACCTTGTTTGAGATATAAACATATAAGTATAACATTAGTTAGCCATTACACATATAATTGTTTGAGATGATTTGTGCAAATACCTTTGTACGAGTCCACCTTATTTTGGGATTTAGTATCTTGTTTCTAACACGATTACAACTTCTGTAAACTCTCACCGCACTAAACAATAGAAAATATACTTAATTACTAAATAAAAAATGAAAGTGAAAGTGTAACTAAAAGTTCAAATGAGTAGTCCACTTACCTAGAAAACATCTCTTTCATAGCGGGGTAGTTGTTCATATCACCATGTGTTAATGAGTCATAATATATTTCTTCATTGACCTGATTGATGACAACCAAAACCCAATGATGCCTAACAAAACATATGTACATGGTTAGGAAATGTTAAGCACAATAAACATACTAAAGAAAGAAATATAAAAGACAATTAAAAAATGTTCACCCGACATTAAAAGGTGCAAGAAATAAATCTACATTTTCTTTATGATGGAGGAGATTATCTGTAATTCGTTCTATTTTTTCCCAAATCTCATTTTTGTCACCCGACACCAAAGCGGTAAGTGTGGGGATATGAACATCACATTTACCTTATTTACCTTAATAAAATTTTCATACAAGTACCTAATACATATAACAAAAATGTTAGTTAATTATAACACACCGTCATGCAAAAGTGAGAAGTTACAAAAAAATAATTTACCTCATATATATTGGTACAATAGTTGCACCTATACAATCACGTTTATATACATCCCAGACGTTTATATTCATCAATGTCATCCCCGAAGACTTCCTTGGGAATTGATATAATTATCATATCATCTCCCAACTTTTGTACATGCTCCAACAACTGAGTACAACAGTTGGTAGTCTTCTTGGAGCTCACATCCCCCGAAGATGGCTTAGACTTTTGGGTGTTATTAGAGGTGGAATGTACATTTTCCTGAAATATTCAATAAAAAACATATCAATTATAAATCTATA
>NC_032016.1:3243093-3258099 GCF_001865875.1 Lupinus angustifolius
TATATATATATATATATATATATATATATATATATAATATGAGTGAGCATAAGATGAAAAATCATACATTGGGAGGAATTAATTGAACAAGGTCTACTGGCAGAGCCACAAAAGTGCCTATAGCCCCTCTAACAGTGAAGATATCCTCTTCGAGAGGAATTGGCAACAACACATTATCATCAATTGCAATGTCAATCAAGACCTTCACATGATGGCGTGGGATACATGCATTATTCAGCATAGCATCGACCGACTTGTGCACTTTCCCAACACCCACTACTCGGCTAGTTGGGGTATCTAGGAAAAGTTTGCAAGAACTGATTCCTTGATGTACGTAAGTTAAAACACATAATTAGTTAACGACTCAATTAAAATAAGTTAACTAAATTACCTCAAGAATGGGAATGTTGTAAGGTGCATGTGTGCCACTCTCATTGACGGTTGAAAGAACAGTGTCAGCATTACTAGTTAGTCGTTGCCACTCAGCTTCCTTTGCCTTCATTGATTGCTCAAATTCGTTGAACCGTTGCATGAGGCCATCTAGTTGATTTTGAACCTGGCTCATTTGGACTTTGGTTGCATGCTTTGGATGGGGTACAAATGTCCGCTGGCTAACCCCAAATCCTGCACCTCAGATACGACCAGGGTAGATAGGGAGTCCTAGTGCCTTGTCAAGTATTATGCGACTATCCGGGTTTGCCTCCTTTTCTTTTAGGGTAACCCGACAAATCAAGAAAAAACATAATGTTAATTAATCACATTTTGATAAATAAAGTATAATTAAAAATAAGTACTTACAATACGTCTTGCCGCTTCTTGAACTTTCTTATTGTTGATGACATCATCCTTTTGTTCTTACGGGCACCCACCCATAGAACATCGAGTTCTACGCCATGTGGAGTCATAGATGTATCGCTTTTGTACTCCAACTAACAAAACATAACCAATAATGATGTAATTAGATATATATGCATACAAAACACAACCAATAATGTACTTACAAATTAACAACACTTACAATTTTTTCCTTAATTCCTCTATACTCCGCTCGAGAAGCTCGATATGGATATAAAGGCTTGGATGCCCTTTTGCGGTTTTCATTACTTAATTTCTGAAACAATAAATAACATTAATATCAACAATCATATACAAAAGTCAATACAAAGAATACGATTTTACCAAGATAGACTTGTCTTGTGTGTGTAGGGTGACAAAAGTCTTCCCATCCTCTTCATCAACGATATTTGCATATTTACTTGAAGGTTTTAGGTTGACATTGCTATCAACATCTCTAAGTAATTTTCCGGCTTCAGTTCAGAATTGTCGGAGAGCCTTGCCAATCAATTTAAGGATATAATCCTTATGCTCTTCACCAACATCAAAAGTTGATTGAAATAAAAACACATATATATTATATATTGCATGAAAACTTATGCATATACGTACATTGCATGAAAAAGTAACATATATACGTACATTGCATGAAAACGTAACACATATACATACATTGCATGAAAACACGAAAACTGAAAAATAAACTTACTGTTATTTCATTTCAAATAAGCTCCTTCATGGTATTCCCTACATCACTTCATTTCTTGAATGTTAGCTTCAGATTCTGCCTAACAACAACACCAATGTCGCTTACCAATATATTGCCACCCTTCAAGTTTAATGGTTGAGAGTATGAGGGTTTGCTGAGAGTAGGAGGGTTTGCTGAGAGTAAGAGGATTTCTTTTCGATTAAGTTTGAGAGCGTAGAGGGAACGATTCATGTTTTAGATATTTAAACTGTATTACCAATTTAACTACGCATATTAACAGTAGCGTTGTTGAATAGACATCTTCAACAACACATACTAACAGTAAAGTTGTTGTATTGACATCTTCAACAACGCATATTAAGGATTGCGCTGTTGTTGTGTATCCAACTGTTTACTACTTATTTTTATTAACACATCTTCAACAGCGCATGTTAAAGTAGCGTTGTTGTATTGACATCTTCAACAATGCATATTAAGGTTTACACTGTTGTTGTGTATCGAGCTTTTTACTACTTATTTTCATTAACTAATCTTCAACAGCGTCATATTAATTATGGGCTATTAAACTGAATTTTTTTTCAAATTTAATAGCGTCATCGTAGTTATGTGCTATTAAATTAACATTTTACATAACTGGAAAATATTTATACAACATGAATTAAAGTTATTTAAGATGAAGTTGTCATGAAGTAGATTACTATATAATTATGTTTACTAATAAGAAACTGGAAAAATATTAAACATTATATTTTATTAATTTGTTTTCGTATCTATTAATTATTGTTAATTTGTTTATTGTGTTTAATTTATTAATAATGAACAACAAAAGTATTAAAGAAAATAATTAAATTATCAACTCTGTAAAATTATCTAAACAAAGATTTGAAATGTGATAATTTTGTTTCATTAAAATAGGTTCATAAATAAAAGCTTTACCATTATACGAATTATATGGAAATTTTCACACATATGAAGTAAATCAAACAACAATTATATATACATAAAGTCAATATAAAGTTATTGTATATAATAGCATCATCATGTTTAATTTTGTGTCAGGACACAAACTTACAATAAGAACCTACTAATACTCTAGCCTTTATTAATATCCATCCAAACTTGGTTGGTGGTATTACACATATTAGATATCATGATCATGCTACAACAATCACAACAAACATGTTATAAACCTACTAATCCTTACATTAGACCATATAGATATGAATGGCTCATACCACACTCTAAATGAATTGGACTGCTCAAATATCAAAATCTAAGACCAAAATTTTCATAACAAAAATGATATAATACTCATATGCTTAAAAGAAGCAAAGAAAAATCATATATGTAGACTCACTTTATTTTATAATTTCCTCTCTTGTTTTTTCGTCTCTAACTTCCCTTGCCTTCCTTCCCTTTATCGTTGTTGTAGAACACCTAAAATAGACTAGGGCCAACAGTACAACACTCACTAAAGTATAATTTTTTCTTGATTTCAAAATTCATTTCCTTGTGTTTTGTGTGGTTAGAGTGCTCCTTAACTCCTTATCTCTTTTCACATGAACTTGAGTTATGCCTCCCACGACATCAAATTCCTAGATTGGTTCCTAGTGAGGATAATAACTTAGAAGAATAGATATTAGATAATTGGGTTGGAGGGATAGAAGAATAATTATTATTGAGTTAGAGATTACTGAAGTGAGTTTTTCCTCTTCACATGAAGTTGCTTTCATACACATAAGAGAAATCCAACCTCTTACAAGGGATTTTAAGTATCTACCAAGTGTGATAGGGTCTTAATTGATGGTGTTGATTCTATACTTCATGCAGTCTAATTCAAATTTGATTTTTGTATATTTTATAAAATAATAACAAATGTTACTCCTTATTAAATTTAAGCAACTAAAACCCTAATATATTTTCCCCACACACACCTAGAAGCATGAAACTTGATTAAAAAGACAAATGTGAATTATAGAAAAAGCGAACAAACTGTATTGTCTAGATGATGAAGCTGCACCACATTCAAACTAAAGTAAACAAACAAAAACTAATGACAAACATAGATAGACACCACATCCACAACAACAACTTCAGTACTGATAAAAGACAAAATCTTAAAACACAAGAGAATAAAAACAGGAGAATACTTTTCTAATGAGAAAGAAAATGCAGGCGACTTAAGGCTTTGTATAAATTATCTTCATCATCTTCATATTTCTCTTTGGTACCAAGCTATCCATTTCCATTGCACTCTCATATTGCACTCTTCTATATATCTTCCATAACAGACCCACTTGCTATTTCACCAGCATTGACCATCACCGGAACATAGCAATCATTTTCATTAATGGAAGGAGCATATGAATGCAATTTCCAATCAGCTATATTATTCTCATACCAAACCGGGTGGAGGTTGAGATCATTGTGATTATCACTCCTTAAGTTGATATTGGTGATGGGTTTCTTCAATTCGTTTTTAGCTATGGCTGTAGTAACTTGCTTGATGTAGTTCAAAAGCAGTTCTCCCTTTGGATCGATGTGCTTATTCACTCGCCTCTTCGCGTTTAAGCGTCGTTTGGTAGCATTCCAGTGGTTCTTGACAGTGTTCTCAGTTCTTCCAGATAATCTCTTTGCAATTTTTGCCCATTTGTTTCCAATATCCTTGTGAGCTTCAATGAGTATTTTATCCTCTTCTTCAGTCCATGAGTCCTTCTGCATTAGTGGAAAACAATGTTTATAAATATATATATATATATGCTACAAATTAATGATAGTCTTTTTAAGTTGCCTCTATCTATATATATTATATATTTATATATATATATATAATCATTCTTCAGATACGAAAGAAACGTGACACACACACTATATATATATATATATGAATAATGTTGAATCCTATTATATGTAGAAAATCTTCTTTCATTACGTACTCATCTTGTCACATTCATAAGAAAAGAAAAAATAAATTAATAAAGCATATTACCATTATCACACAAATAAAAAGTATGATAAGAAATTTTACAATGAGATTTAATCATTTTTAGTAACTTCAGTCAGCTCAACGCGGATGTTTTCCCATAATTTTGTTTTTCCAGAGTAAAATATTATTTTGATCATTGAAAGATGAATGGCCACCAACTTAGTTTATCAAAAAATTTATCACTAACCAATTCGCCAAAAAATAACATTTTTTTCCAATTAACAATCATTAAAAAGAAAATATTTATACATTTCAAATATTTCTTTATAAATGTTATGTCACCATTTCTATTCAACACAAACTGAAAATAAATTTCAATAGGAATCAAAATAAAATACATTATAGTTATAAATTTTTGTTTGTGAGTATAAAATAGTACTATCATATTCACATGTTAATTTAATTGTAATCACATTTAATTTATTGCTTACCATACAAGTAATATTTTAATTTATTATTTACACATGTATTATATATTAGTTAAAAAAATAAAAATTATCATGTATGAAATGGGACAAGCAGTTAAATTTTGAATAGTTAAATCTTAGCTCAAAAAATGTTTGAAGTTCAAATCACTTTTCATATGTATGTAGGAGAGAAAGCTAACTAGATGAAAAGAGAGAGAAAAAACCCTAATATTCGGCCGTAAATGGTTGAGCCATCTTTCTCTGCATTGTTTTGCGACCCTGCCATTTAGTAATTGGGCGATGGAAGACCATTTTTTAATCCCATAACGTCTCACTGATTCGATGAGAACCCTACAAAATAAAAATACAAGATTTATTACATGTTGATCAACGATGAAAAAATTGGAGAAAACATTTTCAACCCTAGGTAGAGGCTGGATAAATCAAAGGGGAAATTTTCAATATACATGAAAAAGGAAAGAATTTAAGAAGAAAACACAAACAAGACTAAAATAAACAAAGGCGTTGGTATAGGGACAATAAATTTTTGTTTCCCAATAAAACTTCACAAAACAAGAATACTAATTTTTATTTTTAATTAAATAATTTTTTTATTGGACAGAGACACAAACTAAGACAAAAATGAGAAAATATCATCCTCATATTTGGTTTAGTGATATAAAATTGTACTAGATTTCATAATGACAAAAATGTCAAAAATTTGATTCCGGTAAGTAACAATTATTACAGGAACAACTATGCATCTCGAAAAATTACTCAGTGAGAGTACATTTAGTTATTATACCAAGAAAAAAAACAAAATTAAAAGAAAAAATATATATAATACATAGAGAGAGTTGAATAATATGGAATTTGGAATTATTTTCAATACATGTCCTCATCTGGAGTCCAGTGGCCTTTGATTGTGTTGGTGATCTTATGCACAATTTCCACATTGTTTCTTTGCCCCATCTTCCTTTTCCCCTTGTCATCACCAATAACAATATTCTGATCAGTTTCTTGACAACCATTCCCAGCTCCAGTAATGTGTGAAAGCTTCTCTTGAGGCCTATAATTTACCACCATTGATTCATAGACATGTAGTGTTGGTGGAAGAGAAGGACCCACCCGAGGCTGTGAAATTGCATCATACGGCATAGGAATTTCCCGGGGAGAATCCCATATCCCCTTGCATTTGTTAAAGTATCCATGTGTGGCTTCCATTTTGTTATTGTTTGGTGCAAATTCAGTGGAGTAGTTGGAGTTGACAAGATTTCTCTGAGACCAATTAGCATATGATTCACTAGTTGAAGAGTTGGTTTGAATCATATTGAAGGAATGATGATGTTGAAAATTATGGAAATTGTTTTCGCTGTACAAGTTGTTATTTGATGGAGGTGGTAAAAGAGTAGAATTTTGCTGTAATGGAACCATGATGGGTATCTTCGAATTTGTAGTATTTTCAGAGAAAACCCCAGGAAGGTCATATAGTTTGTCTAAGAAGGTTGGATCAAAGTCCATGAGAGAGAGAGAAGAAACAAATTGTTCTGTACTAGGATTGGTCTAAACTGAGAGTGTCTGTAAGAGGCTGAGGTATAGGCATACTTATGGGCTATAGCATATAAAAAATAATACCAAAGTTTTGATCTAATACTATAAGATATCACTCGACTCATAAATAAACTAAAAAGTCAAATATTTGATTTTTAAGAGTAACATGTTGGAAGATGAAGTCACATTAAATTAGTTCATTATATATATAGTGAGAGTATATTATTGATTATACTTAAAATGTGAGTCTGATTCTTCTCCATTAAGACAGTGCATATGTATGATTATGACACATGACAATACAAAAATCCAATAATTCATAATTTTTACTTTTTTATAAATTAATAATTTTAAAAAATGCCGTAGAATCCTGTTCCTAAAATGTAGAGTGCGATTCATGTGACATGAAGCCATTATTATCAACGTCTCAGAATCATTGTCTCTTATGACTGTTGACCTTCCACTCTCATGTAGCTCAGATGAAAAATGTTTTATTCTTTTACTTTAATTTGGTAAGCTTATAAAAACATTTAATAAGGCAATTATCTTATCACTTTTTGTGTTATTTTTTATTTAAAAACTAAACAGAAATGATGAGTTTGTTGTAACGTATAGTTTGGACAAATCAGAATACGTGAGTCATGTGATTAGATGTGGACAGTAAAGAGTAGATAATTTTCCAACTATTAGCTAAGTTAATAAATTTGTGGGACATAAAAATATAGAATAATTATTCAATTTTGTCTCTATTGTTTTATAAAAGCATTAATTTAGTTTATAACAAAGAGAAGGGATCTACTTATTTTAAGATTAAATTTTTTAAATTTTAAATATTTTATAGTTCCTAAATTTTAAAACATTCACTCACGTTAGTCCCTTTCTTAATGTTAATAGAATCGTTAATATGACATATTAACTACACATGTGACAACTTTATGCTGAAAAATTATGGCAACATGACATATTTTTGAATTAAAAAAAAACAGTAAGACACAAAACGATGTCGTATTGTGTCATCTTACCCAGATGGACTCCAAAAAATACTTATTTTAGCCTATGAAGATTTTCATAACTGCCATATTACTAAGAAACAAAATTTTAGACCCTAAATTATATTTCTTCATCCTTAAATCATGCATTCCAATGGGCGTTGGTCCAATTGGGAAATCAAAAAAATCATGGTTATGCATAAGAGAAATGTGATAATGTAAGTTTTCAGACTTTGAAGTATCGGAACTAATACAATAAAAGTAACTATGACATGCAAAAAAAAAGTCACTTACAATACTTGAGTACGTAAGATTTAAAATTCTAAATAGTGACATGATAAAGCTGTAATTCGCAACAAAAAAATTGTCTCTAAATTTTACTAAGCATATATATATATATATATATATATATATATATATATAATACAGATAATACAACCAATCCAATCCAGTCTTAAGAAAATTTATTTTACTACTAATTTAGGTTAGGTTCTTTTTCCTCTTTTGCTTGGAAAAAGAAATTTTATAAAGGAAAAAGATAATAATACACAAAAAGAGATAAGAGACATCATCACAAGAAGACAACAAAACACAACTATGAGCAGAACATCATAGGAAGTTAAAAAATAATCCTACCTCATGTGTTATATGCATAGATGATCATATAGCAATGTATGTAACCTTAGGAAAGGATAAACTACAAGTATAATTTAGGGTGAAGATATCTGACAGTTTATCATAATAAATTAAAGAATAACTTTGTATGAATAATGGTGATTTGGGGTGAAGATCTCAAATGAAAAAACCTTAGTTAGGGTTCAAAAATTCCTTTACCATCAGGGGACTAATAGTGTACTTATCAAAATCTTATGAGACTAAAGTGAATGTTCTTTTTTGGAGTTAGTAAGGGAGAAGAAGATGATTATCTTAATTTTTAAAGTTTTGAGTAAATATCTATTTTATTCTCTTATGTATCAAATTAAGTTCATATCAAATGTTGTAAAACATGCTAAAAAAATTAGTTTGACTCATATTTGAAATTTTTGATACAGTTTTGAGTTTTTTAATTTTTTTAAGAACCAAACTGGTAAGATCGAAAAATATAAAGGAGTAAAATATGTATTTACTCTAAAGTTTTTTTTATATGACATTATTTCGCTGACTTGGCAAATTTTTACAACACGAAATTGCCATATTATCATTAATAGACGAAAGATAATGGAAGGACTAATGAGAGTTTATATTTTAAAAATTATTGATCAAAATGGTAATTTAACTTTTCTAGGGATTAAACTCATACCCACAAGTAACATGAGAAATCCAAACGAGTAATAATTGCTAACAATGTAACTCAAATCTCGATAACTATATAATTTTCCCATCCCAATTTCAAAAACTTCCGGGAATCATATTTATTAGAACACATTTCACTGAAATTATAATATTATATAATGCTCACACGTTTTAATTTTAAAGAAAAAAATGGATACCATATGATAAGACAGAATGTACTATACGTCCTTTGCACTGATGTAAATTTAACATAAATTTTTAAAGTAACAAATATTATAAAATTTCACTTAGCTTATTAAATATTCCAAAATTATTTTGTTTAAAATGATTTTTTTTCAGGTTCAATTTATAATAAGCATATAAAATTATAAATTAACTTAACTAAAGAAATTGTGAAAATTTTGATGCACATATTAACACGTATCCTAAGAGTCATAGTTTAAAATTATAAATTAATGGGTGGACATCGAGAAACTAAGTTTAATATTTTTTGTATATTAAAAATTAAAACATCAATTTCCATGAAAGAAATTTTATTTTCTTTCTTAAACAATATTAAAATATAAAGAAAAACACACAAATAAAGTAATGAATAATTGGTTTACACGTAACATATATATTTTTCTTAAATATCATATTGGATTAGAGTCTTGTTTACATTATGGGAGAATTACAGTCAATTCTATAAAAGCTCTCAACTCTAATAAAATTATCCCTCACCATAAAAAGTATAAGAAATTCAGAGTACGTGAAAAACAAAAATAATGTCGCCGGTACATTTGTTATTTTCAACAACAATATCAAAGTAGGTGAGAAAATTTTGATCATATTAATGAACAAACTTGGCTTCACGCTGCTTTTTTTGTAATTGATCTAAACTTCAAATCCAGCTATATATTTTGTGATAAAATTTATTCAATAATAAATAACTTACTGACATAGATATACATTATATTTCACATCATAACCATCTATATAGAATGATATAATGATTTAAATTAGTAACAAAATCTAAATGGACAAGTAATACGTGGAATAGATTTTTTTTTGGAAGAATTGGAACCATTTCAAGTAAAAATAACAATGTCAAAAGGCACATTAAAAAAATCAAGGGAGATTTTATTTGGCATGAAGGATTTTAGAATTATTCTTTTGTTATAAAAAATATATCAAACGTACTTTTTTATATACGCTAAATCATGTTTATATCTGTCTAAGATCGTGATACTTTAGCAGAATCATGTCATCAATTAAAAGGGGTTCTCTATACAAATACAAACTTCCCTTTTTCAACACTAAAACTTTGACCTTTGAGTTCTCGTGCACATCCCTTATTGTCTCTCTTTTTGCCTAAACTACCTTTAAAACATTCAGGATCTTCAAGTATTGGGTTCTTCAACGATTGGTAATTTCAAATCTGCATAGAACTTTTAACTTTTTGTGCTTCTGGTTATGATATGAACATTTTTCTGTACCTTTTCAATGATGATCTTAGAACCTAGAATTGTATGATTGAGTTCATTTTAGTTTAGTCTTCTTATACCATATTTTATTCTATTTTTGCCTTCTAAGCTTAAGAACAAAGTTGCGTTGAGTGGAATGAAAATATCATCCCATCCCCATGCCAAACACAGAAATAGGCCATATCAAGAGGTCTAATAGAGGTTGATTCCCTTTTCAGCTCTACTTCAACCATTATTGTATTATATTATAAGGTCATGTTAGATCTAGAAAGACTAAAAGTTTGAGGATTTGATTCATAGGAACGATACTTATTGGGATAGACAACATCATACTCCAAAAGAAATTAGTAGTAGTACCAAAAAAATAGTATAAGAACATCTTCACCTCTTGCGACATTATTTATCTATTAGCATACTCCCTTAACTAACAACATTTTAATTATTAGCATATTTTATTATATGTCAAGATAGATCGACATACCAATTACAATATTTATTATATGTTAAGATGGATGTGCTTATCAATCACGATTCTCCCTTATACTTATGTGTTGTGTTTCCTGTTTCTGCAGGGACACAAACTACATAGAACAAATAGAAACTTCACAAATGGAGTGCAATAAGGATGAGGCCATCAAAGCTAAAGAAATTGCAGAGAAAAAGTTTGCTGCAAAGGATATTTTTGGTGCAAAGAAGTTTGCTTTAAAGGCTCAAAATTTATATCCCAATCTTGAGGGTATTTCTCAATTGATAACAACATTTGATGTATATATTTCTGCAAAGAATAGAATAAATGGGGAACCAGATTGGTATGGTATACTTGGAGTGGATCGCTTCATTGATGAAAACACACTGAGAAAACAATATAGAAAGCTAGCCCTTGAGCTTCACCCAGATAAGAACAAGTCCATTGGTGCACATGGTGCATTTATCCTTATTTCGGAGGCATGGAAAATACTATCAGATAAGGGTAAAAGGGTAGCATATGATGAGAAGATAAATGCAAGAGGGCATGAAATTTCAAGTAATAATGGTGCAAGTTTATCAGCAGAAAATAACGCTTCTTCATGTGCAAGCACTGTTCAGAAAAAAGCTCCAAAAGAACATGATGCATTCTCAAGTTTTTGTTCTGCGGATCCATATGAAATTGAAAAATTGATTCAGGAGGTGTTAGAGGAAGAGAAACGGAAACGTGAGGAGAGAAAAGCTGCAAGGATGAAGCATTTACGCATGTTTTGTGTGTGTAGTTGCACACGATGAATAACTTGGTGAGTAAGGACATAGAATGAGAGGACAATGTTGTATGTTGGTGACTGATTCCTTATCTAAATTTATTATTAATTTTTAATACAAAGAGTTTTTAAATGACATAAATTAGTTTTATATAATTTCACAACTCTGTTTTATCAATATATTTGTATTTGGAATTTTGTTATCGACTTGTCTATATTTATATTTTTAATAAAATATACTACATTTTATTTATATTTACACAATATCTGCTCTATATCTATATCTTCTATCTATATTTATTAGTATTTTATAAGCCAATATTAGTGTTTTAATTAATTAGGTTTGAATTCCTAGACTCTTTGTTATTATACTCTTAAATCTATCACTCCTACTATCATAACCTTATGACTTCCTATATGTATTAATTAATAAAAAAATGGATTTTTTTAGATGACGTAAAATAGTTTTGCCTCAGTTTACCAATATTAATAATTAACATTTTTAACTTTATGTAGTATTATTTCTCTAAAATTAAATATATAATTTACACCTATAGTACATTTTATATCTTTAATGTTTTTAATTTTAGCATATAAACTTCATTTCTAAAAATGTTAGTCATAATATTAGATTTGCTGAAATAAAAAATGCTAATCGACAAATAGTAGGATAAATATTAAGTGGTAAATGTGAATCAATCTCCAGTTGGATCAATTCAGAAGAACTCCTGGTGCTTCCTCTCTAGCTAAAGTGGTAAATGTTGCATTGTTATTCAACAAACATATGAGAAAGTGGAGGTAAAACTTGAGTTATCTGATAATTTAATAGCATTGTTGAAGATATCATATCCAAATATAAGAGAATGATGATGAAGAACATGGTATCGCCGTCGCTACTCTAGTCAAAGCCGCTGGATTCAGGATAATCTTTCACCGCCATTTAGATTTGAGAGAAGTCAGGCTCATTCCAATATAAGAGATGTCGTAGTTCTTGCATCAGGTTCCTTCATACTTGCTTAATGGCCAATAAATTCCAAATGCCCTGAAGGATTGCTTGGAGCTAGACCCAACTGCTATTTCATTTGATCTTCTTCGAGTAATAGAAGATGTGAAGGAGGAAGACTAGGTGGACAATGAGGGTACTATGATTAAAGAAACATGAAATAATGACATGAAAGAAGCTAATGGTGAGGATATGATCATTAGTAAATAGGAAATAGGAACTATGGAAGAGGAAAAATGAAAGGAAATTTGCAGGAGATTGTGGCAGATATAACTTTTATAAATAAGGGACTAGCTATCAAAGGAGACACAAAATTCTGCGCACATACAAAACTCTGCTCGCTTAAATCTATGTCTTTGCAACCAACCGATACTGGCCATGACTCAAGGAACTCACCAAGTAAGCATGACTCAAGGACAAGGAACTCACTAAACAACCATAACTCAGGGACAAGGAACTCACCAAGCAGCCACGACTCAAGAACCAGACCAAGCAGCTACAAATGATCAAGTTCTTCACATCCAAATAACCAAGACAATCACAGAACACATTCATCAACTTCCCTTACTAAGTCAACAAACTAGAAAAACCAACACTGCACCAATTGAACTTGTAAGACCAAGCCAACAACATACAATTGCATATGGCCATAACAACATGAACATATATGTTTTCCAATTAGTTATAGTTTCTGCTATCAACAACATACATTTTGTATATTTAGCATGTGCTCTTATTTTAGTTAGTTAGTAGGCTTTCTATTCTTGTATAAATTATAAGCTTTAGGATAGTTTTAATCATCAATTTTGTAACAAGTTTAAACTGATCTTTAGATCAACATTATTGATTAGCAATATATTACACACTTTTTATAACCTTAATTTAGCATGATTGATTATTCTTGGTGCCTAATTGACTTTGTTTCACATGGTTTAGTGTTTTAGACTTTATTGGACTAATATTCCTAAAATGAGTTAATTTGGGATAATTTAGTCTGATTAAATCTATTATCATTTTCATATCACATTTGGCACAAATCACATTTTCGACATTATGGAAGTCGAGGATATGTGCTGAAGTGAAGATCGTATTTTTATTGTTTTTATTGTAATTTAGCTTTGGGTCTATTGTTTAGGCCAAATTCGGTTTTTTTGTGTGTTAGAGGGGTTAAATTCAGATTCCTCACTCCAAATACACACACTTTTACTTTGCCTCACTTTGAAACATAAACACATTTCCGTTTTCCCTCTTTTTGCTCTGCTAGTGTTTCACTCCTTCTTCATTTTTTATTTTCGGTTTGTTCTTCTATTGTCATGGAATACTAAATTTCTAGACTAAGTTCCTTTAGTAATACTCAGTTAGTAAGTTAGTCAATAACTGAGTAAGTCATTTAGTAAGTTAGTCAGTAATCCAGTAAGTAACTCAGTCAGTAAGTCAGTTAATAACTCAGTAATTCAATCAATAACTTAGCATGTCATTTAGTAACTTAGTTCCATTGCTTAGAAACTGGTTGGATGAGTTTATCTTCACTTAGTTGATTTACTCTCTCTAGTGCATGAATGCTTAGTTCGTGTGAATTTGTTAATCGTTTCACGCTCATACTGATTTCTCCTAGTTTGAGGTTTAGGTTTTGGAACTTTGAATTGATTATCGCTTAGTTAATTGATTCTCAACAAATTCGGAAGTTAATGGTTGGAATCTGAAAATAATCTTTTGAAACCGAGGATTGAGTTGTGTACAAACGAACCAAAGGGGTTTAACTATTTTATTATATTGCTTAACTACTGTTTCTGAATTTGATTTATGTTCATACTATCCAACAACAAAAACCCCCTTGTGTGTATATGAGTATAAGGTGTTTGAAGCTTTGCTTAAAAGATAATCCTTGGGAAACGACTTAAGAGTCACTTCCTAGTACTACAGTTTTAATTGTTATATTATTTGTATCGGGTACGGCCTCGATCAAATTTGGCGCCGCTGCTTGGGATTATCGGTTCTTGTCAAAAGTTCTTAGTATAGTTTAGTGTGTGTTTTAGAATAACCATTCTATTTGGGTTTCAAAATCTACGTGTAGCATTCACTATTTGATGTTTGTTGTCTTGTTTAGATGTTTGCCTACTTGTTGGTTGATTCAGGTGTATGTTGGTTAATATAGTTTTGGTTGGAATTTTTATATGAAACTTCGTTTCCACACTTCTTTCATCACATATTGAATGTTGGATGCACCATAGTCAGTCACCTTGCTACTGGTTGTGAGATACAAACAAGTAATGACTAGTTTTATTGTTGATTTTCTATTTTTGGCATAACTTTGGAATCGTTGATCAGAATTAGACATATTATATATGCGTTTGGGGTAGAAAAATTCAACGATTCTTTCTCTTCACATTGTGTCTGTAGAAGCTCACCTGAAAATCCAAAAAGAGTTTGTTTACTATTTCTTTTTTATTTTACAAGTTTATTTTTCCAATTGTTTTGATTTTGTTGCATTTAATTAAATTAGTTAGGCTTTGAGTTTTGTCCTGAAACTTTTTGTGGA
>NC_032016.1:3258199-3271252 GCF_001865875.1 Lupinus angustifolius
CCTCCAATCCCACGTGAGAGGACATTAAGGGAGCTTGCTGCACCTGATTTCACATACGAAAGCTTATGTATCTAATATCCTAATGAGGATGTGCCATATGTGCTCAAAATTGGACTAATTCATTTGTTGCCTAAGTTTCATGGACTTGCAAGTGAATGTCCTCATAAGCATCTTAAGGAGTTCCACATTGTATGTTCCACCATGAAGCCTCATGATGTCCAAGAGGATCACATATGTTTGAAGGCATTCCCACATTCACTTGAGGGCGCTTCAAAAGATTGGTTGTATTACTTGGCCCCTGGTTCTATTACTAGTTGGGATGACTTGAAGAGAATCTTCCTTGAATTATTTCCTGCCTCCAGGACCACTACAATAAGAAAAGATATTTATGGAATCAGACAACTACATGCGGAAGGTTTATATGAATATTGGGAGAGATTCAAGAGACTATGTGCAAGCTGCCCCCATCATCAGATTTCTAGACAACTCCTCTTGCAATATTTCTATGAGGGTCTGAACAACATGGAGAGGAATATCATTGATGATGCTAGTGGTGGTGCACTTGGAGATATGACCCATTTTGAGGCTGGAGTTTTGATTGCGAAGATGTCTTCTAACTCTCAACAGTTCAGTGCAAGAAGTAGTGATGCTATAGTGGTTAGAGGTGTCCATGATGTTGGGACAGATTCGGTAAGGCAAGATAAACTTGAGAAAAAAATTGACTCCCTTGCTACCTTGGTCACTCAACTTGCCATGAATCAGCAGAAACCTCCACTAGTAGCACGAGTTTGTGGCATTTGCACCGCAATTGACCATTATGTTGATGTTTGTCCTTCTCTTTTAGAGCCCAAAACTGGTGATCATCCTGAGGCCTATGCTACAAATATTTACAACAACAGACCTCAACAACAACAGAATTATGATCCTTCATCAAGCAGATACAACCCTGGTTAGAGGAATCATCCGAATCTTAGATGGTCTGATCCATCACAGCCTCATTCAGGGCCACAAAATTTGCAGGAGCTTGTAGCAGATATAACTTCTATAAACAAGGGTCTAGCTATCAAAGGAGACACAAAATTCTGCACACATATAAAACTCTGCTCACATAAATCTATGTCTTTGCAATCAACCGACACTGACCATGACTTAAGGAAGTCACCAAGCAAGCATGACTCAAGGAGAAGGAACTCACTAAACAGCCATAACTCAGGGACAAGGAACTCACCAAGTAGCCACTACTCAAGAACCAGACCAAGCAACTACAAATGATCAAGTTCTTCACATCCAAATAACCAAGACAATCACAGAACACAATCATCAACTTCCCTTACTAAGTCAACAAACCAGAAAAACCAACTCTGCACTAACTGAACTTGCAATACCAAGCCAACAACATACAATTGCATATGGCCATAACAAC
This sequence comes from Lupinus angustifolius, assembly GCF_001865875.1. Taxonomy (NCBI): domain Eukaryota; kingdom Viridiplantae; phylum Streptophyta; class Magnoliopsida; order Fabales; family Fabaceae; genus Lupinus; species Lupinus angustifolius. Next base: position 3,259,623 of record NC_032016.1, read on the forward strand.
AGGAACATATATGTTTTCCAATTAGTTGTAATTTCTGTTATCAACAACATACGTTTTGTATATTTAGCATGTGCTCTTATTTTAGTTAGTTAGTAGGATTTCTATTCTTGTATAAATTATGAGCTTTAAGGATAGTTTTAATCATCAATTTTGTAACAAGTTCAAACTGATCTTTAGATCAACATTATTCATCAATAAATTCTTCTCGAGGTTTTTCATATAGATTGATTTTTCTTCTTCTTATTTTTCTTGGATTGTTAATGCACCATTGAATAATTCTCCTTATTTTTCTTTGATGGTATAAGAGCTCTTTTAGAGAGCTCTGTTACATTCAACAAATGTCTACAATGGATTCAAGCTCCATTCTACCTAATCCTTCCCAGATTTCCTTTGACCCTTCTCAAGCTCCATACTACATTCATCCTTCAGAAAATCCTGCCACCCCTCTTGTATCGCCGTTGCTAAATGGTGACAACTACCACAAGTGGACAAGGTCTATGCAGATGTGTCTCATATCAAAATAGAAATGGGAATTCGTGGATGGATCAATCAAATCAGTTACACCATCTATAGCCCAAAATGTCATTTGGATAGACAAAGCCTATGGGGTCTAGGAAGATCTCTTTGAAAGATTTTCCTAAGGTAACCTCTTTAGGATAGCATATTTGCAAGATACCATAGGAAACCTTAAGCAGGGTGATTTAAGTGTTTTAAAGTACTTCACCCAAACTAAAATTCTATGGGATGAGTTGGATACAATTAGACCTGAGCCAAGATGCACTTGTGATGCCCTCTGTGACATCAAGAAGCATAGAGAAGAGGACAAGATCGTCAGATTTCTCAAGGGACTCAATGATGCATATAGTGGAGTTAAATCCCAAATTATGCTCATGGAACCCCTTCCTTCAATGAGAAAATTTTTCTCCCTTGTTGTTCAACAGGAGACACAAATGTATGGATATGATTCATATTCACAAGCAATTACTATCTCCAACAATGGAAGAAGAGGAGGATGCTCAGGAAGATCATATACAACAAATAAAAATTCCAACTACACTCTTGGAAGAGGAACTTCTGGTGGATATGGCAGGGGATCTTGGAACAAGATAATGCTAAGTTTTGTACATATTGCAAGAAGAATGGGCACACCACAAAAACTTGGTACAAGTTGCATGGTTACCTTGCAAAATTTCCACTCAACATAGGAGAACAAGTAAATTTTGCTCAATCCAAAAGCTTGAATGAATCTGAAAAGAATGACATACAAGACACATAACAAACAAATGACAAGATTTTTGGGCTTAGTGAGCAACACTATCAAGGTCTTATGAGCATGTTGCAGCAGACACAAGATATACAAAGGGATGATGGTGAACACTCCAACATTCTCTCAGCCACTTCAGGACCACCAGACATGAACAATACAGGTAATTCCCATCTTAATCAATCATTATCCTCTTAGATATTAGATAGTGGTGCAACAGACCACATTAATTCCAAACTCTCAAATTTTGGAACTTATAATAGAATAAAGCCAATTAAGGTCAAGTTACCCAATGGTAGTGAGGTAATCTCACAATTCTCAGGCATTATTTTTCTACTTTCCAATCTAATCCTTTATAATGATCTTTATCTACCTAATTTTTCATATAATATGCTATCAATATCAAAACTTACTTCCGATTTGCCATACATATTATCCTTTGATTCTAACTATTGTCTTATCCAGGAGAAGAAATATTTGAAGAATATTGGTATAGCTAAAGCTTGAAATAACTTATATGTGCTTAACTCTGCAATTACACAACTTCATGTGAATTTTTCTAATACTTGTCAACCTAGTTTCTCTAGTTCTAGCTTATGACATTTTAGATTAGGACATATTTCTCACAATTGTATGAACACTATTTGAAAAAAACTCCCTTTCATTACTTCCAATAAAGTTCAACTTTGTGAAATTTGTCACATGGCTAAGCAGAAAAGGCTTTCTTTTCCTATAAGTAATAGTCAATCTTTACATTGTTTTGATTTAATACATAGTGACATATTGGGACCTTTCCATATTCCCTTATTACATGGTCATAAGTAATTCTTGACTATTGTTTATGACCATTCTAGGTTCACATGGGTTTACCTCATGTAGAGTAAGGCAGAAACCTAAACCACTTTACAGAATTTCATCAATATAATAGAAATACAATTCTCTGCTAAAACCAAAATAATAAAGTGATCATGGAGTTGAATTCTCTATGACACCTTTCTATGCCACAAAGGAAATCATTTGTCAAACTTCATGCATATATACCCCTCGATAAAATGGAGTTGTTGAGAGAAAACATCAACATTTATTGAATGTAGCTAGAGCTTTCCTGATCTAGAGCATCCTACCTAAAATTTTCTAGTCTTATGTTATCAAGCATGCTGCTCACCTCATTAACCTCTTACCTACTCCTATCCTCAAACAACAGACCCCTTATGAGGACTTGTATAAAGGTTACCTGATCTACAACACTTAAGAACTTTTGATTCCGCATGCTATGCCAGCACTCAGAAACGCTCTAGAACCAAATTTGATCCTAGAGCTGCTAGGTGCATTTTCTTAGGATACAAACAAGGTGTCAAAGGATATATAGTAATGAATCTTTCAACCAAAGCCTTAGAAGTAACAAGGAATGTAGTCTTCTATGAAACCATATTTCCTTACTCATCTTTAGCCAATTCCCCCACTGCCTCTCCCAATCACCCCCTCTACCTGAACCTTCTTCTATTGATGCCTTCTATGAAGATATTTTGTCATCAGTCATGCCAATTCTTGATGAACAATCTATATAAACTATAATACTTCCACATTCCCCTGAACCTCATTCCCCTACCCAACACCAACTTACACCTCCTATGAGAAGAATTAACAGACTTTCAAAACCACCTACATATTTAGAAGACTATCACTGCGCATTACTCAATAACACCACCATGTCCTCTAAATCAAAATATCATTTATCCTCCTATATATCCTATGACAACCTATCCAAACCTTATTTGCATATAATTCTTTCTATGTCTTCTGAAATTGAACCAAAAACCTATATGCAAGCTATCAAAATTCCTCATTGGCAGGAAGCCATAGAGAAAGAACTACAAGCTTTGCAAGATAACAACACTTGGATCATAACTGATTTACCTATAGATAAGAACCCTATTGGCTGCAAATGGATCTTCAAGATTAAGTATAAAGTTGATGGATCAATTGAGAGATATAAAGCTATATTAGTGGTTAAGGGTTACACTCAAACTGAAGGCATAAATTATATTGATACATTCTCACCAGTTGCCAAAATAAGCATTGTTAGGCTCCTTATAGCTTTAGCTTCCATCCATAATTGGTCCTTAACACAAATTGATATCAATAATGCCTTTCTTCATGGAGATCTTAAGGAAACTGTCTATATGGTCCTCCCTCCTATCCTTCCTTCTTCTAGTCAAAACCATGTCTGCAAGCTTGAAAAGTCCCTATATGGACTCAAGCAAGCAAGCAGATAATGTTTTTCAAAATTATCTCACTTTCTTCCTTAACGTGATTACTATAAGGCTAAAGGAGACCATTCCCTCTTTATCAAATGGACCTTCCTAACCTCAATCACTGCCATCCTTGTTTATGTGGATGATATTGTCCTTACTGGAAACAATGCAAATGAAATTACTAAACTAAAGACTCTCCTTGACAATACTTTCAAAATTAAGGACCAAGGCACTATGAAATTTTTCCTAGGCTTTGAAATTTCTAGAAACAAAATAGGCATCTCTATGAATCAGAGAAAAGATGCCCTTGAGATCCTTTCTGATGTAGGAATGCTAGGCTGCAAATCTTCAACTACACCTATGACAAGTGACAGCCACCTATTTCAGGATTCTAGTGCCCCATTTCCTGATCCTTCCTCTTATAGAAGATTAATAAGAATACTTATCTACTTGACAAACACCAGACTTGACTTGTGCTTCTTTGTTCAACAGTTGGCACAATTCATGGCCAAGCCTACCATAACTCATCACTCTACAACCTTAAAAGTCCTTAGATATATTAAAGGAATTCTTGCTATAGGTTTATTCTTTTCTAGTGCGTCCACTGTTCAATTAAAAGCTTATAGTGATAGTGATTGGGCAGTATGCCCTGACACTTGAAGATCCATAACAAGCTATTGCATATATCTTGACACCTCTCTTATATCTTGGAAATCCAAGAAACAGAAAACTATATCTAGGAGTTCCCGTGAAGCAGAATATAGGGCTATGGCTATTACCACTTGTGAATTGACGTGACTTACTTACTTACTTGAAGACTTACAATATTCTCTCTATATACATGCTATCATGTGTTGTGATAATCAATCTGCAATCTATATTGCCACTAATCATGTTTTCCATGAAAGAACCAAACACATAGAGCTTGATTGTCACACTGTTAAAGAAAAATGCACTCAAGGTAAGATCAAACTCCTTCCTATTCCTTCACACCTTCACACCATCAACTTCCCTTACTAAGTCAACAAACCAGAAAAACCAACTCAACACCAATTGAACTTGCAAGACCAAGCCAACAACATACAATTGCATATGGCCGTAACACCAGGAACATATATGTTTTCCAATTAGTTATAGTTTCTGTTATCAACATGTTTTGTATATTTAGCATGTGCTCTTATTTAGTTAGTTAGGCTATTAGCATGTGCTCTTATTTTAGTTAGTTAATAGGTTTTCCATTCTTGTATAAATTGTGAGCTTTAGGATAGTTATCATCAATTTTGTAACAAGTTTGAACTGATCTTTAGATAAACATTATTCATTAATAAATTTTTCTCGAGGTTATTCATATAGATTGGCTTTTCTTATTTTTATTCTTCTTGGATTGTTAACCCACCATATTGAATAATTCTCCTTTTCTTTGACTAGTCCAACCCACCATTCCTTTCATTTTTAGGTTTTTGATCATTTTTTACTTTTGTAATTCTGACCTTCAGAAATTGGATTTTTGTTCAATACATGTCATTTTGGTTGCTAGATTTTTAGTTCTCCTTATTGAGTAATGACAACATTTGGTTACAATCTTATTCCCTTTTCTCAAGTCATGTTTGTGCTACTCATTTTTATAGGATATATAATGGATTTGGATCTTTCTGATTTATGTTGTCTTTCCAAGACCGTTTTTTTGTGTGCGCTACAAGTGGGGATAGAAATGTTCATATTTGAATATATTCTCTAGTAGTTATTTTGTCGTGAATTATCTTTCTGGAGTTTTAGACATTTGGGAAATTTTATATATTAGACGTGGATGTTTTACAAATATTTGTCAGATATATTTTGTGATGGAATCTTATTTATGTTAGCTAGATGGTTCTCAAGTGTGTTGTGACTGTTGTCCAATGGTGGCTTAAAGTTTTTTTGTTATCTTTAGACCCGAGCGATACAAGGATTATACTCTCCTGATGTACTTTGCTTATATAGCAGTTAAAACTTACAACTTGCTAGTTGGTACAAGCATGGTGGTACCAGCATAATAAAGGATGGTTAGCTTAAGTTTTAAATGTTTAAACATTACGATAGAACATTTTGGCTTCAATGCTCCAATCTAGTTGACCGGTTCTTGTTGTACATATGAAGGAGTGTTTTTTAAAGTTACATGTGGTATACAAAGTAGAGAAAATGATGTATACACTGACAGTGTAAGAGTTCTTTACACTGTCACTACATCATTCTAACATTCATTTTCAATAATCATTGACTTTTCAGAAAAAGTAATCTAAATGAATGGTAGATGATACACTGACTGTGTATACATCTTTACACTGTCAATGCATAGATTTAATATTCTACAAAGTAAACAAAACTGGTAAGACATGTAATGTTGTATGAGATTGAATACTGAGTTATTTAATGTTAATATCTTATTAAGATTGTTCCAACTAAAATAAGAATATTGTATTGAACTAATAGATAGATTAAATAAAATAGTATTAAGAACCAATGAAGTAAGATAAAATTGATGTTACACTTTTTTTGTAGAAAATGCTAGAATCTTAGCTTAAGTGGTTTGGATATATAGGGAAGACTTGTAAATTTTCCCATAAGGCCAATATAACCGATGAGAGTAGTGCAATAGTTAGAGGTAGATAATGACCCAGGGAAGTTATTGGTATAGTAGTCAAGAAGATTTTAACCCAAAATCATTTGTTTAAGACATGATTTTAGAGAAAATATTAGGAATTGCTTAATCCTTATCCTATTACTACCTAGTAGAAAAAGATTCTTGTTGTATATGGTTGGCACTTCCCTTAACTTTTTGGGAATAATGATATGCAAAAAAAATATGAGTATTCGTGGTTAATTTGGATTAGTTTTTAGGCAAAATATTATTTGATTTAAAGATATAAATAATGTATGGTCTGATTCGATTTGATTGATTTACATAAAGAGATTCGATCAAATTTAACCCAAATATTATATTTGTTTCTGTCCGATTTGAATTGATTTTTTAACATAAAATAATAAGTTTAGTACAATTTTAAAGTGCTAATTTCACATAAAACATGTCAATTTCAAATTAATAAGTTTAATATATTTATAAATTTCAAATTCACATAAAAATCAATAAGTTTATTCCAAATATCAAGTATAATACACATAAAACATTTAACTAAACATTAATAATATTCATCCATACTCAAAATAAAATGGCAAATAAAATAAAAACAACATGAAAAATAAAACAATACCTATGCACACCAACATAATTTTTTTAAGTAATAAGTAATAATAACTTTAACAATTAGAAAATATGAAAAAATATACCTTTTCAATTTCCTTTGATGTATATATGTAATAAGTATATGTAATAAGTATCAGTCTCATTCCATAAAATTGGAACGAATGACCAAACTAATAAATCCATTTAAACAGTGCAACACCATCTAAACAAATCCATTTTTAGCGATTTCAGTTTTTAGACTGATTTTCAATTTCCGTGTTGAATCAGTCTAGATTTGAACATTAACTCATCTAGGGGAGTACTTATAAAACATACCTTAGAATCCCATACTTTCAATATGGGATTCAGTGCCATATGTTATTGGATCCTAACAAGTGGCATGTGAGTTAATATTATTCTTCAAAAACTCTCATGTGTGAACAAATTTTAAATAAGTCAGGAGGAGTCTGGGACCATCGGCCACTTGTGGCTGCTGATTTTTGTGGACATTCCCCCCTTTATGATGATATTCTTTTTTAGGACAGAGACAATGCATGAGTTTGCTACATGTTAAAAATCAAATTTACGGGAGAGTATATTTTTTTTCGAAAATGATATATCTTCTTACAAATATACTCTTTCATCATCAGAAAAGTAACATGTGTTACAAAATGATATTTGATTTATTAATGATTAACTTATAAGTGACATATGTCACTTTTTTGTAGTGTAGAAAGATTTGCTAAGAAAATATATCATTATTCATTCTTCTTAACGCCATTGGTGCTCTCCCTGTGGGGATCTAAGATGACATTAGATACATTAGTTAAACACAAGGACATTTGATAATTAGATCTTTTTGCTTTTTTTGCTTACCTTCCTTTAAACTCAAAAAACTCATATATTTAATTTTAATGTACTCACAAGGTGTAGGTCCTGTACAGAAACCAATTTTATGTAATTGACTTTGATGTAAAGAGGTTAAACTGATGTTGATGCAAAATGTTAGACACATATTACTTATCTAAAAATAGGAGAGGAAGAGTAGAAAAATGCAAATACAGAAATTCTATCTATATACACATTTATACTATTTGTAATTGGATATGGAAAAATCATATTGGAGTCTTGAAAATTGTAATGCTTCCATTTCCCAAATCCCAAAATTCTACATCTTCCTCATTCTTCTTTCAACAGGTAGGATTACAAGAAATTAAACAAAAATAATCACCAAAAACATAATCTAAGCTCAGACACTAGTACCTTAATAGTGCAAAAGTATGCTACCTAAGTACCTATCTAGTGTAAGAGAAAATTGCAAACATACTACAGATGATTGATTATTTCTACAATTGCTGTGTAAGTACCAAATATTCCTATCACCACACCAAAGAATATTATTGTCACTATTGCTATTGTCTCACACCCAAACTTGTTATAAGTGCCTGAAATCTTCAAGTAGCATAAGCATGGAAGTATAATAGAAGCTGTGATGCTTAGAAAAGCTCCAACAAGTGATGTGAGATATGCAAAAAATGGAACAGTGACGGCTACAATGATAGTGCTAATCACCAAGGTAGTGCTGATTAAGATATTGATGAAACTCTTCTTGTATTGTTGTGGAAGCAAGGCTTTTAAAGCATTGGTAATTGGTGTCACCATCAAAGCATACTTAGAAATAGGATTCACCAAAGTAGTGTATATTGCTATTTGTGAACTTATTCTATTTAAGGGAAGGTTTAATGTTATCTGTGATTCAACCTCTGCACCAAACATTAGATAACCAATAATAGCCATTGATGCATAACCTGCAGTGCTCAATACAAAGCATATAAAAAGAACCTGCAATGTAATAAAACATGGGAAAATTTTAAGATTAAAATGGTCATAAAAATAAATCAAAAGATGGTTATGGAGACGATATAAAAATGTTAGCAATACTTACATTAGAGAATTGGTGTTTGTTTCTCATTGAATTATAGAGGCTGGGAAAAACTGGATGTGCACAGTAACAAAATGCATACAAGCTAGAAGCTGTAGGGATTCCATTCCAATTAAGAAGAGTTCCATTTCCATGAAATCCAATTGATCCATCAAATGTTGCAGTAAAGAATATTGAGCATATGATAATAGCAGAAGCAAGTACACCACTAGCAGAAACATAAGAAAGTATACTTAAATCATCTAACCATACCGTAGGCATAATCACAAGACCAACCAATATCACAAAGAGCTTTTTTCCACCAATTACTAAACCACCAATTTCAATATCAGTATTTGGGAATAAATTATCCAAATTATCACCCTCCAGAATCAAGAACCCTGTTGCAACTAAGTAGAGTTCGGTGTACATTAATGCTGATACTAGTATTCTACCTACTTTTCCAAATGCAAGGGCACCTATATCAGGATAGGTTTTGATGTTACAATCCTTGTCCATACATCTTTTAATCAATAGTCCTGAGTATAAGGCTACCATAGAAATAATAAAGAGAAGAATTAAGCTTAGCCATCCTCCTGTTGCAAGAGCATATGGAATAGATAGAATCCCAACTCCTGTAGACAAAATTAAAGTTCGTTGAGGAACAGGAATAACAATAACTGAGCAACAGAAATAACAATAATTGAGGAATAGGAATGACAACAACTGAGGAATAGAAATAACAACAACTGGGTCCAGTATATAGTTTTTCAGCATGCTACATGGTTCACGTGGTATGTGGTTCCTCATTTTTTTATACTAATTTTATGATATCACCAACCTAATAAGTAGTACATGGTACCATAAATTCCATATATAGTATGTTACTAGTCCTATATTGGGTAGCATAACAAAAATAACATAGTACTTAAACTATGAAACATTCTCATCTAATAACTAGTTTTTTGGGTTGGATTTTTTTTATGTATTTAAGTTCTAACACAATAAGTAAGGTAATGATAGATACATCATATCACGACATTTTTGTGACACATTTTAGGATTATAACTCAAAGTACCGATGCTTTTTACTATAAATCTGAAAAGGGTGGGACAAAACATTCCTAAAAATACATGCTAAACCCAAAACCAGATTTAAAACTCGTTAAAAACATTAATATATGATTAAAATGACACCCACAGATATAAATATGCATATATAGAAGGTGTGAAATCAAGAAAAATATGAACCTGATAAGGCATTAAGACCATTAAGACAGGTCCCAGAGAAAGAGACGGTCCTAGTAGTAGACTCATGAACAGATTGGCCTTTGTCCTCATCTTGTGTTACTTCATTATGCTTCAACTCAGATAGAAGGGGCACACTCATGGATGAACTATCATGATACGTAGCAATCATTTGAACAAAGAGATAAGTGAAATGAATAATAATTGATGAAAAACTTGAACTATATCTAAGTATTCTAGTTGAAAAGAACTCTGCTAATGAGACAAAGAAAAATGATTTACTCTATATGCTGTATAATCATGAAGACTTTGTTATGTGTGGAGGCCTATGGCAGTAGATTTTTTTTCCTCCACGTAACTCAAATCTCTTCTCACTTATCTTACATGATCATATTTGTCATAAAAAATGTACCACTTTATTTATAATTTTTTGTTATTTGATAAAAAAAAATGTAAAGTTAGTATAAATTTAAGAGAATAAAGTATTTACTAATATAAGGAAGATAAATTATTTCCTCCAATCACTAAAATCATGACTATGTCATATTTAATCATTTTCTACAAAAAAATTCTATAACTAAACAAAATAACACACATGTTATACTTTTACTGGTTTGATGAGATAAATTATTTCATAATATGAGGAAACACTTTATTCTCTAAATTTAATTTATTTTTTACCTTTTTAACCAATAAGACGTTAATTGGTACAAAGTTTGGTGTGACTCACCCTTTTAAGTGCATGAGGCAAACGAAGATTTGATAAGAAATTTAAATTCCTTTAAACATATCATTTCGTTACTTGAACAGGCAAAGAATATGATATATGGATTTAATGTTTTTCTTTCACAAGTAGGGCAGAAATATAAATAAATAAATAAAAAGAAAACGTTTCATTTTTTTCCTGAGTGTAGGATAATGTTTCATTAACATAAAAAGGGACAGTGGCATATTGTCCAAGAAGATTTTCATAGGACGAGTAAGAAATTAAATCAGAGCCTAAAGACTTTATACCATTAAAATAGATTTCGTTAAATTTTTTGCTTAATTATTACATTTTTGCCCTTCATCTTCTATAATTATGTGATTGTACATTTTTATTTTCATAACTACCCTTAATTCCCTTGTACATTTTCTTTGCGTACAAATAACATGTTGTTGGGAAATTCAAAACCAATTTTCCTCCCCTGTGTGATGTAAAATGGGCACGTGTAGAAGCGGCGAGTGGATAAAGAAAATAGAGAAGAGTAGAAGAATAACACCAAAAACTTTAACGTGGAAAAACCCCCTCAATGTGAGAAGGAAACAACCACGGGACCTAGTCCAAAAAATATTTTCACTATAGAAAGTATGATTACAATATCTGATTCTCTCTTACAAAGAGGATAACACTCAATCTCACCCAAAAAGATGGAAATACAAATTTTCTCTAGTATCCCACTTTAGAAAGTATAAACTCTCTCACGTATCTCACTAGGAATACAATATCTGCTAATTGCCTAGAGGTTTCAACAAATTCAAGAACGCAGTCACCTTTTTGCACATGATCACGTAAGAAATGATGTCTAATTTCTATATGCTTGGTTCTAGAATGCAAAACGGGATTCTTGGATAGGTTTATGGCACTTGTATTATCGCATTTAATGGGGATCTTTTCCAGTTTAAGACCAAAGTCCTTAAGTTGCTGCTTCATCCAAAGGATTTGAGCGCAACACGCACCAGC
>NC_032016.1:3271352-3271749 GCF_001865875.1 Lupinus angustifolius
TAATGAACTGCCCAACAAGTGACAAGTATCACTAGTGCTTTTCCGATCCAATTTACATCCGGCGAAATTGGAATCGGAATATCCCACCAAGGATAGTGAGGCATCCCGAGGATACCATAATTCCATGTTAGTTGTTCCTTTTAAATATCTCATGATTCTTGTAACAGTTACATAATGTGACTCCTTAGGTAATGATTGAAATCTCGCACACATGCATACACTAAACATTATATCAGGTCGACTTGCAGTTAAGTAAAGTAATGAGCCAATTATACCACGATGCTTTGTTACCTCTATTGTTTTTCCTTTTTCCTCCTTGTCTAGGTAGCAAGCAGATGCCATGCGAGTGGAGGCTTCCTTACATTTATCCATATCAAATTTCTTGAGTAGCTCTTTG
>NC_032016.1:3271849-3272130 GCF_001865875.1 Lupinus angustifolius
TTAGAAGTACTCGATTTATAACATAACATGCAGTATGCACTGCATCTGCCCAGAAGTATTTAGGGAGTTTACTTTCATTAAGCATGGTTCTTGCTAATTCTTCTAACACGCGATTTTTCCTCTCAACAACTCCATTTTGTTGTGGAGTACGAGGAGCAGAGAATTGATGTAAAATGTCATGCTTATCACAGAATTTGTCGAACTGAAAGTTCTCAAATTCTCCCCCGTGATCACTGCGTATATATACTATTTTCAGGTTAAGTTGGTTTTGGATTTGCTTG
>NC_032016.1:3272230-3275354 GCF_001865875.1 Lupinus angustifolius
TGTTTTTCCAAGTTTTCAGTTTCAACAACTTTTCAAAAACTTATGTTAATCGATTAAAACATACCTTAATCGATTAACTACATATTTCCAAGTGTATTTTCAATTTGCAAAACTCAAATACGTTATGCACTTAATTTATACATGTTCAACACTAAGTTTATGCCTAGGATGCACAGATTACATGTATTTATGTGATGCATGAACATATTATAAATGACATATCTCAAAACTTAAAATGATTTAAAGTTTTATGCATATGAGACATGTATTGAGTTTACCTAAGCCTTAGACTCAACCTAAACTAATTACTAGTCTAAGTCTAATACCAATCTGAGACTTAAGCATGTTGATTTGTTGATGATCTTCAAGCTCTTATAATCACAAGTTGTCCTCATCAAAACTAAACACATAGTGAGGAAGCTTTTCCAAAGTGCTACTCTTGACATGCGCACTTTCAATATCTGGTCTTGTACAAATCATAGCATATATTAGGCTTCCTATCACAGAGGAATAAGGCATTCTGCTCATTTCTTTCCTTTCTTCATCACTAGTTGGACATTGCATTGTTGTTAACTTGAAATGTCCAACAAGTGGAACACTGATAGGCTTTGCCTTATCCATGTTGAATCTCTTGAGAACTTTCTCAATGTACTTCTCTTGTGATAGCCATAACAACTTCTTGGAATGATATCTGATTATCCTTATTCCAAGGATCTACTTTGCAGGACCCAAGTCTTTCATAGCAAAAGACTTGCTTAAAGCATTCTTCAAACCAACATTGTCATGCCCAATGATTAACATATCATCAACATATAAGAGGAGAATAATAAAGTTTCCATCTTCATACATTTTAATCAATACACAATGATCACCAGTTGTCTTCTTGAAACTGTATTTGGTCATGAAGGATTCAAACTTCTTGTACCATTATCCCGGGGCTTGCTTTAGACCATATAAACTCTTATTCAGATGACACACTAAGTGTTCCTTGCCTGATTCTTCATAACCTTCTGGTTGCTCCATATGGATTTTTTATTTGATGTCTCCATGTAAGAAAGTTGTTTTAACATCAAGTTGTTCAACTTCTAAGTCTAGGATAGCTGCTAGACCCAATGCTACTCTTATAGAGGAATACTTCACCACTAGTGAGAATATCTCATCAAAATCACCTCATTTCTTCTGTTTGCATCCTTTCACAACAATCTAAGCTTTGTACCTTGGTCTTGAGCTTCTTTCTTCAACTTTAAGCCTATAAACCCATTTGTTTTTCAAGGCTTTTCTTCCTTTGGGAAACTCCACCATATCATAAGTGTGGCTCTCATTTAACGAGTTCATCTCATTTTCCATGGCTTTAGTCCACTCTTCTTTATCAGATGTCTGCATAGCTTTTGAGAAGTCTTTAGGTTCACCATTATCTGTCAATGTGATATAATCTTCTTTAGGATACTTTGAAGAAGGTATTCTGCCTCATCCAGAGCACCTCAGTTCAACTTGCTTCTGATGCTCTACTAGCTCGGGTTCTTGATGCATTTGTGTGTCTACAACCACTTTATCATGATCCAACTCTTCATTAATCTGGTCAAGTTTCGTGTGAGCAGGATCTGCCTGTTGGTCAATTTGTTCTGGAACTATCTGATGATCAGGATCTGTCTGTTGCGGAATCTCTCCCCTGAATCAATGCGAACTTTGGACTTGCATTGGCTTTTCTTCTGAACATCTTTGATCGTTTGATCCTAAAGAACACAACACCTCTGCTTCTCACAATTTTCTTGTTTATTGGATTCCATAGTCTGTATCCAAATTCATCTTTTGGAGACCCAAGGTAAATGCACTCCTTGGTCTTAGCATTCAACTTCTTTCTCTAATCTTTTGGAATGTGAACAAAGGCTCTACATCCGAATACTCTAAGGTGGTTGAAGGATGTCTTCTTCTTGTACCATACTTCTTCTGAAATTTCTTCATTCAGGGTCTTAAAGGTGTTCGATTTATAAGATCCACTGTAGTCTTCACTACTTCACCCCTGAAAGACTTGGGGAGATTGGCATCTTGCAACATGCATATGATATTCTCTTCAATTGTATGGTTCATCCTCTCAGCTACTCCATTCAACTGAGGAGTCTTTGGTGGTGTCTTCTCTAGTTTGATACCAAAAGCCTTGTAGTAGGCTTCAAATGGACCACGATACTCTCCACCATTGTCTGCTTTCAAACACTTCAACTTCTTCCCAGTCTCACATTCTACTAGTGCATGGAACTCTTTGAATGCTGATAGTACTTGATCTTTGCTTTTCAACAAGTACACCCATACTCTTCTCGAGTGATCGTCTATGAATGTAGCAAAGTAGTAGGCTCCTCCAAGAGATCTTTCAGATAGTGCACAAACATCTAAATGCACCAATTCAAGTACTTCATCTCTCTGTGAGGGATTGTCTGTCCTCTGAAAATTGACTCTATGTTGTTTACCATAAAGACAATCAGTATAAGAATCTAAAATTTGACCTTTTATACCTAGAAGGTGATCTTTGGTGAGAATATGTAGTGCCTTCTCACTCATGTGCCCCAATCGCCTATGCCAAAGATCTTTGGAGTCAGTAGCAACATTTACTTCTCCAAAAAAAATTCATCCTTGCATAATGTACAAAGATCCTTCTTTTGAGCCTCTAGCAATGACTAGGTTGCCTTTTGCTAGTTTCCATTTTCCAGCACCAAAGTGGCTTACAAAACCAGCATCATCCAACTTACCCGTTGAAATAAGGTTGAGACGCCTATCAGGGACATGTCTCACCTCCTTCAGTATAAGCTTTCCTCTTGTGTCTGTTAGCAGCACAATATCACCAATTCCTGCAATCTTACTAGTAACGTGGTTTCCCATTTTCACAGTACCATAATCACCTTTCTTGTAGTTTGAGAAGAAACCTTCATGTGGACTTACATGAAAAGAAGCACCAGAGTCAACGATTCAAGCACAATCACCATATGCAACATTTAGGTAATTGTCTTCTCCAATGTGGAGAACATCATCATCTACGGTGACGTCTGTGGTAGACTTATGACCATTTTTCCTTGGATCAACTAAATCTTCATGGACATTTCCAGCTTTCTAGTCTCTCTCTAGGGACATGCAT
>NC_032016.1:3275454-3288397 GCF_001865875.1 Lupinus angustifolius
ATAATAGCATGTTATTGACCTCATGCGAGATTGAGGGCGACCTCTGAATTTGCTTTTGCTTCTTCCACGAGATTCATTCCTCCCATGAGTTTCACTTCTTCCACGTCTCTCCACAACATTTGCTTCAGAATGGAAGGATGTACTCTGTTCTTTCCTTCTGGATTCTTCATTCAATAGACTGTCTGACACAGTGTCCATTGAGACCTTCTCATCTGGGACGGAGTTGCTGTGCGCGACCACCAATGTATCTCAACTTTCATGCAACGAACTCAGTAGCAAACGTGCTTGTAGCTCATCATCTATCTTCATGTCTATCTTTGTCAATTGATTGACAAGACCCTTGAATGAATTCATGTGCTCTATCATGCTCTGACCATCTCTGTAGTCGAGTTTCATCAGTCTTCTAACAAGAGATGCTTTATTTCTAGGAGTTTACTTTTAAATCATAGATTCAAGTTTCGACCACAACTCATAAGCATTTGTATATGTGGACACATGCTCAAATAAACTTCTATCAATATACTTTCGAATCATTGCAATAACTTTTCGATTCGAAACTTCCCAATCTTTGTCACCCTTATCTTCTGGCTTGTCTTTGCAAGAAATAGGACCATGTATATCCTTGTAGTATAAATGATCCTCCATCATGGGCTTCCAATAGGAATAGTTGTCAGCTGTCAACTTGAACATATCTCCATCAAATGAGATATTAGCGGCTCCTTCCATCTTGGACTACATAGGCTAAGCTCCACGAATGAACCTGGGAGCTCTGATACCACTGTTGGGAAATTCAGAACCAATTTCCCTCCTCTGTGTGATGCAAAATGGGCACTTGCGGAAGCGGCAAGTGGATAAAGAACATAGAGAAGAGTAGAAGAACAACACCAAGAATTTTAACGTGGAAAAACCCCCTCAATGTGAGAAGGAAACAACCACGGGACCTAGTCCATAAAATATCTCCACTATAGAAAGTAGGATTACAATATCTGATTCTCTCTTATAAATAGGATAACACTCAATCTCACCCAAAAGGATGGAAATACAAATTCTCTCTAATATCTCACTAGGAATACAAATCTCACAATATGTGGATAAACTCTCTCACTTTCTCTCTATGATGTTGTTTCTCACGTGCTTGTTGTATCTCTTCCTCACAAGTCCCCTATATTAGTGAAGGGGAGGAAGGCTCCATCATAAAGACATAGTGGATGATTAATTGTTGTCATACTTTTCAATACACTTTGAAAAGTGCTACTCTAACTTTCTAAGTTGGACTTCATAATTTTCAAGAGTCAATGAATAATTCCAAGACTTTGGAATAGCCATCGTTGAATGATTCAATGGTTCATCTACCAAGATTCATTGGTCCTTGCTTCCACATCAATTAGGAAGGATTCCCAACACATGTTACGAGGATATGAGTTATGACAAATTCAACCGAAATCTTCAATATAAATTAGTGAGTATAAACATGTAGCCTAAATAAATTTTTAACTGTTTAAAATTTAAATAATTTTTGAAAAATAATAATTTAAAAGTTATCAAAATTCTCATTTTCCTTGTATACAACGAGCACGCTGAATGTGGGAAGGAGAAAAGGGTCTTTTTGGGTAAAGTCAATATCCTTTCCTCCATTCCATATTCTATAGTGATGAAAATTAATCACTATGAAATCTCATTGCTACTAGGATATGGGAATACTAAATAATTATAAATATTGAGTTTTAAATCAAAATTTAGAATTTTTTGCAGTTATAAATTCTTTCATGCATTTTTCATTGCAATTAAATATATTCAACAATAACATAAAACACTTATTAGAATATTTGTATTCTTAGTAATTATACACATACTTCACTCGTATTAATGATATTCAAATAGTTCCATTAAAGCGTATTTCACATGGCATGTATAGCAATTATTTTCCTTGTAATTTACAATGTTTTTTCCCTTGAAGGAAACTAATAAAAGATATCTACCTATGAGAATAAAGTACTTATCATGCTAGAAGATAATTTATCTTCTCAAATTTCATTAAATGTTTGATATTGTTGGGTATCAGCAGGTTAGAATACACCTAAAAGAGGGTTGAATAGGTGTCGCAGATACATTGTTCCGCTTTTCCTATATTTGTTCAAAACTAAAACATACTGCAGTTAATCGATTATGCTTAGACTTAATCGATTAAACAATGCTAAGAGACAATCGATTATCCTAGTGGATAATCGATTATCCTAACACTCACACAACTTGATTCTTAGATTTCTTGAATAACAAGTTACTAATTACTGAATCTTTACACAGTTAATTGATTAATGAGATTACAAAAACAGTAAACATATTATAGCATGCAAATCATGTTAACACAATTTATCAACAAAGTAAAGACGGAAAAGTAAAGAGATTAGGGATTAGAAAGAGGTGCACAAGGAATTTTATCCTAGTTCGTTTGCGGTCCACTGCAAACTATATCTAGGCCTCCCCTTCTGATCTCAGGAGATTTTTCTTCAACTATTGCAATTGTGAGTTTTACAAACACATTACCAATTATAAAATCATAAAAACTAAGTCGATCTTTACTTAGCCCCTATGAGCTTGACAACCTAGGTTTGACCTAACTAAATCGCCTACTAGGATCTCTTATCCATTCGCGATCAGCCACAACCTTGGTATCGCTCGAACTAAGTCCTCTTAGCCTCTATGAAGATCACAAAGATCTCTCTCGTAGTGAAGCAATTCACAAAGAGATCAACTTCCTTGTTCGAACATAATATATTGAGTTGACTTGAGTACTTAATACTCGGATTCAACAAATCCTAATTCTTAATGAAATTAATGCAGTAGGTTTTCAAAAAATGATTCACACTCTTTTTAGAAAAATATTTTTCTCACAAATCTCTCAAAGAAATCAAGAATAACATGCAAGAAATTGATGAATAGAAAACTAGAGCCTAGATGCAATGATGTTAAATTCTAAGCCTAACTGTAAAGCAATCTATGAAAATGTATGCTCTCTAACATTTTTCGAAATATGCATGTTATGCCACATTGAGAAGAAATACAGAATTTATACTAAACCTACTGATACTGATATTAATCGATTATCCTTCCATTTAGTCGATTAATGGGCTATTAAAAATCAGTTTTCAGTTACGTCTTAATCGATTGAATGGTGGCTTAATCGATTAACATGCTAACAGAATCAGATCAGTTAGTAACAAAATTCTAGATAATGATTACATTAACTACTTAATCGATTATGCTCAGTTAAAAATGTTTGTCTTTGATGTAAGGAATATATGGTAAATTACCTGTATGATATGCACATGTTTTACATAGCTTTTCAAAATATATTACTTTTAATGCATGAAACTATGTATATGTATGCATGAGTCTATTTATCATAAGGTATCTAGATGATATGTTTCAATTTTAATCTTATTCTATATTAGCTCTTGTGAGACTTTTCACCTAAGTTTACTTAACCTAGACTCAAACTAAGGCACACATCTTAAGACTTCTAATTACAAGTAAACATAATTAAGTCTTGAATATACAGATGCAACCTATGAGTCTTTGGCGCGTTGTTTGTTGTACGATCTTCAAGCTTTCTTGTATTTGTGTTTGCTTCATCAAAACTTCGGTTAACTATAAATGTGCAGGTCTTGACTTTTTGCATTTTCATATATATGTCTAATTTTTTTATATTTTAAAATGAAAACTTTTAATGAGATAAGTGGTCGTGGGAAGATTATTTATTCTCATCTGCCTATTCCCAAGTGTTAGGCTTTTAAAAAAACGACGAGGCTGATGTAATTAAGGAAGATCGATGAGGGATACAATGTTTCATTTGCTATTGGAGAGGCAAGTAACAATGTGGGTCAAGATGCACATTTGAGTGAGGAAGTCAATACACAAGAAGTCACATCTAAGCAGGTAAGCAAGAAGATCGAAATAGAACCATACAATCAGGCAACCACCAAGGGCAATGAGATGATAGAGAATGAGTTATAGAGATTGAGTTGTGGGGATGAAGGAGAGAACTAAGATCTTTTATCCCTTAATCTTCCTATCTCTTTATATCGGACTAACTAGAGTTTGTCAATGAATGAAAAAAAACATTTTATATTAATTTTACATTATAAAAGTAATATATTAATATCCACTATCTAGATTTAACTAGGTGTGACGGATAATGATATACAAATTAGGAACGGATTCTGAAGGAGAAACACAAAGGGGTGGTTGGACCGTAGTGAGGAATAGAGAATGTGAAGTTTACGAGAATTTGATGAACTTTTATGTCACTGTCTTTTTGGAATAGCGTGGTTCAAAATGTATCACAAATAAATATGAATTTTATGGCTGCAATTTTATATAGTAGGAGTGGAAAAAATAGGAATAAGATAATATTAAAAAAAACAAAGGTGCATGTGCATATCCTAATGTATAATGTGACTGTGAAGGTTTCTGGAATACTTTGGGGAAACATATCCAGATTCAGGAAAGATTTGTTGAAGAAGATGGAACCATGTGGTGTTATGATAGAGTAAGATTCCTCTTCATTATTGGAGAACAATTATATTTTATTTTAAGATCAAAATTGTAATTTTAATATAAATTAATGGTCATAAATGTCATTAATTGCCATTAATGGAGAAGAGTCAGCCTCATTATGAAAGTGTTGGTCAAAGACTCCCTATCTCATGCCAATGAGATCCCACCAAATAATATAAAAAAGTTATTTACTATTTTTATGATTTTTTTAAGTAGGTGACATATAAAGTGAGATAGATGATCTTCATTCTAAGTCTCACGCTAAAATGAAGATCTTCTATCCATAGTGTCTCAGACAAAACAAAATATTGATTTAATTGAAAAAAGATATAAAAATATAAAATAATATTTTATATTATTTACTATAATTTGATAATAAGATTTCTATTTCTCATGTTGAGCCAAACTAAGTGCACTTTGGAGGTTGGGAATCCATGATCGTGTTGGGGAGATGAGGCAATTACTTAATAATTGATCGTTATGGAACACAGAGACTGGATTGCAGGCGGGAAGAGTAATTTTGAAGCTGGTTGATAGTAGGTGGGGTGTTGAAGAAGAAGATGATAATTTTGTCCAATAGTTCATGAAGTTCAAGAATATAATCTAATATAGAACACATCTAATTTTGTTGGGTTTCTAGTCTTTCATAGCGACCATAATTCTAGGAGTGCATTTTCTCCTCATGTTGAACCAGTAATTTTTTCTCATTCGTGATGATTATAATTCCATATTTCACCAATAAAATACATTTTTAATGATTTGATTTTGGGAAACCATATATTTATTTAATTATATAATTGTAATTTGAAATAAATTATTTGTAACAAACTTAAAATTGACTAAGCTTAAGTTTGGGAGTATGTTAAATATATTTGAATTGTTAGAGCATTATCTTGTTTATGATTTAATTAGTTTGATTTTATTTAAACTTATTTATAATTTAGGTTTATTTTGTGAGTTATTGTTTGTATTATTATTATCATCGTTTATAATCGTTTTGTTTATATAATAAATTGTTTGCCATATTCTGTTCTACATGGAATACTTTTGTTGAATGTGGTGGTAGACCATTTAAGGAGGTGAAGACATATGACTCTATGTAGGGTTTTCTTGGATACATGCTACTATACATAGATTTGGTTTTATGAGAAATGGGTTAGAAGATCAAATATGGTGTTAAATAGGGTGACCCTTTAGCTTATTTCCTTCTCATGTTGGCAGCTAGAGGGTAAATTGTTTGATGAAGCAAACCCTTCTATTATATACTTTTTGTGACAACAAGTTAGATGGTCTTGTTGAGGATATTTTTCTTTTGCAATATAGACGAAATTAATTCATTGGGGAGAAAACTATGGAGAATATCGCAAATGCTAAGGTCATTTTGCAGTGTTTTGAAATGTTATTAGGACTTGAGGTAATTTGCATAAGAGATGCTTGTATGGAGTGAATGTGCATATGAATCCTTCTTTGGACCAGGACTCTTCTATCTTACATTGTATGACATGTTCTTTATCTTTTGCTTACTTTGGGCTTCCGATGGATAAATAATCCTAGGAAAAGTAGTTGTTGGCAACCTATCATATAGACTCTTTTGAGAGGATGTTGGTTAGGTAGAAAGGAAAACATTTATTTCTTGTGAATTTTGTGTGGTGGTTGTGAGATCCGGATTACATGTCCTTATTTTTATCTTATTTTATATCATCATTCAATTAAAAAATCTTATTCAATTAAAAAAAATAAAAAATAATATTTTTACATTATTTTATAAAATTTGATTGACAATAAATATATGGACAAGCTTTTATTGGACATGGAATCCATGGTTGTGAGCATAAGACAAAATTGAATGGGTGAGGTGACATTCTTTGTACAAAGAAAGAAATAATAGAGATCCTATAGAAATATCCTACATATAAAAACTTAGATTGTTACATCCTACAAATAAAAACTTAGGGTGTGTTTAATTTGTTCATTTTCTATTTTTATTTTCAATGAAAATAAAAAATAATGATGCAAATGTTTGCATTGCTGTTTTCATTTCATATTTTGGAAACATGAACTTCATTTCCAGAAAGTTTGAAAATGAAAAAAAAAGTCATTTCCAATATTTTCAATAATGAGGAAATGTCATTTTATTGAAAATTTTAAACCTTTTTTGCTCCAATCAATTTAATATTTTTTGATGTTTTAATTTTTCCATTTTATTCCAAATATTTTGATATTTTTAAACCAAGTGACATTTATTTTACTTTCCAATTATACTTTTATTTATTACTCATCTTTTCACCATATGTTTATTCATTTCTTTCTTAATCTAGTTTTCAACGTGCATTAAATTTGACTATATAGTCAAATTGTATTGAATTTTATAACATTTAATAATTTCTTAAATTATGTGTATAACCTAAAATATCAAGATAAGCAAAATGAGGGGAGTGTATTTTTCAATTACTCTATCGACTAATTAACAAAACCTCAAAATCAACCAATGAGTGCATCCTTCATCTAGATCACCACACACATTCATAATAGAATTTATTTTTTATCTTTCAACATATCAATTTTCCTTTACCTCTCATATGGTATTGGTGAAATATTCAACAATGGGTATAATAATATTTAATTTTGGGATAAAAATTAACGCATCTTAAATTTAATGTAACCTTAATTAAATAATGAACACTTGTATGTTAGTATTTTATTTTAACTTTAACTTTTTTGGAGAACATTTATAACTGCATAATGCTCGTTATGACATTCATCGTGTCTTTGTGATAGCTAATGATCAACTTCAATAATTAAAGTTGTTTAATGTATTAATAACATAAAATTTGTTGAAATTATTGACTTAATACTATTTTAGTGATTAAAATTTAGAATTTAATTAATTACAAGAGTGTCATGGATTGTGAAGTTTAGATTCAATGATTTTTAAAAATGAAAATAAGAAATAGAAATAGAAAATATTTCTTGCAATCAAACACACCCTTAAATTGTTACAATTTATTATTGTTGGTGAAATGAGATGGAGATTTTTGTATAAGAGGGTGCCAATGAATATGATATATATTCATACTAAATTATTATACTTAGTTATAAGAAAATGATATGTGTCGCTTGTAACTAAATCATTAATAAATAAAATATTACTTTATGACATATTTACTTTAAGATTATCATGCTATATTGCATACCTTATGCTTTGTGTCTTTCTTCAATAGATAATAATACATTGGCAATAAATGTGGGTCTATGACAACTTTAGATATTGATATTGCCAAAATTATATTGTAATTATTACAATTGTGGTCATATGGAAAGTAAATATCCGTAATTATCTAAGCGTTAAAGTTTTCTAAATTTCTAAATCTCCTATCAAACTTATATTTCTATGAAATTTTACAAGATAATATTTAGGAAGTATAAGTAAAATCATCTTCAAAATATTTCAAGACAGTCAAGCTAACCTAATTACCTAACCATTATAATTTGTAAATTAATTAGTCAACATAATGCTATAAGCCGACCCAATTTCTTCCATTCCTTTGACTTTTACCTACTTTCAATTCTACCTTCTCCCTCCCCCATTATCAAGTTGAACAAAATTAATATATGTTATTCCCAATAATATTGTATACTAATAAAAATATGATATATCAATTAAAATTTTAAATATTATTATTTTTGTTTTGATTTATTGTTAGTAGTGTGTAACAAGATTTGTGATAACAAATCTTTATTTTTATTAACTTTTAAATTTATATAACTAGGTCTACCATGTGGTTAAAAAATAGACAAAGTACAATCATGTTAGAAGGGCTAAAATTTTGTACAAAGCTGACTGTACGAAAGAAAAAATGGCAAGTGTTAAATTTTCTTCTTCCCTTAAAATAATAAAGCCCAAAAATGTTGCTAACCCGAATTTAAGAATGTTAGTCAAACAACGGTAGGAGAAAAGGCAAAATTAAATGATGGAAAAAGGAGGGATTCAATTCGTGGAAAGGTCAAAAATAAATGCAAGGTTCGAACGTGACATTTATTTAATGTGATGGGTGATAACATGATAATATTACGAATGATATACATTACGAAATGATACTATTTATTAGAGATTAATTTATAAATGTCGTATATCACTTTTTTATGAGCAATAGAATTTAGTCCAAGGATATAAGATTTCTTTTTATTTTATTGAATGATTTATGAGTGCTAAGTCAAATACTCTGAATGAGAGCATGAGTAACTCTTTTACTCGCTTTTAATGGGGGAATTTTCTTAAATTTCGGTTGGGGAGTGTTATGAGAATCTGATTGGACCAGACAGTCCAACTGATTTGACCGCTTACCAAACTTGAAAAAGACTTTTGTTTGCAGTCTTAACTGGATGAGTATTGAACCGCGTTGAACCGGAGAAATTCCGGTATGAGCTTATTAAACTCGGTTCAACCACATTAACCCGAGAAGTAAACCAGACGGTTCAATTAAAAATTAAAAAAAATGGAACACCACTCAAATACTTTGTCCTACTCTGGTCCAAAAAAGATAAATGTATGTTACTTTAATATAATTATACATAATTATTAATCATATAAAACTTTATATTTTAAATACAATAATATATTTATAAATAAAAATTATTAATTATGTATAAAATCACTAGGTCAGACCGTACGGTTTAACCATTTAAACCGGTTAAACCTAATATGAGACCTCTTCCAATTCGATATCCGACTTAGATTTCACAACATTGGGATTTATACAATTGTACACAAATGAATTTTTTTAAATGATTAATTTAAATCAACACAAGTTTAATGTCATCTATTTACTATATAACAAAAAAATTATTAACACATCAGCTAGGGACACATGTCAACACCTCATACCAAGCTTACTCTTGTCACATTAGCTAGGGACACATGTCAACACCTCATGCAAATTTTCACTCCAAAAGCTCCTTATAACAAAGAGTTCAACTCCTCTCCAGTACTCGAATATAATGATGAGATTTTCTTGAAGAATTTTTATTTATTTTTTAATAGAAAATAACATGTAATCATCACCGTTAAAAAAAATTTGCCACATGTCTTAATCCTACCCAGTACTGGACTCTCCAATATTGGAGAGGATCCCACTATATAACAAAACTCTTGCCACATTAGCTAGGGACACATGTCAACACCTCATGCAAAGTTTTCTCTCCAAAAGCTCCTTATCTTATATTATACAACCTTACACACAAGATCAAAACTACCATTTGCTATTTGTTAAAAAATCTAAACATAATAACTTATTAAATAAATAACAAAGGAGAGACAAAACATTGCATTTTTTCTCACATTTGTTTCCGTTGCCGTTTCGTTAGGGTGTCTCTTCCTTTCTCAACATATCTACCATCTTCAACTCTCAAACTCACTCACAACTATAATTTTCTATTAATCTCACATGTATGATTTTCCATTCTTAATTTCTGTCTTTCTTGGTAAATATACTTTTTACTATTTCTCAAATTGTGTTCAACAAATTTATGATCTTCAACTCTCAAACCAACCCAGATGTATGATTTTATTTTTATACTCTTTCAATTTTTTTCATTTGTGGCAGATATAATTTCTTCTTCATATAAATTTCACATATTTTATTCAACAAATCTATCACTTCGACTCTCAAACTCACTCACATATATGATTTTCTATTCTTTTAATTAGTGTCTTTGTTAGTAGATATACTTTATACTATTTCTCAAATTGTGTTCAAAAAATTTATGATCTTCAACTCTCAAACCAACTTAGAGGTATGATTTTATTTTTATACTCTTTCAATTTTTTTCATTTGTGGTAGATATAATTTCTTCATCATATAAATTTCACATATTTTATTCAACAAATCTATCAAACTCACTCACCAGTATGATTTTCTATTCTTTTAATTACTGTCTTTGTTGGTAGATATACTTTATACTATTTCTCAAATTGTGCTCAATGAAAGTGCAAAGTGTCAAGGATCGCACTAGCAATGTTTTGCCTATGTTTTGATGAATAAAAGGTTTTATTAAAGCTTGAAGATGGCTCAACAATCAACATGCCTAGAGCTCATTGGTCATATCTAGACTAGGTTATATAAAAAGAGTCATTATTCTAAGTAGTCTGGGATGTGTGCCTTAGTAAGTGAATATAGGTGAGGTAAACCTAGATGCAAGTCTCTCAAGCCATTATAATTGTCATATAACATTCATGAGACACATCATCTAGTTAAATGTATGTTCATGCATTAATCATACATGTTATATGTGCATATTGGGCATAATATAATTGCTAAAACATGTATAGAAGTTAAGCATAACATATGAGTAGTTTTCCTTTTGACTCACGTGTTTTAATATGCTGGTTAATCGATTAACGTGGTGGCTTAATCGATTAACTCAACTGTTTTTTTGTTATATCAGTTTTTCTGTTACAACTGGTTTCTGTTTTAATCATGTCACACTGGTTAATCGATTAACATGGTAACTTAATCGATTAACAGGTCAGTTTTATGTTATAACTGTTTTCTGTTTTAACTGCTTAACTGATTGCAACAATTTGAAGTGTCAAAACTCTTTGTATAAGTTTAGGTAATTTGTAGAAAAGTGTAGCATTGCATACTATTGTTTAGGATTGATTAGAGAACATATTTTCGTGATTTACTTTCTATTTTGTAGAGAGAAATGCATGTGTGAGGAAAACAGATTAACATGCCATATTAACGTTGATTCATTGATTTGCATGCTGTTTTTTTATGCTTAATCTCATCCTTTTCTTGCTCACATGTTCATGCATTCTTGATAGAGATTCTTAGAGAGATATTGTGTTTACTGTTTTTGATTAACTCACATATGCATGATGGCTTGAATGAATTATGAGTGAGTTAGTCTTAAGGTTTTTCATTGTTATATTTTGAGCATTATTATGCTTATTAAACCTTGCTGTTGTAATCTGTTTTTGTGTGTATTGGATTGGTCTCTTGGTGTCTTACCACCACAGAGATAGAGTGATTCTTTACCAAGACTAAGAGGTCTTAAATTGAGAATGAGAATCTTGGCTGGGGCTGATTCGCAAGAAAGGTTTTCTCAGGCGATAGGTAGAGTCAAACTAAGGATTAGATGTTCTAGGATTTCAAGAAAGAAGCGTCATGAGTCTTGTAAATTGAATTGGTGTATGTGATTATACTTTTATTCAATATAGTGAAAAATAAAATCTCCCAAGATCAGAAGGGGAGGCTTGGATGTAGCTTGCAGTGGACCACAAACGAACTAGGATTAAAATCTATCTGTGCACACTGTTCTCTCTTAATCTCCTTTACATTTCTTGTTGTTTTAATGCAAGTTAGAAGCTGATATTTTTGCATGCTTATACCCTGCCATATACTTGTTAATATTGCATAAAAATATATGTTGTATCTTTGCTTATTTGTTAATAAATAATTGTGCAATTAGCTACTCTGATCATTCTGTTTTTGTTGTATGTTAATTGATTAAGCCCACTGGTTAATCGATTAACTGGGCTGTTTCCAAAACTAGGTTTTGGTGTGAGAAGCGGTGATTGATAACCTCTACACTTACTCAACCCCCTTCTAGGTGTGCTTAGGCCACTGATACCTAACAAGTGATATTAGAGCTAGTACGATGTGCTAGCTCTACTGTATTTGCGTGATCCTTAGGGAATTAAAATGGGTTCCACCAACCCCTTTGGTGGTGATGGCGCATCCATTAACCGCCCTCCCGTATTCAGTGGCGAGGGATACACCTATTGGAAAGTCCGAATGAATATTTTTATAGAGGCCACTGATTCAGACATTTGAGAATCTGTGATCAGTGGACCATTCGTCCCACTTCACTTAGTGGATGACGAACTGAAAGAAAAGCCTAAAAGCTTATGGACCGATGAGGAGCGTAAGAAGGTTCAGTATAACCTCCGCGCCAAAAATATAATTACCTCGACCCAATCATACGACGAAGTCTTTCGGGTATCTCAATGTCAAAGTGCCAAGGAAATGTGAGACACTTTACAAGTGACTCACGAGGGCACTAGCGAGGTCAACCACACCAGGATGAATGCGCTAAGACATGAATACGAATTATTTCGTATGTTACCGAGTGAATCAATTTGTGATATGCAAAAGCAATTCAGTCATATTATTAATCATCTTATTGTTCTAAATAAAATGTTTACCAGAGGAGAACTCACTAATAAAGTTTTACACTAACTTGATAGGAGATGGCAACCTAAAGTGACGGCNTTACCGAGTGAATCAATTTGTGATATGCAAAAGCAATTCACTCATATTATTAATCATCTTATTGTTCTAGATAAAATGTTTACCAGAGGAGAACTCACTAATAAAGTTTT
>NC_032016.1:3288497-3289586 GCF_001865875.1 Lupinus angustifolius
ATACCTTATGCTTTGTGTCTTTCTTCAATAGATAATAATACATTGGCAATAAATGTGGGTCTATGACAACTTTAGATATTGATATTGCCAAAATTATATTGTAATTATTACAATTGTGGTCATATGGAAAGTAAATATCCGTAATTATCTAAGCGTTAAAGTTTTCTAAATTTCTAAATCTCCTATCAAACTTATATTTCTATGAAATTTTACAAGATAATATTTAGGAAGTATAAGTAAAATCATCTTCAAAATATTTCAAGACAGTCAAGCTAACCTAATTACCTAACCATTATAATTTGTAAATTAATTAGTCAACATAATGCTATAAGCCGACCCAATTTCTTCCATTCCTTTGACTTTTACCTACTTTCAATTCTACCTTCTCCCTCCCCCATTATCAAGTTGAACAAAATTAATATATGTTATTCCCAATAATATTGTGTACTAATAAAAATATGATATATCAATTAAAATTTTAAATATTATTATTTTTGTTTTGATTTATTGTTAGTAGTGTGTAACAAGATTTGTGATAACAAATCTTTATTTTTATTAACTTTTAAATTTATATAACTAGGTCTACCATGTGGTTAAAAAAGAGACAAAGTACAATCATGTTAGAAGGGCTAAAATTTTGTACAAAGCTGACTGTACGAAAGAAAAAATGGCAAGTGTTAAATTTTCTTCTTCCCTTAAAATAATAAAGCCCAAAAATGTTGCTAACCCGAATTTAAGAATGTTAGTCAAACAACGGTAGGAGAAAAGGCAAAATTAAATGATGGAAAAAGGAGGGATTCAATTCGTGGAAAGGTCAAAAATAAATGCAAGGTTCGAACGTGACATTTATTTAATGTGATGGGTGATAACATGATAATATTACGAATGATATACATTACGAAATGATACTATTTATTAGAGATTAATTTATAAATGTCGTATATCACTTTTTTTATGAGCAATAGAATTTAGTCCAAGGATATAAGATTTCTTTTTATTTTATTGAATGATTTATGAGTGCTAAGTCAAATACTCTGAATGAGAGCATGAGTAACTCTTTTACTCGCTTTTAATGGGGGAATTTTCTTA
>NC_032016.1:3289686-3290687 GCF_001865875.1 Lupinus angustifolius
AAAATGGAACACCACTCAAATATTTTGTCCTACTCTGGTCCAAAAAAGATAAATGTATGTTACTTTAATATAATTATACATAATTATTAATCGTATAAAACTTTATATTTTAAATACAATAATATATTTATAAATAAAAATTATTAATTATGTATAAAATCACTAGGTCAGACCGTACGGTTTAACCATTTAAACCGGTTAAACCTAATATGAGACCTCTTCCAATTCGATATCCGACTTAGATTTCACAACATTGGGATTTATACAATTGTACACAAATGAATTTTTTTAAATGATTAATTTAAATCAACACAAGTTTAATGTCATCTATTTACTATATAACAAAAAAATTATTAACACATCAGCTAGGGACACATGTCAACACCTCATACCAAGCTTACTCTTGTCACATTAGCTAGGGACACATGTCAACACCTCATGCAAATTTTCACTCCAAAAGCTCCTTATAACAAAGAGTTCAACTCCTCTCCAGTACTCGAATATAATGATGAGATTTTCTTGAAGAATTTTTATTTATTTTTTAATAGAAAATAACATGTAATCATCACCGTTAAAATTTTTTTGCCACATGTCTTAATCCTACCCAGTACTGGACTCTCCAATATTGGAGAGGATCCCACTATATAACAAAACTCTTGCCACATTAGCTAGGGACACATGTCAACACCTCATGCAAAGTTTTCTCTCCAAAAGCTCCTTATCTTATATTATACAACCTTACACACAAGATCAAAACTACCATTTGCTATTTGTTAAAAAATCTAAACATAATAACTTATTAAATAAATAACAAAGGAGAGACAAAACATTGCATTTTTTCTCACATTTGTTTCCGTTGCCGTTTCGTTAGAGTGTCTCTTCCTTTCTCGACATATCTACCATCTTCAACTCTCAAACTCACTCACAACTATAATTTTCTATTAATCTCACATGTATGATTTTCCATTCTTAATTTCTGTCTTTCTTGGTAAATATACTTT
>NC_032016.1:3290787-3291049 GCF_001865875.1 Lupinus angustifolius
AAATTTATGATCTTCAACTCTCAAACCAACCCAGATGTATGATTTTATTTTTATACTCTTTCAATTTTTTTCATTTGTGGCAGATATAATTTCTTCTTCATATAAATTTCACATATTTTATTCAACAAATCTATCACTTCGACTCTCAAACTCACTCACATATATGNTGTCTTTGTTAGTAGATATACTTTATACTATTTCTCAAATTGTGTTCAAAAAATTTATGATCTTCAACTCTCAAACCAACTTAGAGGTATGATTT
>NC_032016.1:3291149-3291482 GCF_001865875.1 Lupinus angustifolius
TCTGAAAGCTGTCTTGAATCTATCAGCAGGATTCAGTAGTATTTGATGGTAGTCAGACCTCAAATCTAATTTGGAAAAGAAACAAGCACCAAAAAGCTCATCAATTAGTTCATCCACCGTTGGAATTGGAAAAGAATCTTTGATAGTGAGTGCATTAAGAGCTCTATAATCAGTGCAGACTCGCCATGAGCCATCTTTTTTTTTCACTAAAATGATTGGAGAAGAAAAAGGGCTCTTGCTTGGTTGAATAATTCCTTGATGAAGCATTTCACTAACCAGTCTCTCTATTTCCTCCTTATGACTATGAGGATATCTATAAGGCTTCACTTTCAC
>NC_032016.1:3291582-3428472 GCF_001865875.1 Lupinus angustifolius
TTTCAGATAGAGGTGTGAAAGGAATTGGAACACTCTGATCTTCCAACACTTGCATACTGAAAATTTCTACAATAGCATCAGTATTGATCATTCTTCTCAAATGATGCATTTCAGCTTGCTTTGGAAGCAGCTCAGGATCACCTCGAAGGGAAGTAAACTTGCCATGCCACATGAACTTTAATTGTAATGCCTCATAATCAGCAATATGAGGGCCAATAGTTTTTAACCAACAAGCTCCAAGGATGAGATCAGCACCTGAAATTGGCAACAAAAACACAGGCAGCTGAAAATAGTTTCCTTGAGCATGAACCTTCAATTCTTGGATGACTCCTTCAGCAGCCATGTAATTTCCATTTCCAACCATAACCCTGAACCTAGGCGCTGGTTCAATTGGCAATTTAAGAAACTTAGCAATTCTAGGCTGAAGAAAATTATCAGAACTTCCTCCATCAATTAAGACAGTGATGGGAAGTGTGCCAATATGAGCCACAAATCTTATTGTGCCTACTCCCAAGCCACCTTTTAAGGCATTTAAAGACAAGTGATGATCAAGAACTTGCTCATCTTTTGGAGTCTCATCTGATATTGCATATTCCTCTTCATCCTCCTCTGTCTGCAAAAACAAGAGTTGTCTATTTGGACACTTGTGATTGAAGGTGAATTTGTCATCACAGAAATAGCACAATCCTTTCTCTCTTCTTAATTGCATCTCAGCTGGACTAATTCTTTTGACATTTGAATTCCTCAAGGAAGGTCCTACTGGAGTTGGTAACAATCCAGAGTTAATGCTTTTAAGCATTGGTTTGGAACTACCCATAGAATTAGTAACATTGCTCACGTTCTAAGATGAGATTGGTGAGTATTTATGAGTGTAATTGGAATTAAAAGCTTTAGGCACCGGAGTATATCGTTCCTCATACAATCTTGCTAAGGCTACAGCTCTAAGCAATGTAGGTGGTGCCATTGCTATCACATCCCTTTTTATTTCCTTATGCAGTCCCCCCACAAAACAGTTTAGTTGTGCTTCATCTGATAACCCTATTGATCTATTAGCAAGGGCCATGAACTTAAGATAGTAATCAGAAATAGAACCTGTTTGTGTCAATTTGAATAACTCAGACATAGGACAATCATAAGGTGATGGGCCAAATTGTGATTCCATAGCACGAGTGAGATCAAGCCAAGAACTGATTGCCGAAATACGATGCAACATCTGGAACCAAGGCACAACATCCTTCTCGAAGTGCATAGCAGCAATATCGACACGAGATAAATCTGGTGTGTTATGGTAATTAAAGAACTTTTCTTCTTTAAATATCCATTCCAACACTGGGGTTGTTCCATCAAAGTGGGGAAAACCGAGTGAGATCTCTTTCACAGGAAATTGCGCACGATTTTGAGTTGCCATAGAGGACCCTGAGTTCGAATTACTTCCATCTGTGGGAGATGTGTTGAGCAAAATTTGTTGTAAGGCTCTTTGAATCTGATCCATACGATCACCATGCTCCATGAATCGAGATTCCATCAAGTGGTTCAAACGGTGAAGTTCCTCGGTGTGATTCATCACCGTGGCTTGCAAATCCTTAAGACGAGTGTTCTCCGCCATGGAAGCTCAATGAAAGCTCCAATGGAACGTGTTAATGGTGGAGTTACTAATTTGAGAATGAAAGATTAGAAGAAGAAGGATTCAACAGTTGAATGAGTATGGTACTATTATTATTTAAGCTATAGCTCAAGGATAAAAAAGGATCCTGGCTGAAAGTGCAGAAGAATTACAGCAGGAAGAAGAAAAGATGGGAACCGTTAGGCTTGTCCCCTAACTAACAGCAGAGAGAATGTTCACTCAAAATGACTACCTATTCATTACATAATCATTCCATCTTATACTTTTCTTTTTCTCTCTCTTACTTCTCCTTACAGAATCATTTGCCATCTGTCCACCACTAATCTTACCTTCCTTTTCCTCCTCTCTTTCCTTAACTGAATGATTCCCTTCTCTTCTCTGTTTTCTGCTTGTTACAGGAAACTTAACATGTTCTATGAGATTGAATATTAGGTTGTTAAATGCTAACAAGAGATTAAGCTCATTGTGACTAAAATGAGAATATTACATTGAATGATTGCATACATTATATAAATTACGATTTGGAATGAATGGGTTGAAGAAAAGGTTGATGTAACACTTTTTGTTGAAAAATGCTAGAATCCTAGCTTAAGTGGTTAGGACATATATATAGGGAAGACTTGTAAAATCCCCCATACGGCCAATTTATCAGATGGAGAATAGTGCAATAGTAATGACCAAAAAAAGTTATAGTATAGTCATCAAGAAGAATTAAACTCTAAATCATTTGTTTAAGACATGATTGAGAGAGAATATTATGAATTGCTTGATTCATATTCCCATTACTACCTAGTAGAAATTGATTCTTGTTGTATATGGTTGGCAGTCCCCTTGTTGTATATGGTTGCACTTCCTAACTTTTTGGGAATAATGATATCTGAAAAAGGGGGTTTGTGGTGATTTTGGATTAGTTTTTAGGAAAAAAAATTGTCTCATGCAAACACATAAACAACATGCGATCTAGTTTGATTTGATTATTTACATTAAGAAATTAGATCCAGTTCTATCTAAATATTATATGTGAATTCAGTCTGATTTGAATATGTTTTTTAATATAAAAAATAATAAGTTTAGTACAATTTCTATGTGTTAAGTACGCTTAAAAACATGTCTATTTTTTTAAGGCAAGGGTGTCAAGGCACCCATTGATATATTTCAAAAAAGATGAACATAACAAAGAGAGCCCTTACAGATTTTTAAACCTATAATTAGGCAATAGATTCCCATTTCTATTAAAATCATTGGAAAGGAAAGGGGGAACTAAATTCCACCAATAGTCGGTTCTTGATCTAACTCCAAAAGTTGCTACCTTATCAGCACAAGAATTCCCCTCTCTAAAAATATGAGAGGCTTTAAACCTCAAGGATTGAATTATCCTCCTACAATGCTCCCAATAGTTCCTAAGCTTCCAAGGAGGAGCCATGTTACCCTTGAAAATTTCCACCACCATACTAGAATCACATTCCAACCAAACGACCTTCCAGCCCTTTGAATTAGCTATCTGAATGGCCATAATGGCAGTGAATAATTCAGCATAAAGAGAATCTGGGATATTAAGATAAGTAGCAAAACACCCCAGCATATCCCCCTTGCTGTCTCTAAAAAGACCACCACCTCCTGCATGACCTGGGAAATCATGAGCAACACCATTTGAATTGATGGTGGTATCTAGAGTGGTTTCCAGTGAGAGTAGTGTCTCTTTTTCTCTTATCGCGGGCTTGTATGAACCTGATGGTGGTATCTTCAAACCTTCTCTAGTTTCTACATTGCTAGATAGTTGACATTGTATTGATGATGCTTGGAATAACCACCACTTTCAATTGGCGACTTCAACTGGTATGACACGCCATCAAGAGGTTATGAATAGATGAACTATCCAGAGGAGAGCCAATGAGATTACCAAGCCAATTCTATAGAGATATCGCAAAACTGTAAGACTCCAAACAACAAGTTTAATATATTTTTAAAGTATCAAATTCACATAAAAATCAATAAATCTACTCCAAGACTCCAAATATTAAGTATAATACATATTCAAACATTTAAATGAACATTAATAATATATATCCATACTAAAAATAAAAATGACAACTAAAACAAAAACATGAAAAATAAAACAACACCAAAAGCAAACTAACATAATTTTAACAATAAGAAAGTAATAAGTAATTAAACTTTTAATAATTATAAAATATAAAAAATGTATATTTTAGATTATCACTTGCAAGAATAATTAGATTCAGAATTGAAACTCTCTTCATTTTATATGTATATCAAATGTTGAGATGTATGTGCCTCTCATATACTACTTGGAGAGCAAGTTAGTAAAGCTTGACCTCCAAGATATTCAAGCTAGGCCTCCAAGTTTCCAAGGTTCTTCTTCTAATATAAAAGGGCAAGAGTTGTGGCATATTTATTCATCACAAGATCTTCACAGCGACATCAGCAAAACACAAGAGTCTTGAGTGTATTTTGGTGAGAACTTTTTTGTTCCTTTTGAGAGAGTATTTGTGAGAGAAAATATTATTTTTGGTCATCAACATTGTAAGAGGATTTGTTGTACTCTCATTATTTTCATAGTGGAACTTTGCTTGTGATCGCCCGTGGTTTTTTACCTCTCATACTGAGGGGGTTTTTCAATGTTAAATCTGGTGTGTTATTTTCTTGCTCTTTTATTCACTTCTTTTTGTTCCCATATGATCTGATCTTGTGCTTCCGCTTAGAGCTCTATTCCTAACACGTGGCGTCAGAGCTCTTACTCAATTGAAAATTTCAAAATGTCTTAATTTGACATCGAGAAGTTTGATGGCAATATTAGCTTTTCTATTTGGCGAGTCCAAATGAGAGCCGTTCTTATCCAGAGCGGATTAAAGAAAGCTTTAGATGGGAAGTCAAAGAAACCAGCTACCATGACCGATGATCAATGGGATGAGTTGGATGAAAAGGCGCTTTCGACAATTCAACTTTGCTTGTCCAAGGAGGTTCTTCGTGAAGTTGTCAATGAAGAAACCAATGCGACTTTGTGGCTGAAGTTAGAAACTTTATACATGAAGAAGAGCCTCACAAACAAACTTCGTCTTAAAGAACGATTATATACCATCTTGATGAGTTTAACTCTATTATTATGGATATGCAAAATATTGATATTAATATTGAAGATGAGGACAAAGTTGTTTTGTTGGTTGTCTCTTTACCTTCTACCTATAAACACTTCAAAGAAATCATGTTGTACAAAAACAATGATACCTTATCATTTGAAGATGTTAAATCTAATTTATTGTCCAAAGAAAAATTTAATCTTGAAGTTAATTCTATGGACAAGGGTGATGGCTTAAGTGTTCGAGGTAGAACTCAAGAAAAATGAAGTACCAATTAAAAAAAGTTCAAATCCAAATCTAGGTGATGCAAATCCAACAAAACCTATCGTTATTGCAAGAAACCAGGGCATGATATTCCTGATTGTTTCATCTTGAAGAAAAAACAAGAAAAAAGGAAAATTTCAACAATCCTCTAAAGCTTCTAATATTGAAGCTGATTCTGATAGTGATATTGTTTTATTTGTTGTCTCTTCTAATGAGATGAGTAAAACATAATGGATTCTTGATTCTGGATGTACTTTTCAGATGTGTCCTTATAAGGATTTATTTACCACTTTTGAATATATTGATAGTGGTGTTGTTTTCATGGGAAATGATACCTAATGCAAGGTTGCAGGAATAGGTACAATTCAGATCAAGACTCATGATGGTGTTGTCAGAACTTTGGCTAATATCCGCTATATTCCAGATTTGAAGGGGAACTTGATTTCTCTTGGCACCCTAAAGTCTCTCGGGTGCAGGTATTCAGCTAAAGGTGGAGTTCTAAAGGTATTAAAAGGTGCTCTGGTATTATTAAAAGCTAAACAAATTGGTAGTTTATATGTTTTGCAAGGATCTGTTGTGATAGGTTTAGCAGATGTATCTTCTTCTATGCTTGATAACGACGTCACCAAATTATGGCACATGCGCCTGGGCCATATGAGTGAAAAAGGCATGCATCTTTTGAACAGGCAAGGTCATCTTGGTAAACATGGCATCAGTAAGTTGGAGTTTTGCAAACAATGTGTTTTTGGGAAACATAAAAAGGTTAGTTTCTCCATTGCAATTCACCGTACCAAAGATATTCTTTATTATCTTCATTTTGACCTTTGGGGGCCTTCTAAAGTTCCTTCCCATGGAGGATGCCGCTATATGATGACCATCATTGATGATTTTTCTCGTAAGGTTTGGGTTTATTTTCTACAACATAAAAATGACACCTTCTCCACTTTCAAGAAGTGGAAAAATCTTGTTGAAACCCAGACAGAGAAGAAAGTGAAGAAGCTCAGAACAGACAATAGATTAGAGTTCTACAATGGTGACTTTAATGAGTTCTTCACAAATAATGGTATTTCTAGACACAAAACCATTCCAATGAATCCCTAGCAAAATGGTGTTGCAGAAATGATGAATATGACTTTACTTGAGAGAGCTTGTTGTATCCTTTCAAATGTTGGGTTATGGCATCAGCGTGAATTTTGGGATGAAGCAGCATCTACTGCTTGTTACTTGGTCAACCGTTCTCCACATTCAGCACTTAATGATTGTTACTTGGTCAATTTAGCATTGATGATTATTATGTTGGTAATGATGATAATACCACTTCTCTTCTTCATCAACAAGAAGTTGATTATTGTATTTCCCGAGACAGAACCAGAAGACTAATTAGAAAGCCATCTAGGTACGCTGATGGTGACAATTTAATTGCTTATGCATTGTCAGTTGCAGAAGAGATAAATGTTGGTGTTGAACCTGCCAGCTATACAGAAGATGTTTCTTGTGATGATTCTTCACATTGGCTAGTGGCTATGAATGAAGAAATTTAAAGTCTTCATAAGAATGGTACTTGGGCTTTAACAGAGCTTCCCAAAGGCAAACAACCACTGAGATGTAAATGTGTCTATAAGAAGAAAGACAACATTCCCGAGGTTGAACATCTGAGATGCAGAGCACGACTAGTTGTTAAAGGCTTTAATTAAAAGGAAGGTATTGACTTTAATGAGATATTCTCACCTGTTATTCGTCATAGTTTTGTTCGTGTTTTTCTTCCTTTTGTTGCTTTATTTGATTTGGAGTTAGATCAATTTGATGTAAAGACAACTTTTCTACATGGAAAGCTAGAAGAAGAAATTTACATGGAACAACCCAATGGATTTATTGTTCCTAAGAAGGATCATCTTGTCTGCTGATTGGAGAAATCTTTATATGACATTGAACAAGGTCCTAGACAGTGGTACAAGAGGTTTGATTCTTTTATGATTGGGCAAAGTCATTGCAAGAGTCAAATTGATCACTGTATTTATTTCCAAAAAATTTCATATGGATCTTTCATATACTTAATACTTTATGTTGATGATATGTTAATTGCTTCACGTGAGAAGTCTTTGATCAGGAAATTAAAAACTCAACCTATAATGCGTTTGAGATGAAGGAATTAGGTGCAGCCAAGAAAATTCTTGGTCTGGAGATTCACATGGATCATCAAGCTGATAAATTGTTCTTATCTTAAAAGAAGTATATTGAGAGAGTGCTTGAAATGTTTAATATAAATGATTGCAAACCTGTTTCTACTCCATTTGCCGCATATTTTGTTATTTTTAGATCTTTGCCCACACAAAGAGGAAGAGATGGAGCGTATGTCACACATTCCTTATGATAATGCAGTTGGTAGTCTTATGTATGTTTGTTAAGTGCCAAAAATGCCTAAATTTCATACACTTTTTATGGCACTTATCCTTGGCAAAATTGAGAAAAAAAACTTAATTCAACACTTTTGGGATAAAATATCACAATCTTGTATATATGCTTTGTGTATTTTTTTCTACTTTAGTTTGTAGGATTTAGGTATAAAAAGAGGAAACATTTAAGTGCAAGCAAAGTGCTCAAAATAGGCCAAAATGATCCATACATGACATGCTTAAGCTTGGCATGGCAAGCTGTGTACTTAGCCTTAAGCATGACTCAACAAAACTTGGCCTATGTGGAAAGCATGAAGTCAACATGAAGCTGCTCACTAAGCAGCTTAGCTTGGACCAAATGCACGCCCAGCTCAACCTAGCACGGTCAGAATCAACTAGGCACAGTCAGAACACAAGCTTGGCACGAGCCACAACACGCATGGCACACACTAAGTGCTCATTGAGAAGCTTAGCGTGGCACCTCGAGCGCCCAACTTGGTACCCCACACCTGGCCAGATCACCAAGCACCAAGCCACATCAACATCAGGCACGGTCAAAGCTTCTCAAGCATGCAGCTCAGTGGTGCCACATAGGAGTTTGGCGGGGTGTACTCAGCAAGTTGGCCAAGCTGGCTTGACACCCAAGCATGCTTACCTCATGCATGACCTCACTCTAAGTAGCTCACAATAGCTGGGCCAAGTAGCTCACTGATAAGTGCCAAAAATACCTAATTTTCATATACTTCTTATGGCACTTATCCTACACAAAAATGTGAAAACCAACTTAATTCAACACTTTTTAGATAAATTTTGCATTATTAGACAATATAATTTTTTATCACCTCTTGTCCAAGTTTCCCATGAATTTTGTAGGAAATTGATTAAATTAGAAGAAAGCCAAGAATGCATGCTAAATCAAAAGCCAAAAGTCCAAAGGAAAATGCTCTAAACAAACAAGCTAAGTACGACATGTTGTGTGCTTAAGCTTGTCACCAAAACAATGACTTAGGCTTGAATAAATCATGCCCAAAAGTGCCAAGTAACCAACTAAAATCAACTCAAAAATCATGGAACAAAGGTGCTTCGGCATGAAGAAATGTTGGTTTCTTCACCATGAAGAAAGTTTGGTTTCTTCACCATGAAGAAACCAACCAGCCAAGTGTGGATCTACCTAAGCTAAGCGGCCAAGGCCAAACCCATCCATGAAGAAAGGTTGGTTCCTTCACCATGAAGGAACCAAGTAGCTGGGCGTGGGTCTAGCTCAAGCTAGGCGACCAGACAGGTCAAAAACCTTGCCATGAAGAAAGCTTGGCCAACTCATCAAGCAACTTGCCTATTATTTACTTGAAGGCCAAGCACATGACTTAATGCATGACATATGTTCTAAACAAGTAACTAGGAGGTGTCACCATGCATGTAACCTAGCCCACAATAGGCGGTCCAAGCTACCTTCCCAAGATGGGACAAGTTTCTAACCTACCAGCTTGGACTAGTGAGCCAGTCGGCCATGAAGTGAAGCTTGGCGGTCCAGAATGCCTATAAAAGGCACCTTCATTTCTTCACTTAAAACACATTGCACATAGTTGTATATTCTTTTGTAATCTCTTCTCCTTTCTTTCATTTTTGGTTCTCTCTCATTTGAGAGTGTTTTAGGCTATTCTTAGGATTTTAGTTCATAGAAATTCAAAGGGAATGGAGTTGGAAAATGAGGTGCAAAAATATGATTTTGTAACCTCATTTGGAATAAAAAATATCTCATCTTTGGATAGATGGCTCATCCTCCTACATCTTGATTTGGATCATGGTGTAAGGTTATTTCTTCTCTTTATTTGTATCATATTTTGAATTCAAGACTTTCAAGTTATTACTTTTGGTTATGTTTGTTTGTGAAGTTCTTAATGCGGTTTTAGCTTGATCACCTAAAACTGGATTTAAAATTCCAAAATGCTTCTTCTTAAAGTGTTGACAAGTGAACTAAAAAGTATAACCTACACCTTAGTTCACTTGCCACATCAAGCATCTATTTTAAGCAACTTATGTTCAATGCTAAATAAAGTTAATGGAACCTGAAGTAGGGTGTGACAACCTGCTCCGATGAGTGGCACTTAACTATTATTTAGTGTATTTCATAAGGTTTGAAAATCATCTTATCATTCTAGGACACTAGATGAAGGATTTAGAAATGGTGTGTGAAATTAACCGAAAGTATAACATATAACTTATTTTCAAAATCATTTGAATAAAGAAATAATTCCATCTTTGAAATCAATTTTCCCTTCTTGAATTTGTAAATAGTTAATTCTTTACTTTTTCATGTTTCTTAGTTCATAAGATCTCAAAAACAACTTTAATTGTTACTTTATTACTTTTGATAAAAGATACAAAGTATGAGTACATTTCTATTAGCAAATTCCTTGTGGTTAGACATAACCCTATACTATACTGCAATTGAATCTTGAAAGAGATGCAAGTGTAAAATAGTAAAGTGTTAACTTATAAATTTTATTTGTTGACAAAGAAAGAAACCTTGAATCAAAGTGCAATTTAATTCATAAGTTGTATCTTTGTGAAAAGGAAAAATACACAGTTATAATGAGTGATCTAACTACTAACTTTTACTTTCAGTCATTTACATTTCCGCAACTAACATTTATTTTCTGTCATTTAAATTCTACAACTA
This sequence comes from Lupinus angustifolius, assembly GCF_001865875.1. Lineage (NCBI taxonomy): Eukaryota > Viridiplantae > Streptophyta > Magnoliopsida > Fabales > Fabaceae > Lupinus > Lupinus angustifolius. The sequence goes on from NC_032016.1 coordinate 3,301,642, forward strand.
ACTATTAATTGCTTTATTTATTTTTTATACCAACCCTTTGAAAGAAGTGGAACGATTAACTTCTAACTTTATTATTTTGTCATTTATTATTCTTTGATACCAATCTTTCATAAGAAATGGTATGGTTAATTTAATAAAATGAGACCGACCTTTAAGGTATGGTTAAAAGGAACCTGAAAATGGAGTAAATAAATAAAGTCGCTAAGTAATTAAATATCACTCATTATCACTTATATTAATTTTCTAAATTCATACCATTAAACCGGCGTTGGAATTTATTCCAACAAAGCCGAGGTGGTATGAAATTGTTAATAATTCAATAAAGCTAAGTTTTTTTTATTAAAGGAATATTCTTGAAACCACTATACCGGCGTTGGAATTTATTCCAACAAAGCCGAGATGGCGAGCAAAGAATAGACATGTCATTAAATAAAATAATCAAAAACTTGATGCCTAAAAATAAAGCATCGCATCGAAAACAATCTTTCAACACTCACCATATCTTGGGTGACTCAGCCCCAAGCAGGTGATTAAGCTGCTTGGCCAAGGACCAAACCCATGTTGAAGGGTTTGGTCAGCAGCTTGGCGGTGGCAGAGAGGAGCTTAGCGGGGTCCTATAACTCCTATAAATAGGAGGCACTTTAAGGCTTGAAATGAGGACCATATACCATATTCCATTCCATCCACACTTCATCCGAATTTCTCTCTTCTTCTACACTTTCTTCTTTGTAATTTCGTGGGGGATTTCTACTCCAAAGTAGCTTAGGTAATTTTATTTGTAATTTCTCCTTAATTCCATAGGAGAATGAGTAATCAAATGAAATGCAAAAATTCATTTTTCAATTTCATTTGTGCATGGTAAAGTGTCTTAAATCCTTGGATTAATATGGCTAATGCTCCTAAATTTTAATTGAATTTTGGCTTGCTAATATTTCTTGTAACTTCTTGTTTCATTATGTTTAAGTTATTATTTTGGTAATTTCAATTCTTTAGAAAGTGCTTAATGTGGTTTTAGCTTGATCACCTAAAACTTGATTTCAAGATCCAAAATGATTCTTTTTAAAGTCTTGACAAATGAACTAAAAAGTAGGAATACACCCTAATTCATTTACCAAATCAAGGTATCCATTTTAAGCAACTTATATTCAAGGCTAATCCATGTTTACAGAGCATGCAATAAGGTGTGACAACTTATTTTGTCGAGTGGTAGTTTTCTATTGATTAGTGTGTTTTACAAGGTTCGAAATTCATTTTTTCTCATCAGGGGATTGGGGAAATTTTATGAACTGATGTTTGGAATAACCAAAGTATAACACATAACTTTAATAAACATTTTTCATAGAAACATGTTAAGAAATATTTCCATCATTCAATCTAAATTTTCTCCTCAAGAATTTGTGCATATTAGTTGTTTATGTTTACTTGTTAGAATGTTAAAATTTCATAAACAAAACTAAACAAAAAATATGTTCAATCTTTATTAGTAATATAGCATGTTTATAATAATTTCTATTACACAATTCCTTGTGGTTAGACATAACCTTATACTATACTTCAATTGAATTTTGAAAGAGATACAAATATAAAATAGTAAAGTGTTACCTTATAAAATTTATTTTTTGACAAAGAAAGAAACCTTGAATCAAAGTGTAATTTAATTCATAAATTGTATCTTTGTGAAAAGAAAAAATACACAGTCATAATGAGTGATCTAACTACTCACTTTTACTTTTTGCCATTTACATTTCCGCAACTAACATTTACTTTCTGTCATTTACTTTTTGCAACTAACATTTACTTTCAGTCATTTATATTTCAGCAACTGACATTTATTTATTGCTTTATTCTTTATACCAACCCTTCGAAAGAAGTGGTACACTTAACTTCTAACTTTATTTTTTATGTTCATTTTATTCTTTACCAACCTTCCATAAGAAAGTAGTTTGGTTAATAAAAGGAAATGAAAATAAATATCGCTCATTATCACTTGTGTTAATTTGCTAAATTCATACCATTAAACTGGTGTTGGAATTTATTCCACAAAACCGAGATGGAATGAAGTTGTTAATAATTCAATAATGCCAAGTTTTTGATCAAATGGAATATTCTTGAAACCATTATACCAGCGCTGGAAATTCTTTACACCAAAGCCGAGATAACAAGCAAAGAATAAATCAGTCACCAAACAAATCGATTCGAAACTGTCTCACGACAAGACAAAAACTCTTTCAACAAATTGGCGCCGTTGTCGGGGAATTGCTAAATAATAGAAATTATTATTTACTATGCTATATTATTAATAATCTTGTATAAATTAATTTTTTTTCAATTTTTGTATAAATTAATTTGAATTTGTATACAATGTAGAATTTTTTATTTAAATTATAAATAATGTCTATTCTTAATCACTAACTTTCTTGTGGAAAAGCAGAGACATTTCCTTTGGTGTATGCATTGTAAGAATAAATAGGTAGAATTTTCTTTAGATCCAGAACTTGAAAAAACTTTAGGAAATAAGAAGAAAGCCCAAAGGAAAGCCAAAAAAAAAATCAGAATCAATGGCCAATAATCAACAGACCTTTGAAGGATCAAGGACAGAGAATCCACCAAATGATGGTGGATTTGTTAGTTTCACGCCCAGAAATATGATAAAGATCACGAGGTCATCGGGTACCCAAATGACTCCTGAAATGAAGTATGGATTGGTACAGCTGATGTACGCCAATTCATTTGTCAGCTTGGAGCATGAAGATCCATATAACCATCTCACAAAATTCTACGAGTTGGTTGGTACTACTGGAATATCATAAACATAAGAAGAAACTAGTTTTCCGAGGCTTTTTCCTTTAACTCTGATTGGGAAAGTTAAGGAATGGTTTCTGGATCTGCCTCCACATATTCAGAATAATTGGAACCTGGTGGAGGAGAAATTTATGAGTAGATACTTTCCGCAAGGAAAGTTTATGGATTTAAATACAGCTATATTCACCTTTGTTCAGCTTGTTGGGGCAAGTCTTTGCGAATCTTGGGATATATTTAAATCTATTCTAAGAAAGTGCCTGAATCATGGATTTGATGTGCAAACTCAAATCCATATCTTCATCATTGGATTACAACAACAACACAAGTGGATTCTAAATGCAACTGCTAGCAGACAACTATTGACAAAACCTCTGCAAGAAGCCATTGACATAATTGAATCCATAGCTTTAAATGACCAGAAAAGTCAACACCAGAGAAGACCACCACCAAGGAGAGGTGGAATTCTCGAATTGAGCTCAACGGATTCTATGTTAGCTCAACACAAACTGCTTCAACAACAGCTAGATGAAGTGAACTAGAAGCTTAATGATCTGCCTAGACAACTACGAGAATCTTCAAAGAAACAAGTTTTCAGGTGTGAAAATTGTGCTGATGATCATGAAATAGGTAATTGTCAAAATGAGGAAGTCCATTTTGTAAGCAATCCTCCAAGATAGAACTTTCAAAATAATTATCCTCGAGGTGGTAATAATCAATTTTAGGGGAATCAGCCTTGGAGGCAAGACAATACTCAAAAACTGACATCACAATTTTACCTGAGCAATAATCAGTACCAACACCCAACACATGACAAAAATGTTAAACTAGAGGACACACTGAATCAACTCATGCAAATGACAATGTCCAACCAGTAAAACACTGATGCATCTCTGCGGAATATTGAAATTCAAATCGAGCAGCTGACCAAACAAATAGCTGAAAAATAGAAATCAAAATTTTCAGCTAATACAGAAGTCAATTCGAGAGAGCACTGCAATGTTGTCCTAAGGGGTGAACTAAACTCATCTGAGCAGTAGAAAGAAGATGGTGAATTATGGTTATGTAGGTAATATGCATCAAGCTATTGACGTTAAACGAGTGCTTGCTGGGAGACAACCCAGTACATTTTGAATATATACTATGTTGTTCCCTTCATCTATTTCTTCTATATTTTTCTTATGGCAAAAAGAAGAACAATTTTTATCATTGAAGTAAAAATTAATTTTTTTTCTTTGAAAATAAATTTTTTGAGTTTTAGGAAATAAATCAGATTTTTTTTAAAAAGAATGGGAAAATATAAAAGTTCAAGAATGGGTTATTGGACCAAGTCAAAATCTTGAAAAAACTCAACAAAGACCCATACCAAGGCCAAGTCTTGGTCATGACTCAACCAAATCCGGTCAAGCCTTGACCAAAGACCCACCGCCTAGCGTGGGTGACCTGTTGCTCAGCGCCTATCTAACGCAAGCCATGTGGCCAACGGGACAAAAATCCCCTCAAAGGAGGATTTCCCTTATCCTCTTTTCTCTTGAATAAATCAACTTTTCACCAAGACTCTCACTCTTTTTAAAACCCCTCAAAGTTCTGATTTTGAAAGCACCAAGTCATTTTCAAAATATCTCAAAATCAAAAAGCTTTCATTTTCCCTAAAAGCTCTCAAGTTATTCATCATCATGTAAGTATCCTATTTCTCTTTACTTTTTCATACTTGTTTCTTATTTTTGAAGCTTATTGTTTGGGAATACGGTTTTTAAGAGCAAATGAAAATAATTTTTAAGGAAGCCCAACACAAAAAGTTTCAAAAGTCATCATTTTTAGTTCAAATCTTGTTGAGATGTGTATATGCTTGTTGTTGAATATGTTTGAACTTGAATAGATGTATTTTTTTCATGATTAAAACAAAACAAAAATTTCTTGACACATCTCATGCTCACACCTTCAAAAATGATAGAAATCTAGATCATGAAAAACTTTAAAAAAATTAAACTTTCTATCATAGTGTTTTTGGTTGAAACGCATATCTTTAGACCAACATGCCTTTCAAAACCTTTTATGAAAATAGATTGTGATGAAAAGGGGACTGTTTTGGTTAAGTGAAAATATTTTCAATAAAGTTCAACAAAAAAGAATGAGATATGTTGGAAATATGAGCAAAATTTCAAAGTCATGAATTTTTTTGCAAAAAATTTCAAAAAAAGAATACTTTGAAATCTCATGTTGGTCGAATGCTATAAATGATTATTGACATGAAACTTGTTCAAAAATCACCAACAATGGAAACGTCATTGAATACCCAAACTTGACTACTTTTTTTGAAACTTGTGCACTTTTGAATGAGGCATCACATTTTTTTCCAAATACTTTGTGAAACCCCTAAAAAATTCAGCCATGAATGAAAATGTTTAAATTATGTAGTTCTCAAAGTAACAAATTGAAGCAAAAATGTAAAAACTAAGTTGCATGCTCTAAACAATTCCCAATCTTGATTTTAATGACTAACTCCTCGATTTGGAAAAAATATTTTGTTGGAATTACAAATTTTGTACCAGTTCATCAAGAAGAGGAAAGGAAGTCACTAATGAGAAAAAGAGCACCAAATTTGCTTCAAAAGATGCCAAGAAAAAGTTTAAGGAAATAACTCTAAAAAGTGCACTCACTTTGGAGAAAATTGTCAATTTGGATGAAGATGAATTTGGAAGGTTCACTTTCATAGTGGATATGTACGGTTGGAAAAAGCTTACCCAACCCAAAAAGATGTTCTCATTGGATGTGGTGAAACAATTTTAGGCCAACTCCATTGTTTCAAGTGAGGCAAGGATGACTCGTATACATGGGTGAATGGGACCCAAGTTTACTATGACAACTACATAATAAATGACTACTTGGGCACCCAATGGAACCCATCATCAACAAATGATCATGACTTATGCCCTATCAATTGAAGTTAAGTGTCACCTATTCAGAGGAATGTGAAGGACATGATGAAGCTTATGTCAGAAAAAGCTTATGTTTGGAAGGCTTGGAACTCAATCAAAGTGGGCCAGTTTTCAGATTTTGTATGACCCAAATTTCACAAATTTGGGCCATTTTTGTGTTGTCCAACATATGGCCTTCCTCACATGTCTTCGATATCTCAATCTCCAAGGCAAAGCTCATCAGTTCTATATATGATGTAAACTCCATCGACATTGCTGCAATCATCTCTGATGTTATTCATGATTGCATCTCGAGGGGTGTTCTTTCAATGATTCTGCCTTCGCTTATCATTGACTTTTGCAAGTATCAACAAGTACTTGGACCTTACAAATAGGTCACGGCCTTGAAGACATAAATCAATGCATCATATGTAAGCACTTACTGCAAGGAGAAAAACATCTCACAAGCTCGGGCCGAGCTTAGAATATTTTTTGGCGATTTGAGCCAAAATCAACAAACTAGTCATGGGAAGGCAATAAATTCCAAGATAGATGTCATAACACAGGAACACAAAATATAAAACCTACAACAAAAGGCGTGTTATCAAGGAATCAAAGGGATTTACAAGAGCTTGCATAGCATCTTTGGAAAGAAATCTAATTTCAAAGGAGGATTCTATGAGGAATTTGTGGGAAGAACTAAGTGGCCCGAAGGAAGATCACAAGCCTCAAGTGAGAAGGAAGAGGAGGAGGAATATGGGGATTGAGAAAGCTCTTTTTGGTTATTCTTTTTTTCCTACATGAATTTCTAAATTTTTTGTCTTTATGTTGCATTTCTAATATTTGGTATGTTGTTTTAAGTTGCTACTATGTTTTTAATTTATGTACTGTTGCGTGTTTAATTAAGTTTTATGTTTAAAGTAATATGTTATTCTTTAAAGTAATATGTTTTTAATTTTCTCAATCTCTTTACAAAAACAACAAAAGTTGTAAAAGAAAGTGAAAAACAAAAAGAGATTGAGAAATACAAAGAAAAGTAAAAAAGAGCCAAGGTTCAAAAGGTAAGAGTTTGGAGAAGAAAATTATGGAAAAAAGTAGAGTCAAGTGCTTCATTGAGAAAATTTTACAAAATGCTCTCTTTTTACTTGAACTTAACATGATTATCTATAAAAGCCATGATTATCCAAACCAAGTCTCATTACAAAAAAAAACAAGAGCTTAGTGATCCTTGATTGATTGTGCAATTTAAGGGAATATGTGAGACAAAGAACAAGTTCAAATTACTACAATCAAATGGTTGAAAAATTGAGTGAAACACTTACCCCTTTGAAAAAAGTTCTAAATTTTGAACTTGTGTGCAAAAAAAATTTTTGATTGAAAAATATTGCTTAGATAAATTGTTACACACTTTTGATGAATAAAAGCATACATTTTATGTTTGAAGCATTATGTGTAAAAAATTCACAAATCCTACAAAATCTCATTGAAAACATTTTTTTATCATGCTTAAGCAAATTTGAAATCATGGAAATCATATCTTGAAGAATTAGCCAATTCTTGAATTCGGATGTGATTTACTGTTTGTTTGAGGACAAACAAAGTCTTAAGTTGGGGGGAGTTGATAAGTGCCAAAAATGTCTAAATTTCATACACTTTTTATGGCACTTATCCTTGGAAAAATTGAGAAAACTAACTTAATTCAACACTTTTTGGATAAACTATCAAAATCTTGTATATATGCTTTGTGTATTTCTTTTCTACGTTATTTTGTAGGATTTAGGTAGAAAAGAGAGGAAACATTTAAGTACAAGAAAAGTGCTCAAAATAGGCCAAAATGACCATACATGACATGCTTAAGCTTGGCATGGCAAGCTGTGTGCTTAGCCTTAAGCATGACTCAACAAAACTTGGCCTATGTGGAAAGTATGAAGTCAACATGAAGTTGTTCACTAAACAGCTTAGCTTGGACCAAATGCACGCCCATCTCAACCTGTGACGGTCAGAACACAAGCTTGGCACGAGCCACAACACACATGGCACACGCCAAGTTCTCATTGAGCAGCTTAGCATGGCACCTGGAGCGCCCAACTTCGAACCACACACCTGGCCAGATCGACAAGCACTAAGCCACATCAAGATCAGACACGACCAAAGTTGCTCAAGCAGGCAGCTCAGCGGTGCCTCATAGGAGCTTGGCGGTGTGCACTCATCACGTTTGCCAAGTTGGCTTGACACCCAAGCATGCTTACCTCATGCGTGACCTCATTCTAAGTAGCCTCCTTAGGATTTTCAGAAGTAGCTCACAATAGCTGGGCCAAGTAGCTCACCATAGCTTGGGTGACTCAGCCCCAAGCATGTGACTAAGCTGCTTCGCCAAGTGACCAAACCCATGCTGAAGGGTTTGGTCAACAACTTGGCGGTAGCAGAGAGGAACTTAGCGGGGTCTTGGAACTCCTATAAATAGGAGGCACTTCAAATCTTGAAAACAAGATCATATACCATATTCCATTCCATCCACACTTCATCTGAATTTCTCTCTTCTTCTACACTTTCTTCTTTGTAATTCCTTGGAGGATTTCTACTCCAAATTAGCTTAGGTAATTTTATTTGTAATTTCTCCTTAACTCAAGAGGAGAAGGAATAATCAAATGAGTTTCAAAAATTCATTTTGCAATCTCATTTGTGCATGGTAAAGTGTTTTAAATCCTTGGATTAAGATGGCTAATGCTCCTAAATTTTAGTTGAATTTTGGCTCACTAATATTTCTTGTAACTTCTTTTTTCATTATGTTTAAGTTATTACTTTGGCAATTTTAATTCTTTACAAAGTGCTTAATGTGGTTTTAGCTTGATCGCAAGATCCAAAATGCTTCTTTTTAAAGTCTTGACAAATGAACTAAAAGGTAGGAATACACCTTAGTTCATTTGCCAAATTAAAGCATCCATTTTAAGAAAATTGTAATCAAGGCTAATCAATGTTTACAAAGCCTGAAATAAGGCGTGACAACTTATTTTGTCGAGTGGCAGTTTTCTATTGATTGATGTATTTTACAAGGATTGAAAATCACTTTTTCTCGCTGGGGGACTGAGATAAATTTTATGAACTGGCGTTTGGAATAACCAAAGTATAACACATAACTTTCATAAACATTTTTCATAGAAACATGTTAAGAAATATTTTCATCATTCAATCTAAATTTTCTCCTCAAGATTTTGCACATATTAGTTGCTTATGTTTACTTGTTAGAATGTTAAAATTTCATAAACAAAACCAAACCAAAAATATTTTCAATTTTTATTAGGAAATTCTTTGTGGTTCGACATAACCATATACTATACTACAATTAAATCTTGAAAGAGATACAAATGTAAAATAGTAAAGTGTTAACAAAGAAAGAAACCTTGAATCAAAGTGTAATTTAATTCATAAACTGTATCTTTGTGAAAAGTAAAAATACACAGTCATAATGAGTGATCTAACTACTAACTTTTACTTTTTGTCATTTACATTTTCGCAACTAACATTTACTTTATGTCATTTACTTTCTGCAACTAACATTTACTTTCAGTCATTTACATTTCCGCAACTAACATTTATTTATTGCATTATTCTTTATACCAATCCTTCGAAAGAAGTGGTATATTTAACTTCTAACTTTATTCTTTTTGTTCATTTTATTCTTTTTGTTCATTTTATTCTTTACCAACCTTCCATAAGGAAGAAGGTTTGTTAATAAAGGGAAATGGAAATAAATATCACTCATTATCACTTGTGTTAATTTGCTAAATTCATACCATTAAACCGGTGTTGGAATTTATTCCACAAAACCGAGATGTTATGAAGTCGTTAATAATTCAATAAAGCCAAGTTTTTGAATAAATGGAATATTCTTGAAACAATACCGGTGTTGGAAATTCTTTCCAACAAAGCCGAAATGGCGAGCAAAGAATAAACCAATCACTAAATAAATCGATCGGAAACTGTCTCTCGATAAGACAAAAAACTCTTTCAACAATGTTATGGTATGCACTATACCTGATTTAGCATATGTTGTTAGCATGGTCACTTGATATATGCATAATCATGGAAAGGATAATTTGAGTGCTGTAAAATGGATTTTTCGGTATCTAAAAGGTACTTCTGGCATTGACTTGGTATTTGACAGAAGCAAGGCTACAACCGATGATGTTGTAGGTTATGTTGATTCAGATTATGGTAGTGATATTGATATAATGAGATTTCTTTCTGGTTACATCTTTACTCTCTGTAATAGTGCTATTAGCTGGAAAGCTACTCTTCAGTCCATTGCTGCATTGTCTACGACTGAAGCATGATATATTTCAGCAACAGAGGGTGTGAAAGAGGCTATTTGGCTCTGAGGTTTGGTAAATGAACTTGGTCTAACACAGGGTGTTCTTACAATGTTTTGTGATAGTCAAAGTGCTATTCATTTGACCAAGAATAGTCATTATCATGACAAGACCAAACATATTGATGTAAAATTCACTTTATCCGAGATATTGTTACTATTGGTGAAATTATAGTGGAAAAGATTCATACATTAGAGAATCCAGCAGATATGCTTACCAAGCCTCTTCCAAATACCAAGTTTCAGCATTGTCTGGACTTAGTTAGTCTCCACAACACTTGAGCGCCCTTCGGGGCTTTATTTGGCGATGAGCAACTTATCAAATTCGAGCCAAGCTGGAGATTGTTGATATGTATGTGCCTCTCATATACTACTTGGAGAGCAAGTTAGTAAAGCTTGACCTCTAAGATATTCAAGCTTGGCCTCCAAGTTTCTAAGGTTCTTCTTCTACTATAAAAGGGCAAGAGTTGTGACATATTTATTCATTACAAAATCTTCACAACAACATCAGCAAAACATAAGAGTCTTGAGTGTATTTTGGTGAGAATTTTTTTGTTCCATTTGTGATAGTATTTGTGAGAGAAAATATTATTCTTTGTCCTCATCATTATAAGAGGATTTGTTGTACTCTCCTTTTTTATAGTAGAGCTTTGCTCGTGATCACCCGTGGTTTTTACCTATCACACTGAGAGGTTTTTTCCACGTTAAATCTTGTGTGTTATTTTTTTGCTCTTTTACTCGCTTCTTTTTATTTCCAATTGATTTGATCTTCTGCTTCCGTGTAGCGCTCTATTCCTAACATATAATAAATATCAGTCTAGTTCCATAAATTAGAACCAATGACCAAACTGCACCAATTGATTTTATAAAAAGCCGTCCAATACCATCCAAACAAATTAGTTCTTAGCGATTTCAGTTTTTTAGAATGCTTTCAGTGTTTTTTGTGTGGATATTTTAACATTAAAGAAAAAGTGGTGCCGAAATATGGGTTGAAATTATAAGACAAATTATAAGAACCTAGGGGAGAACTTATAAAAAAACACCTTATTAGATCCCATACTTTACTTTCAACATGGGATTCAAGTTCCATATGTTATTGGATCCTACCATGTGGCATGTGAGTTAATATTACTCTTTAGAAACACTCACATATGCACATAATTTAAATAAGTCAGTAGGAGTCTGGGACCCTAGGTCACTTGTGGTTGATGATTTTTGTGGACATTTATAATGATGATATTCTTCTTGAAAGGACATAGACAATGCATGACTTAAAAATGTGCTCTCCCTGTGGCATATTAGATGACATTAAGTAAGTCAGTTAAACACAACTAGATTTTCGCAACATTTAATACTTAAATAGATCATTTTGTTTTTTTTTATTATCTTCCTCTAAACTTAAAAAACTTGCATATTCTCAATATAAAGATTTATGCAATTAATTTATCATTTATCTGCATTATTATTTTTTACAAGTCAATGGTGAATAAATATGAATAGTGGATGATACAATAATAATGTATACAACTTTTACCGTGTCAATGTATACAATTTTTCCCCTCACAAGTTGTAGGTCAGGTAGAGAAACCAATTTTATGTAATTGATTTTGGTGTGAAGAGGTTAAACTGATGTTGATGCAAAATGTTGTGCACATATTAAAAATAGGATAAGAAGTATAGAAAAATATTGTGCAAGAAGATAACGTTTTGAAAAGATAACGTTTCATTAACATAAAAAGGACAGTGGCATATTCTGCAAGAAGATTTTCATAGGACGAGTAAGAAATTAAAATAGATTTGGTTTTTTTTTTTTTGCTTAAACACATTTTGCTTAATTACATTTTTGTCCTGCATCTTCTACAATTATGTGATTGTACATTTTTTATTTTCATAACTACTCTTAATTCCCTTCTACATATTTTTTTGAGTAAATTACACTGACACTCTTGAGTTTTAGTAAAATTATATAAACCACCCATTATTTTTCTACCCCTACACAAACCCCGTAATTTATATATTTTCTTTATACTGACGACCACTACACGAGAAATAAGTGTAATTTTTTAATCAAAAAATATGACAAATGCAATCAAGTTAAATAAAACATGTTATATTATGAAGACATGTCCAAATAATATACAAGTCAATGTATCTTCATTATTTTCAGTCACAAAATGCATCAACAGTTCCAATCATATATCGTTTAAATCACTCTTATCCTATAACGTAACGAACCAAAAATAATAAAGAGATATTAACTCATATATTATTTAGATTTGTCTCAACAATATATCATATTTTGTTTAACAAATCAAAAATAATAAAGAGGCATTGACTCACTGCCCTTTTTATTTAAAATATTATATTTCTTTCTCTTGCATTGGTAGTCAATATAATGTTTATAGATAAATTATGGGTTTTTGTAAGGTAAAGAAGAAAGGGGTGATTTGTATATGTTGTGCAATGACTCATATCTTTAGATAACAGCAATACAAGTTATGGGCTTGGGCTGATGTAAAGGGGTTGGGGTAGAGGGCTATATATATTGATGTTATGTAAACCTAATGTAACAAGGAGAAGAATAGTAAAACACTAATCCTTATTCTCTAATAACATATAGTGGTAGCCGTTCAATGCTCTCGGAGACGCAAACACAATTGGTTGAACCTCGTTACCAAATCTCTTGTGTTATTCTCTTGTGTCATTCTCTTGTGTCTATACTCTTTACTATTTGATTGTTCACTTGTTGCTAACAATTGGTATCAGATGGCTCTTAACTCAGGTGCCAAATTCGAGGTGGGAAGTTCGATGGAACTGGTAATTTCGGATTGTGGCAAAGGAGGGTTAAGGATGTGTTGGCTCAACAAGGTCTATCAAAGGCGCTGCGTGAGAATAAACCAGAGGGTATGGATCAACTGGATTGGGAAGAGTTGAAGGAGAAGGCTGCGGGAACCATACGACTCTGTCTATCAGATGAGGTGATGTATCATGTTATGGATCTGACATCACCAACAGAGGTGTGGGAGACATTAGAGAAGCGGTTCATGTCCAAGTCTCTAACAAATAAGTTGTATTTGAAATAGAGACTCTATGGCCTGAAGATGCAAGAAGGTCCTGATTTGCAACATCTCAACAATTTTAATCAAGTGATCAATGACTTGCAGAAACTTGATGTGAAGGTTGATGATGAGCACAAAACAATAATATTACTATGTTCTTTGCCAAATTCCTATGAACACTTGGTGACAACATTGACGTACGGGAAAGACTCAACCAAACTGGATGAGATCACATCTGCACTTCTGTCCCACACTCAAAGAAGACAAAATGTAGGTGAAGGGTCTCAAGGTGATGGTTTGTAGTGAAAGGGAGCCAAGCGCTGGGAGGAGACAAGGCAGAGGAGGTCATGCCAAAGGGAAAATACCGAATTCTAGGGGAGAACACCAGTAAAGTGCTATAAGTGAAAACAGACTGGGCATGACAAAAGGGATTGTCCCAATAAATGGAGTCCTAGCAAGCCAGTGGGGAAAGATGGAGTATCTACATTTGCAAATATTACACAGAAAGATGACTCTAGTTATAATAGTGAAGTTGATTTACTATCTGTATCATCAAATCATAGTACTGATGAGTGGATACTTGACACTGGTTGTTCCCACCACATGACGCCAAACGGAGAATGGTTCACAACATACAGGGCAGGCAATTTTGGATTCGTGTATCTCGAAAATAATAAAGCATGTGAAATTATTGATATGGGAGAACTCAGAATTGTGATGGATGATGGTGTAGTGAAAACATTATGTGAGGTTAGGCACATACCAGTTTTGAAGAAGAATTTGGTTTCTATGGGGACATTGTAGGCCAAAGGATTTAGCTACAGAGCTGATGGGGACAGTGATATTCTTCGAGTATGCAAAGGTGCTCTGACTGTGATGAAGGGTAAAAGGACTGCAGGGAACACTTACAAGTTGCTAAGGAGAACAGTTGTAGGTGGAGTTGCTAAATTTTTGCAAGTATTGTGTGCTTGGGAAACAGACACAAGTTAGTTTCAAGGCTGGCCAACACAGGACTCGAGGCATTCTAGATTATGTCCATACTGATGTATGGGGACCCACTCAAGAACCATCCCTAGGAGGTTCTAGGTATTTTGTTACCTTCGTTGATGACTTTTCTCGCAAGGTCTGGGTATATTTTCTGAAGCATAAGTCAGAAGTCTTTGCCAAGTTCAACGTTTGGAAGGCAGAGGTAGAAAACCAGGCTGGTAGGAAAATCAAATACATGAGGTCAGAAAAATCAAATACATGAGATCAGATAATGGTACGGAGTACAACAACTCACAGTTTCAGAAATTCTGTGAGGAACATGGCATTCAGAGACATTTTTCAGTGAAGAAGACTCCTCAGTAGAATGGTGTTGTAGAGAGGATGAATAGAACTCTTACAGAGAGGTCCAGATGTATGAGACTGAATATCGGTCTTTCTAAAGGATTTTGGGCAGAAGCACTTAGTATGGCATGTTTTGTCATCAATATATCACCACGGGCTTCATTGGTTGGTAAAGTTGCAAAAGAAGTATGGACAGGTAACCAAGTTAATTATAATATATCACGCATATTTGGTTGTCCTCCTTATGTACATGTACCCAGTGATGAACGATCTAAACTTGATCTTAACTCAAAGAATCAAAGAGGTGTATCTTCATTGGATATACCAAAGGTGTGAAGGGGTTCAAGTTCTGGGATCCAGTTTCCAGAAAGGTGGTGTTGAGCAGAGATGTAGTGTTTGATGAAGATTTCGTGATGAAACAATTAGTTTTGACAGACGTGCCCATGCCAAATGGAGAGACTTTGGGATCAAATATGATTCCAGTAAGAATGAAATGGTTCAGGTGAATAAAGGCAAGGAACCATGCACTAGTTCAAGTCAAGAACATGATGATTCTCAGGCAGAGAGTTCAGGTGTGCAGGAGTATCTACTTGCTAGAGACAGGGATAGACGTCCTATCAAACCTCCATATAGATATGGCTTTGAGGATATGGCTTCAAATGCTCTCCATATCAGTTCAAGAGATCCATGTAACTTTCAAGAGGCTATAAACAGCCAGGAGAAAGAACAATGGATGGGTGCCATGATGGAGGAGATGGAGTATTTACAGAAGAACCAAACTTGGGAGCTTGTTCCATTGCCCCTAGACAAGCGTGCAATTGGGTGCAAGTGGGTGTACAAGAGGAAGCCAGCAGTATCAAAAAAAGAAGGGGAAAAGTTCAAGGCTCGTCTTGCAGCAAAAGGGAATTCACAATAGAAGGGGATCAACTATAATGAGATTTTTTCCCTAGTGGTGAGACACACTTCTATCAGGGCAGTTCTTGCCTTGGTAGCCAGCCGGGATATGCACTTAGAACTGATGGATGTGAAGACTGCCTTTCTCCATGGTGAATTAGAGGTGAAAATTTACATGACACAACTAGATGGGTTCAATACAGCTGGACAAAGTCACTTGGTTTGCAAGTTGAAGAAGTCTCTATATGGGTTGAAGCAGTCTCCCAGACAGTGGTACAAGCGGTTTGACACTTATATGTTGAAGCTTGGTTATAAGCGTTGTGAGTATGATTGCTGTGTTTATGTGAGAAGCCTTGACGATGGTTCGTTTATTTTTCTGTTACTTTATGTTGATGATATGTTCATTGCTGCTAATTATTTGAGTGATATCAATGAGTTGAAAGTCATGTTAGGTAAGGAGTTTGACATGAAAGATTTAGAGGCTGCTTGGAAGATTCTTAGGATGGACATTCATATGGATAGGGGAGCTAGAAAACTATGGCTCTCCCAGCAAAGCTATGTTGAAAAGATCTTAGAGAGATTTGATATGAGCAATGCTAAAGTACTGAGCACTCCATTGGCAAATCACTTTAAGTTTTCCCAAGATCAGTGTCCAAAGACAGAAGAAGAGAAGAAATACATGTCAAAAGTTTCATATGCCAATGCAGTGGGTTGCTTGATGTGTGCTACGGTTTATACTATATCGGACTTGGCACAAGCAGTTAGTCAAGAATGCAAGTACATGTCGAAACCAGGGAAGCAACAATGGGAAGTAGTCAAATGAATTTTCAGATATTTGAATGGGACTACAGGTCTCGGTATCATGTTTGGCATCCAACAGAGTAAGCCTTCACTTATTGGTTATGTTGACTCGGACCATGCATGAGACTTGGATGATAGAAGGTCCACAACGTGGTTTGTCTTCACCCTTGCAGGTGGACCAATTATGTGGAGATCATAAGTTCAGTCTGTTGTTGCTATCTCCACAACTGAAGCAGAGTACATTGCAGCTGGTGAAGCTTCTCAGGAAGCCTTGTGGCTTATGGGGCTAGTAAATGAGTTAGGCATTGAACAAGGTGGAGTTCCGCTGCATTGTGATAGTTAGAGTGCTATCTTCTTGGCAAAGAACCAGGTGTGTCATGCTAGGACCAAACATATTGATGTGAGTTTGCACAAGATCAGAGAGTTGGTAGCTTGTGGGCAGATACTATTGCAGAAGGGTCACACTTCAGAAAATACAGCTGATATGTTAACCAAACTGGTTACCGTGGACAAGTTCAGGCATTGCCTGAGCTTGCTGAAAATTCACTGATGTTGGACTATGGAGCGCCCCCAACCCAATGGCGGAATATGGAGATTGATGATATTCGCCAAGGTGGAGATTGTTGTGCAATGACTCATATCTCTAGATAACAACAATACAACTTATGGGCTTGGGCTTATGCAAAGTGGTTGGGGTAGAGGGCTATATTTATTGATGTTATGTAAACCTAATGTAATAAGGAGAAGAATAGTAAAACACTAATCCTTATTCTCTAATAATATATAGTGGTAGCCGCTCAACGCTCCTGGGGACGTAGGCACAATTGACCGACCAATTGTTGGTATACTCTTTATAGATAAATTATGGGTTTTCGTAAGGGTAAAGAAGAAAGGGGTAATTTATATAATTTCGCTAAAACTCACTGTTAGTGTAATTTACTCTTTTTTTATGTACAAATAGCATGTTGAGAGAATATGAGTTATGACAAATTCAACCGAAATCTTCAATATAAATTAGTGAGTATAAACAGGTAGCCTAAATAAATTTTGAACTGTTTAAATTTTAAATTATTTTTGGTTATCAAATTTCTCATTTTTCCTTGTATGGAATTAAGGGTGGAAACAGGTCAGACTTTGCCTTAAACAAGCCGAGCTTGTATAACATATAGGAGCCTGAGTCTGGCCTGTTAGCCTGTTTAATTTGTTTTTCAAAGCCTAGGCTTGACCTGTTTAAAAGTCTGGTCTGGCCTGTTAGCCTGTTTAAAGGCCTATTATACTATATTATATTAAAATATGTGATCATGTCTATATTTAAATAACTAATATACATATTTTTAAATAGATTTTTATAACCCTAACAATTAAATTATCTTTTTGAATACATTTTTATATTAAAATTACATATATAATAACATTACTTATATATTAAAATTATAAAATATGAACATTATCACATAATATAAGTAAATAGGCCGGCATGTTAGGCTTAATAGGCCATTTGGATGCCCTAAAGTCTGACCTGTTAAACTAAATAGGCTTTTCGAAAAGCCTGAGCTTGATCTGTTTACGGAAAAAGCATGGTCTGGCCTAGCCTGTTATAGGCCAGGTAACAGGCCCCTGGTAGGCGGCTTGGCCTGTTTCCACCCCTATATGAAATGAGCACGCTCAATGTGGAAAGGAGAAAAAGGTCTTTTTCGGGTAAAGTAAATATCCTTTCCTCCATTCCATATTCTACAGAGATGAAAATTAATCCCATGGAATCTCATTCCTATCAAGATATGGGAATAGTAAATACTGAATAACTACAAATATTGAGTTTTGAACCAAAATTTGATTATAATAATTTTATGAATCGTTTTGAATTAAATATTGGTGGTATTTTTTTCCGCCATGATTAAGAACACACATTACATGTACATTCATATGGTTAAGAACATATATGTTATTCGTGCATTCGCATGTGTAAAAACATACATTTTACTCATGCATTTGTATTGTTAGGAACACACGTGTGACCCGTGTATTCTCATGGTTAAAAACAGACATGTTACATGTACATTCACATTGATAAGAACACACATGTTACACGTGCATTTGCATAGTTAAAACACACATGTTACTCGTATATTTGGTTTATTAATAATACATGTGTTACCAATGTATTTGCATATTAAGGCACATAAGGAAAATAAATGGCAATTTCAAATTTGAGTTTTCTAATGAAAATAGGAAATTGAAACATTTTACTATGAGATTTGTTTAAAATAAATATTTTTAAAAGTTGTAGAAAATAATGATTTTTCAATTTCAAATTTGACTTTTTAATGAAAATAGAGAAATCAAATTGTAATACTATATGAGTCTTTTTTATTAAAAATATATTTAAAAGAAATTATTATATTTTTTACATTTCGGATCATTTTATCTGTTTTTTTATTAATTCTTACAGATTATTATTGTATGACGTGAGGAAAAGAAATGACTTTTAAAATTCAAGTTTTATTTGGCGAAAATAGTCATTTCTTGGACAGTTGTCACAAATATATAGTGTCTAGTTTACTTTTTTCACCATTCCATTCAATTCATGCATAGACAAAAGAATATGAAATATAGTATGTGAGAGTTCATTATATGAACATGAAGCTCTTTTGGGAGGAAAGTAAATGAAAGAGTGACATGTGTCCATGATGACATGATAAAGACTTTTTTTTATTATATAGTTAATAGATAGATATGAAACTTTATAATTGCGTATATTCAATAATAACATAAAACACTTATTTATCATATTTGTATTCTTAGTAATGATAATTATATATATACTTCACTATTATTAATTATATTCAAGTAGTTCCATTAAGTTTATCTCACACACTACGCTAGAGTTACGGTTCAACAACGCGTATTTTAGATGTATAACAACGCTTTCATGCATTTTTTGTTTGATCATAGTAGTATATTGGCATGATTAATAGCATTTCTCAAACGTTGTTGTATTGAATATATGTCACAGCTCATCACATAAAAAGTATTGTCATATAGTCTATAAATACAACAACGCATCGTACTCATACGTTGTCATATATGTCTTACATAAACATCGCATTTTATAGGTATTATTAATTGCGCTTATTGTTGCGTTGTTGTATTGCATATATATAATAGCGCATTATCAGAAAAGCAATATTGCATTATTCATAAATATTCTCAAACAACATCTTAATACAATAGTGTAGCACACATAATGCCTTGTTGTATTAAGCATGTACAACAGCGATGTCTATAAAAAGCGTTGTTGTATTAATCTTTTACAACAGCGCATGCCAGGGTTTCCCCTAGAATTCGCTATTGATATGTAGAAATTAATACTTGCATATACATTTATTAGTAGGACAGACATTTATACATTCTCAACAACACAGATACATTAATAAAAGCCAGAAATTTGTTTTATTAACATCAATACAATTCAAACTACAAAAAATGAATATCAAGCCAATTATGTTTTGACAAAATACATAATTACAAATAAAAAATATGCAAATTTTAAAGAAACAAAATTATACAAATTAGAAACAATCAAAATTAAGCTATAATATACAAAGACTACTTGCATCTACTTTTTCCTTTTCTTTGATTGCTTTTTGCTTGTAAGATCATCCTTGTTTGGAGGAATATATTGATTCACCCAAAGCCCTTCATCATGATCATCTCTTGTATATAAATCATCATTCGTAGTTGGTCCGCTCTCACGCGACTGGTATGTCCCTAAAAAAGGATCGTCTTCATCAATATCTTCATATTATTGGTCAACAATATTATTGACAATTATTTTGTTAGTTAAAAGAACAATGGGTCATTTCATATCAGTTGGGTCACTAACATAGAATACTTGTTCAGCTTGTGATGCTAGAATAAATGGCTCATCTTTATATCATGACCTATTAAGATCCACCTGTATGAACCCTAACTCGTCAACTCAGAAGCCATTGTTGTTATCAACCCACATACAATAAAAAACAGGCATCCAAAACATTGTTTAATCCAATTCTCATATTTTTTCAATCACCCCAACGTATGTCATGTTCGCATATATTAGTTTTCTATCTTTTACATTTGACATGGGTAAAGTTCGAGCAACAAGAGTCACACCACTATTTTGCATTTTACTTTGATTATCTTGTTTTTTCATATAAAATGTGAACTCATTAAATAGGTAACTAGTGTAGGATAAAATATGAGTACTTGGACCATTGGTTAACCGCGAATGCGCATTTATATTCAACTCCTCAGCAATGTGATTTTTTAGCCACTTTATAAAACACCGATTATGCTCTTTGGGAACTCAATTTTCATTCTTACTTGGGTAAGACTTCCTTAGCATCTCCTTGTGTATTTCAACATATAGCTCAACCTCGTCGACATTATGTAAAACATATCAGTACGCTTGTTCCAATTTCGTTCTTGTTATAGTCAATATTTCATTCTCAGTAATACCTTCACCAAATGTTTTTTTGCATATCGAGGCTTTTGAATGCCCATGAAATCACCATTAGTAAGGTATCAGGTACAAAAATGAAGGGCTTCTTTAACAACATATCACTCGACAATACAACCCTCTGGTCTTGATCGGTTCTTCACATACTCTTTTAATGTCTTCATATAATACTCAAAGGGGTACATTCATCTTATATAGGAAGGGCCACATAGTTGTGTCTCTCGAACAAGATGAATGCTTACATGAACCATTATATCAAAAAAAGAAGGTGGGAAATACATTTAAGCTTACACAAAGTCAAAATAATTTATCTTTGCAATGCAGGTAATTTCTCAGGGTCAATCACTTTGCTACAAATTTCCTTGAAGAAGAAGTATAATTTAGTTATAGTTCCTCAAACTTTTTTAGGTAGAATTGACCGTATTCCAATAGGCAACAAATGAGACTTAAGACCTGCTAACTTGAGGTCTTTCATTGATACGAGATTCTGAATGTTGGAGAGTACCCCTCTATAAATTTAACACCATGAAGAAATTTACAAAAATTTCATTTTCTCCTTCCTCGACAAAGTATAAGTTGCTAGAGATAGAAATCTACGTTTTCCCTTCATTATTGGTCCCAATTCCTTTCTTATTCCCAAACTAACCAAGTCCAACCTTGCATTCAAGTCATCTTTGGTCTTATCAGGGACATTGAGTAAGGTACCAAAGAGACTTTCAAATACATTTTTTTTAATATGCATAACATCGAGGAAATGTCTTATATATAATGAACTCCAATATGACAATTCAAAGAAAATTGACCATTTCTTCCACCCATTTGTGATAATTTCTTTTGCAAAAGGTTTAAAAAAGTTATTATTCAAACCCTTTACCTTTTTAAATAATTGGTCACCCATCAACGACAAAGGAGCATGACATTCTTCATTGTTTCCATCAAATACTTTTCTCCATCGTCGATAGTGATGATCTAAATGCAAAAATCTATGATGGTCAAGGAATACATTCTTCTTGTAGTGTTCCAAACTCATTGAATGAGTATTGTCTTCACATATAAGACATGTAAAATGTTCTTTTGTACTATATCCAGACAGATTACCATAGGCAGGGAAATCACTGATTGTGTCAGGAAAAAAAACCCTCAAATTTAATCTTTCATCCCTATACGCATCATACACATTTATACATATCTCCCACATTTCCTTCAAGTCTTCAATTAATGGATCAATATATATGTCTATGTCATTACCTGGTTGTTTAGGTCCAGAAATTAACATAGATAACGTGACATATTTCGCTTCATGCATAGAGAAGAATGTAGGTTGTATATCACCAACATCATTGGTCATGTACTGTGCGAGCAACTTTAAACACTATGTGGGTTAATTCCTTCTACAATGCAAGGCGTAGATTCTTGATTCTTGACCAAAACTAGGATAGTCGTGATAAATTTTCTCCATTGAGGAGAATCTACAGGATGTCGAAGCTTGCCATCTTTAATACTTTATTCATCATGCATGTCAACTTCTTTTCATCTTTGACATTGTTAAACATACGCTTGAATCCTGATTTGATGAGAAAATACCATACAACCTTTTTGGAAATTGAGTCTTCCTTCTTATATCGTGATGCATTACATTTAGGACAAAACTTTAATGAAGCATACTCATTAAAAAATAAGATGCAATCATTTTTACAAACATGTATCCTAGTGTAGTCCATGCCAATGGAGCGTAACATTTGTTTTGCACCATAGGTTAGAGAAGGGAGCACATTATCTTCTGGCGACATATGCTTCGTAAGTGCAAGCAAGTCAGTGAAACTCTTATCAGTCCATCCATTAACAGATTTCAACTTATACAACCTTGACACTGCTATCAATCTTGTGAATTTAGTACAACCATCATATAATGGTTTCTCAGCATCACTTATCAAGTGATGAAACATCTCAGGATAATCCTGAAGATTATCTTTGACAACATTTGCTATTTCCTCGAAACGATCGTCTTCATATGCATTTGTGTAGTTGTCTTTCATATGCATCTCATCATCACAATCCATAACGTCTCTCTTATCACCAAGTCTTGTCCAACATGTGTAACTTTGATCAATACGTGACATACTAAATGAACTTTTAACTCATTTGGAGTAATTCGGTTTGAGTAACAAAGCAAGGACATACAAATCCATTAGGGTTTTCAGCATTCTCAATTGCAAACCTAACAAATAATTTCACTCATTCCTCATACTCCTTCGTCAATCGATTGACACTCATCCATTTTCGATCCATTTTCAATTAACAAAAAAATATAATGAGCATAAATCCCTAAAGCTTGGAGTTAAGATCACCAAACAGAGCAAATACATTATTATATAATTAAAGTGAAAGAGGTCGGAAACCCCAACTCAATACAAACTAAATGAGTAAAAACACTTTCACTCATGTATAAGGAAAATATTTATAACTCAATACAAGCTAAATATAATTTAATTAAAAAGACAATTAATTATAAGGAAAACTCACTTTCAATTCGGTGATGAATGCGAGAATACTTAAAAATTTTAGGGTGTGATAGTATTTTAAACATCGTATAATGAAGATAGCACTTTCAATGATACCTACTCCACAATGCCCCCTACAAATAGCGCTATTGAAGAGCTCCCCATTCAACTATAAGGAAGGTAAGAGTTCCACAACGCAACTTGAAGGAAACATTGTGGAAGATATAATAATTTTTTTACCAATTATTTTTTTAATGAAATTCAAATTAATAATGACATTATGACATTCGATTAATGACAATTACTTAAATATATAGAATAATTAATTATGGAAATAAATAACATTCAAACAATCTTAAGAAATGGGAACCCGTTAATCGATTAAGAAATGAGATAATTGATTACATGGAGTTACAGTATCTGAAATCTTGGATTTCGTAGGCTCGTTAATCGATTAAGTATTGTGTTAATTGATTAAGTGCAGAGGAAATAGTTTTGTTGATCATACTAATAGCGCTTCTTCTAAAATGTTTTGTTGTATAGCTAAAAGAAAATAATGAGAGCGCTACAAGAAATTTGTCATATACCTATGGACGAAAACCATAGGTAAAAGATGAAAAACTATAGGTATAGCACAAAAAACTTTTATCTACAACCGTTTTTGTCAATCGTATTTAAGTCACTATACCTACGGAATTTCACTGTCACTATAGGTTTTAGTAACGACTGTCGGAAGTGTGGGTATAAACTTTAACTTATACCTTCGGATTTTATCTGTCACTAAAGGTATTTATACCTACGGCTTTTCCCTATCACTATATGTTTTAGTTATGCCCGTCATTACCGTAGGTATAAGGCTAAAAACTTATACCTTCAGTTTTTGTCCATCACTATAGATTAATATGGTTTTCTTATACCTACAGTTTTATTCCATTAGTATTGGTGATATTAAAAGAGTCATACTTATACTCACAGTTCCATTTCGACCTGTTTTAGTGACAGATCTTAATATGAAATCATAAAATGAATTTATAATGGAAAAATAAATATATGAACACATCGTTATATTTAAAATTAAAAAAGTCATACAATCCAATGAATTATATTAATTAAATATGTCGATCTAAAAATAACATAACTACATATATCATAGATATAAAAAGTCTTATAATCCTAACTTACACAATTTGAATGTCCATATAACAATATATACAAATTGTGTTTCCAAAACAAAAATCATAATGGTTCATTTCCGATTTTGTTGCATCAAAAAGAAATTACCTACTAACCTTCACCTGCAAAAAATAAAAAAGACATCAATGAATGAATAAAATAACCCAATGAAAAAACTCTATTAATGAAAAATTGTTGTACCATTTTCATTAGCTTCATTAAAATCTAAATTTGGAGAACCAAAAGAAGTTGGGGGTAGTAGAAGAATCTTGAATCTATTGAAACCGAAAGGAAAATAATACAAGTTAGTGAACTATTTTGTTGCGATATGTTGTGTCCTTAACTCAAGGTACAATATATAGTTATATACTCACATAATCAACTCAATGACAAATATCCAATGCATATAAATCAAAATAGTCAACCCAATAACAATTACCAAACACATATATATCAGTATGCCATAGTGTTGCTTCTATGTATGAGAATTGGAGTTACTGAACTATAGCAGACGAGTTCATAAAAGAACAAATTAGAAATTAACTTTAGTAGACCTGTTAAGCTATCTCAATCAGTTCATAAAATTGATACAAATATAACATGAACTTTGAAAAAAATTGAGGGTAATACGGTACACCTGTGTTGCAACTTCTATCATGTCATCAACATCTCCTCTATAAAATTGACTTTAAATAAATGATATCATATTTGTCATCATACTTTCTATATGCTTAACCATCTATAACTCTTGATTTTCGGACAAATAAACCTTCACTTTTTTTATTTCGACATCTTTCTCATACAACGCACATGTCCTTTCTTTGTAGAAGTAGCATGCAATTATAAAACTAACAAAAATCAAGTGATTATGCAAAAGACCATTGTCTATAACTTAGTAGTGTTTGATTAACAGTGAAGTTTCTATTGGTCCCGTACCAGGCTTCATCAAGAAGTGAAATTATTCCACCGGGATTCTGCAAAGATTGAATAATAAAATAATATGTATCTGAGTTCCTTGTAGGAAAATGAGAGAATTTGTACGACTGAAGAGCATATTGTACTTCATTACTATTTGAAAAGCTATGCATTTTCTTAAAAAAGAGAACAAACAGAGTTTTGTACTTATAATTGGATATAAACAAATCACATGCTTTAGAGTTCAGCAGACATAAAAGAAACTATCAATGCATTAAGCAATAGTAAATACTTTCTCAATTAGATCCTAAACATCTTGGTTGTCAACAAACTCTATAACTCCAATTGATCTCTTCTTGGGTGTATTCTTCTTGTTCCATTTTAAAAACATGTGGCAAGAATTGAACCATGATAAAATATATCAGGGAAAAAATAAATATCAATATATAGATGGCAAATTGTGTCAGAATTATCGAACTTGATTAAAGTGTTGTTGTAGCTTTTCATTTGTAAAATTAATACAGAACTGCTCAAAACTAAATAGTATTATATATCAAAAGTAAAGAGTAATAACGAACTCATGGTATAATCATGAAACAAATCATGAAATGCACAATTAGTAGTTAAAAAAAGAATAGTACCACGACAGCATCATACGTCCTTGCAGCACCGCTTACCGCCCCGATGCGATGACCGAAACATCTTGAAAGACATTTCTATGTCCTTTGAAAGCCTAGACCGGTTTTGCTTAACATGAGAAGGGGAGACAAATATAGTCATCCCCATCGTGGAAACTGTCCACACAAGGAACGAACTGGCTTGGTCGGAAATGAACCCCAAACAAGGTGAGGAGAATGGAGAAGAGAGCTTCGTAGTCGTTCCACACAGCGTTAAAACCTTCGATTTAGTTGGTACGCTTGAAACCGTCTTAGAGCTTCATTACTCTTCCATGGCAAGACCGTGAAGCTGTCAATCATCATGATTCCCTGCCGGCATGGAACTGGAATGTCGAGTGTGAGAAAGAAGAGAAGGTTGCATCACATAAGGATGAAACCAACGGATGGACCAGATCCGGAATCGCAAGCCACCATCTACTTGTATGCCTGAACTGCTATCGCCGCTGGTAGAAAAGGAGAGGTTGGCCAATTTATGGATTTCAATCCCTCTCCCCTTTTCTCTTCTTCGTTGCTTTTGCCACACAAGGGGTAACCCCAATTTACTTCCTTACTTTTATTACCTAATTACTCATTTTAACTTATTTTATTTAACATTTATTATTTGTTACTTTTATAATCCATTTTTTAAGTTGTTTATTTGTTTTAGAAATTATCACATCTAGCAAAATCAAAGCCTATTAATTTATTTCATTACTTTGTTTATATACTACATTGGATAGAAATAAAATTAGAAATTCTATTTCTTTAATCTAAAAGTAAATTACCCTAATCATCCTTTAAATTTTAAATATCTAAAAAAATGGAATTTTTATAATAAGGTTATGGTTCGAGTCGTCTCTAACTTTTCTGAAAATAAGAAGAAGGTCTATGACTAACACCATCTCTAAGCTATTAATTCCATACAAAAAATAATTAAAAACTATTTTATCACCTAATTATATTTTGGATTTTTTATAGTAAGCTCATGCTTCGAGTCGTCTCTAACTTCTCTGAAAATGGGAAACATGTCTATGACCAACACTGTCTCTAAGCTATTAATTCCATATATAAAAACAAATAAAAATTGATTTATCACCTAAATTTTAAGGAATTTTTATAGTAAAGTCATTATTCGAGTCGTCTCTAAATTCTCTGAATTCATTACCTCAATAACATCGTAACCAAATTCATATACTAATAGAAATAATATAAAAAATTATTAATAAATATTTAGTCATTAATGAGAGAATATGGATTCTAGATAGTTTAAGTAAAAGCGATTAGGGATTAAGAACTAAAAAGACAAAATGTTTAATATATACACCTATGATTTTGAAAGTAGGCATCTGTAGGTATATGCAATATATATCTACAGTTTCGAAATTACACATCTAAAGATATATGCAATTTATACCTACGATTTTAAATGTAGGCATCTCTAGGTATATGCAATCTATACCTACGGTTTTGAAGTCGTTGTTAAAGCATATAGTTACAAACAATACTTTCTGTGGGTATAAGACATATATACCTATAGAATCCATTATGTCACTAATACTTATAGTTACGAACTTAGACTTCTGTAGCCATATTATACTTATACCTATGCTTTATTGTACGCCCATAGGTATATTATGTCTATACTAATGGTTGTATTAGCTATCACTATAAGCGTTCGTAGGTATATGGCACATTTCTTGTAGTGGAGATAAGTATTCAACATTGTTTTTTTATGAATGCGTTGTTGAATTCAACGTAGTCAATAACACATTGTTAAAAAACGCATTCATAAAAAAACATTGTTCAAGACCATTATTCCTAATTTTACATAGTTAAACACACAACAGAAAATAACCTAAATGCATACAGAAACAAAACAAAACAACAAACTAAACGCATACAGAAACACCAAATTACAACTATATGAACACAATTAAATTTCAACTGAATTTATATATTGAACATTAATTACAATGTAATGTTACAGAAACACATATTACATAAATCAAATCATATACATTACATTGAACATTAATTGAATTCCCTAAGCTACAATCTGTGCAAAAATCTACTATATCTATGATTTGCCAACAAACTTGATTTCATTAGTTGGCCATTGTTGAATGATCTTCTTCATGAATTTAAGCACTTAATAGCTGCAATGTACCTCGTTTGTTTGGCAAGGGGTCTACAATTAAAATGAAGTAAATATATAAGTATAACCTTAATTGAAATAAGAATACACTACACATATAATTGTTTGAGGTGATTTGTGTCAATACCTTTATATGAGTCCACTTGATTTTGTGTTGTGGTATCGTTTTTCTAGAACGATTACAGCCTCTGTAAACTCTCACCGCACTAAACAATATAAAATGTCATTAATTATGAAAAAACTAGGAAAGTGAAAGTGTAAGTAAAAGTTTAAATGAGTAGTCTGCTTACTTAGAAAACAATTCTTTTATAGCGGGGTACTTGTCCGGACCACCATGTGCCAATGAGTCAAAGTAGTGTATTTCTTCATTGACCCGATTGATGGCAACCAAAAGTCAATGTTGTCTAAAAAACATATGTACATAGTTAGGAAATGTTAAGCACACAAAACATACTAAAGACAGAAATATAAAAGACAATTAAAAAATGCTCAACGGTATTAAAAGGTGCAAGGAATAAATCTGCAGTTTCTTTACGAATGAGAAGAGTATCTGCAATTCGTTTTGTCTGTTCCTCAATATTATTTTTGTCACTCGACACCAAAGCGATAATGTGTAGGGATATGAACATCACCTTTTTCTTATTCATCGAAACAAAATTTTCATACAAGTATCTAATATATATAACACAAATGTTAGTTAATTATAACACACCGCCTTGCAAAAGTGAGAAGTTAGGGAAACATAATTTACCTCATATATACACATATAACAGTTGCACCTATCCATTCATGTTTATTTACATCCTAGACTTCATTGATGCTAATGTATTCTTCAGCATCAATCCCGAAGACTTCCTTCGGAATTGATATACTTATTATATCATCTCCCAACTTCTATACATGCTCAAACAACTAAGTATAATAGTTGGTAGTCTTCTTGGAGTTCATATCCCCGTAAATGGTTTTGAGCTCACGTCACCCTTAGATGGTTTCGAGCTCACATCACCCTTAGATGGCTTCGAGCTCACATCACCCGAAGATGGCTTAGTCTTTTGGTTGCTACTAAGGGTGGAGTGTACATTTTCCTGAAATATTCAATAAAAAACATATCAATTATAGATCACTATATATAATATTAGTGAGCATAAGGTGAAAAATCATACCTTAGAAGAAATTATTTGTACAAGGTCTACTAGTCAAGTCACAAAAGTGCCTATAGCCCCTCCAACTGTGAAGATATCTTCATCGAGAGGAATTGGCAGCAACACATCATCATAGATTGCAACATCAATCGAGACCTTCACATAATGGCGTGGGATACGTGCATTATGTAACATAGCGTCGGTCGACTTGTGCACTTTCCCAACACCCACCACTCGGCTAGATGGGGTATCCAGAAAAAGTTTGCAAGAATTAATTCCATATACGTTAGTTAAAACTTATAATTAGTTTACGACTATAAACTAAATGGCAAATAAATTAAAATAAGTTAACTAAATTACCTCATGAATGGGAATCGGAATGGTAATGTTGTAAGGAGCATGTGTGCAACTCTCATTGATAGTTGAAGGAACAGTGTCAGCAGTACTAGCTAGTTGTTGCCACTCGGCTTCCTTCACCTTCATTGATTGCTCAAATTCGTTGAACCGTTGCATGAGGCCATCCAGTTAATTTTGAACCTGACTCATTTGGGCTTTGGTTGCACGCTTTGGATGAGTACAAATGTTTGTTGGCTAACCCCAAATCCTGCACCCTGGATACGGTCAGGGTATATAGACAATCCTAGTGTCTTATCAAGTATTATGCGACTATCTGGTTGTGTCTTCTTTTCTTTTAGGGCAACCTAACAAATCAATAAAAAAATATCATGTTAATTAATCACATTTTGATAAATAAAGTATGGAAATTAATTAAGTATAATTAAAAAATGAGCACTTAGAACATGTTTTTGCGGCTTCTTGAACTTTCTCATTGTCGATGACACCATCCTTGTTCTTACGAGCATCAACCCATAGAACATCGAGTTCTACTACATGTGGAGTCAAAGGTGTATCATTTTTGTTGCCCAGTTGCCAAAACATAACCAATAATAATGTAATTATATATATATATGCATACAAAACAAAACCAATAATGTACTTATAAATTAACAATACTTACAATTCTTTCTTCGATTCCTCTATACCCTGCTCGAGAATCTCGATATGGATACAAAGGCTTAGATGCCCTCTTGCGATTTTCATTACTTACTTTATGCAAAAACAAACAACATTAACATCAGCTATCATATATATGTATATACAAAAGCATATATAAGAATAAAGTTAATACAAAGAATATGATTTTACCAAGAAAGACTCGTCTTGTGTGTGTAAGGTGACATAAGTCTTTCAATCCTCTCCTTCAACGACATTTTCATATTTCTTTGGAGGTTTTAGGTTGACATTATCATCAACATCTCTAATACATCTTCCAACATCAGTTCTGAATTATCGGAGAGCCTTGCCAGTCGATATAAGGATATAATCCTTATGCTCCTCGCCAACATCAATAATTGACTGAAATTAAAACACATTATACATTATATTGCATGCAAACACATGCATATATGTATATTGCATGCAAACACATATACGTACATTGCATGCAAACATAAAAACACAAACTGAAAAATAAATTTACTCTTATTTCATTCCAAATATGCTCCTTCACAACATTCAATCTAACATCAGTGCATTTGTTGAATGTTAGCAGCACATTCTACCTAACCACAACCCCAATGTAGCTTACCAATGAATTGTCACCATTCGAGTTTATTGGTTGACCTTTTGAGTTTCATTGAACTTCTATCTTCACATCTTTACTTCTTACCCGAATGACATTCTTCATGGAAGTCATTCCCCATGGAGTTCATTTTTTAACAACGATTTGCTTGTCTTGTGAAGTCAGTTTAGCTTCGTCACCACTGTGAGAACTATGATCACCACCTTGGGAAGCCATTGATGAAGTTTTTTTTAGGGTTTATAAGAGTATGTGGGTTTTCTGAGAGTATGAGGTTTCTTTTCGATTAAGTTTGAGAGCGTAGAGGGAACTAATTCATCTTTAAGATATTTAAACTGCAGTAATAATTTAACTGCGCTTTCTATAGATAGCGTTGTTAATAAGACATATTCAATAGCGTATATTCACGGTAGCGCTATTGTATTGACATCTTCAACATCGTTTCTCTTAAGGGTTGCGCTGTTGTTGTGATCCAACTGTTTACTACTCATTTTCATGAACACATCAACAACGCTTCCTAGATGATGTGTTGTTGAATAGAAACTAAACGATAGCGCTATCTCAAGTTTGTGTTGTTGAATAAAATCTAATTGATAGCGCAATCTTAATTATGCGCTGTTAAACTGAACCCATTTTCAAAATTAACAGCGTATTCCTAATTATGCGCTGTTAAATTAACATATTATATTATAGGTCAAAATACCACATGAAAATAAGTTAATTAATATGAAGTTGTCATGAAGTAAATTACCATATTATTGTGTACATTAAATTTTGTTTATTGTGTTTATTACGTTTTGTTAATTTGCTTATTGTGTTTATTAATATGGACTGCAAAAATATTAAACATTAATAATCATTCAAATAAATAACAAAAATATAGAAATTAACATCCAAACTAATTGTTCATTCTTCATTCTTATAAAGTGCAAAAATACATTATAATGAACTAAATGATTTGGTAGATGACAATATAATGAACTAAATGATTTGGTAGATTACAATGAACCAAATGAACCAAATTAAGGAACTAAATGATTTTGTAGATTACAATGAAGGAAACTAATGAACTGAATGATTTGGTAGATGAATAAACTCAATGATTTGTAGATTAATCTTGTATAACAGTCATTTTCCTTTTGAAATCTGGGTCTTTTTGCTAAATCAAAAGTTGTTAAAGATCTCATTGACATGATTCTGATATAGGATTCCCGATACTACAACTTTACATTTTAACAATTCGAGTTGTTGAGATCTACTATCTGTCTTTTTTCTATTCCTTTTAACAAAACTTTCTTTTTCTTTTTGTCTTGTATTGCTCTTTTGTTTTGTTACTTTATGTTTTGTTCCTCCTATCTTCATCTCCTTGGGTGCCATGACAAATTTTAAAAGGAGACAATATGAAGGAGATAAAAAAAATATATACAAGGAGAACATGAACATAATCCTATAGAAACACATATTCTTACTGAGGAAATAGAATATGGAGTGAACCACAATATTTATAAATGAACAATCATTAATATTCCAAGAAACAAAGATACGCACAACCACTCAGCCATTAATATTTCAAGAGACGAAGAGACGGATAAATCATCCAACCATTAATATTTTAAGAAACAAAGAGACGCATAACCATTCAGCCATTAATATCTCTGATACTTAAAAAGTCAAATACAATCAACAGCGCATAATTAAGATGGCGTTTTTACTGTGTCATCTTCAACAACACTTATTCAATGTTGCATTGTGGAATTGATGAACATTAACAGCGCTTCCTATTACATACGCTATTAAATATAACTCATTCAAGTCAGTGCTAACATTACTGATGTTCAACAACTTGTTTCAAGAATGTGTTGTTGAAGTTACTCACATTACAGTGTTTGCTTTAGTATGCGTTGTTGATGTTCTTCTGTCTCGTTTTCAACAGCGCCGTTCGAAATTGCGTTGTTGAATGACTGTTGTTAATTACAAAATTGTTCTTTTCATCATACATAGATAGTAGAAGATGAAATATAGTGTATGAGAATTCACTATATGAGCATGGAACAAGGATCCTCTCCATGCAAGTACATGCTTTTGCACTTGTTTTTAATGACAAATGTGTAATTTCATTATTAACAAAAGGATAAAGGTGTCGTTGGAAGTTGCATTTCTCTTTGTTTTTTGAAGCACTTGCCCCTCCATTAATGGAGAGAATCCTAACTTATGAACATGAAGCTCTTTTAGGGGGAAAGTAAATGAAAGAGTGACATGTGTCCATGATGACATAATAAAGATTTTTTTTATTATATAGTTAATAGATATGAAACTTCAGAATTGAATATATCAAATAATAACATAAAACACTTATTTATTATATTTGTATTCTTAGTTATCATAATTATACATATACTTCACTCGTATTAATTATATTCAAATAGTTCCATTAGAGTGTATATCACATAGCATGTATAGCAATTATTTTCCTTGTAATTTACAAGGTTTTTGTCTCTTTAACTTGGCAAATGGAAACTAATAAAAGGATATGTACCATTAGTGTGAATAAAGTACATATAATAAGATAACTTATATCCTTAAAATCACTCATTATTTAACATATGTCTTATTTTTTCTTTTTATTATATATTTTAAAATGAAAACTTATAAAGAGAGAAAATAAGACACATATCAAATAGTAAGTAGTATTAACGAGATAAGTTATATTCTGGTGTGATGAGATACTTTATTCTCATCTACATACTTCTCAGTCTAAGGCTTTTAAAAAAACGAGGAGGCTGATGTAATTAAGGAAGATGAGGGATATAATGTTTCACATGCTATTGGAAAGGCAAGTAACAATGTGAGTATAGATGAACATTTGAGTGAGGAGGTTAATACAGAAGAAGTCACATCTAAGCAAGTAAGCAAGAAGATCAAAATAGAACCACACATG
Organism: Lupinus angustifolius; assembly: GCF_001865875.1. Lineage (NCBI taxonomy): Eukaryota > Viridiplantae > Streptophyta > Magnoliopsida > Fabales > Fabaceae > Lupinus > Lupinus angustifolius. Next base: position 3,335,428 of record NC_032016.1, read on the forward strand.
CAGGCAACCACCAAGGTCAATGAGATGATAGAGAATGTGTTACAGAGATTGAGTTGTGGGGTTGAAGGAGAGAACTAAGATCTTTTGTCCCTAAATCTTTTGTCTCCCTATCCCGGATTAAGCAGAGTTTATATTAATTTTGTTAGGGATGCTTGAAATATGTTATTGTGTTAGTCTCACATTGTCTAGTGTTGGAATAAAGTAGAGTAACCAATGTTATATATTGGACTCAAGTCCCTTGTTATAATGTGCATCAGATATAAGCACCAAATAGAAACACATCATGGGTAGATGGGCCCATCGGTGTGCTAGGGTTTGTAATCCATATTCTCTAATAATATCTTGGTAGTCGCTTAGCGCTCCCGGAGACGTAAGCAAAATTGGTCGAGATCATTAACAAATTCTCTCGTTTCTTCTCTTGTATTTATTCTATGTACTTTATTTGATTGCTTGTGGCCAAAGATGTGCAATGATCGCATCCGTTGCACCAACAATTGCTATCAGAGCCAATTGGTAAATGGCTCTAAACCTAGACAACAGATAATGACTAAAGAGGGTGAAGGCGTGATGGCTAGACAAAATGTGTCAAAGGTAGTGACAAAGATAGAGTATATGAGTTGAAGGAGAAGAAAACATGGCGAAACTTTTGTGGGGGCGATATATGTCGATCCAGAATCCCATAAATTTATGTACTAGATTATGATCAAGATGGAGATAGGACTCATGTGTTAAGTTTGACCTAGAGACAGGTGGTGATAATATCTCTCTAGATGATGAGAGAATATTCTCATTTGAGATGAGAAGTGAAATATCCTAATGGCATGTCTAAGATGCCACGTCATAGTGAAGGATGTTAATTGTTAGCAGATCTACAAAAGCATAGAGACGTTGACTAACCTTGATGTAGAGTGTAACATGGGCATTGGCTTTGATGCAAGTTGTAACATGAGCATTGGTAGAGATACAGGAGTATAACATGGGCATTGGCTTGGATGCAAGGATGTGACACATATATTAGTTAGCATTGATGCAAGTGCGTATTGTTGGTATACTCCTTATGGTGGAGTATGATAGTTCTTTTGAACTAGGATTGTCGGAGTAGACAATGGTGGTAGCGGTTAAGGCTTTCCAAGGAAGCTCCAATGTTCAGTTTGACTTCATATTAGAGGTTCCAATATATCGAAAGACCTCCTAGTAATAGGTGTCTAGGCGGCGTGCTCCATTTGATGGCGGTACGGGAAGCTGCACTACAAGTTTGGAGAGCTAAGCTCTTGGTAACATCGTCAAGGATACTCAGAAGGTCTATGTTGTAGGGGAGCAATTAAAGGGAATTAGACATTGAACAAGGTGGAGTCATATATTTGCTAAGGTGGAGATTCTTATGTAGATTTCCTAAGGAGCGAGATATTCGTCTATTTGAATCAAGGTGAAGATTGTTGGGGATGCTTGAAATATGTTATTGTGTTAGTCTCACATTGTATTGGAATAAAGTAGAGTAACCACTGTTATATATTGGACTCAAGTCCCTTGTTATAATGTGTACCAGATATAAGCACCAACTAGAAACACATCATGGGCAGGTGGGCCCATGGGCGTCCTAGGGTTTGTAATCTTTATTCTCTAATAATATCTTGGTAGCCTCTCAGCACTCTTGGGACGTAAGCACAATTTGCCGAATCCCGTTAACAAATTCTCTTGTTTCTTCTCTTCTATTTATTTTATGTCATTTATTTGATTGCTTATGACCAACATTGCACAACAATCGATTCCGCTGCACCAATAAATTTTATTTTATAAAAGTAATATATTAATATTCACGTGTCTAGATTTAATTAGGTAGGAGAGCAAATGATATACAAATTAGGGACGGATTCTGAAGGAGAAACACAAAGGGGTGGTTGGACCGTAGTGAGCAATAGAGATGTGAAGTTTATGAGAATTTGATGAACTTTTATGTCACTGACTTTTTGGAATAGTATGGTTCAAAATGTATCACAAATAAATATGAACATTATGGTGCAATTTTATATAGTAGGAGTGGAAAAAATAGTAATAAGATAACAAATAAAAAAAACATAGGTGCACGTGCATGTGCATATCCTAATGTATAATGTGACTGTGACGGTTTCTGGAATACTTTGGGTAAACATATCCAGATTCAGGAAAGATTCGTTGAAGAAGATGTAAGCATGTACATATCCTAATGTATAATGTGACTGTGACGGTTTCTGGAATACTTCGGGTAAACATATCCAGATTCAGGAAAGATTCGTTGAAGAAGATGTAACCATGTGGTGCGATGAATTCCACCAAATAATATAAAAAAATTATTTATTATTTTTATGACTTTTTTTTTAAGTAGGTGATAATTGTAATTGGATTGACACACAATTGTGAGACAAAAAGTAGAATAGATGATCTACATTCTAAGTCTCATGTTAGAACGAAGATTTTCTATCCTTATTAAGGTCTCGGACAAATCAAAATATTCATTTAATTCAAAACAAATTATAAAAATATAAACTAATATTTTATATTATTTGATTTAATTTGGAGAGGCAAACTAATTGCACTTTGGAGGTTGAGAATCCATGATCTTGTTGGGGATGAGGTAGTTACTAAATAATTGATGGTTATGGAAAATAGAGACAGGATTGCAAGGGGAGAGAGTAATTTTGAAGCTGGTTGATATGCAGGTGGGGTGTTGAAGAAGATGATGATAATTTTGTTCTATAGTTCATGAAGTTCAAGAATATAATCTAAGATAGAATACGTCCAATTTTGTTGGGTTTCTAGTCTTTCCTAATGACCATAATTTTAGCAGTGCATTTTCTCCTAGGGTTGAACTAGTAAATTCCTTTCTCATCCGTGATGATCATTATGTGATGATCATAATTTCATATTTCTCAAATAAAATACATTTCTAATGATTTGATTTTGTGCAACCATATAATTATTTGATTATATATTTTCATTTGAAATGAATTTATTTGTAACAAACTTTAAATTTACTAAAGTTTTAGTTTGAGGGGCATGTTAAATATATTTGAATTGATAGAACATTATTTTGTTTATGATTTCATTAGTTTTATTTTATTTAAATTTATCTATAGTTTAGGTTTTTTTGTTAGTTATTGTTTGTGTTATTAACTTATTATTATTCTATTAGTTATAAACATTTTTGCCTATATAATAAATTGTTTGTCTAAACTTATGGATATTCTATTCTATATGGAGAATGAAGATCTTCTGTCCCAAAATAATGGTGTCTCCATGTCTCTAGCCAATAGAATTTTATTAAAAAGTGTAAAAATAATAGTTTTTATTTTTATAATTTTGAAGTGTCATTTTTTTATTTGATGGAGACATGAATAAGGACATCTAATCCACACTCCTATATGGAATGTTTATTGGTGAATGTGGTGGTAGACCATTGAAGGAGGTAAAGACATGTGACTCTGTTAGGTAGGGTTTTCTTGAATACATGCTACTATACATAGATTTGGTTTTATGAGAAATGGGTTAGAAGATCAAATATGGTGTTAAATAGGGTGATCCTTTAGCTTATTTCCTTCTCGTGTTGGTAGTGAGAGGGTAAATTGTTTGATGAAGCAAACCCTTCTATTATATACTTTTTGTGACAACAAGCTAGGTGGTCTTGTTGAGGATATTTCTCTTTTGCAACGTGTGGATGATACTATATTTTCATTGGGGACACAACTAAGGAGAATATCTTAATTGCTAAGGCCATTTTGCAGTGTTTTGAAATGGTATTAGGCCTTGAGGTAAATTTCCATGAGAGTTGCTTGTACTTCTTGGAGAGGATTCTTCTATCTTACATCGTGCAACATGTTCTTTATCTTTTGCTTACTTTGGGCTTCCAATGGATAAATAATCCTAAGAAAATAATTGTTGGCAACCTATCGTATACACGCTTTTTAGAGGATGTTGGTTAGGAAGAAAGGAAAACATTTATCTCTTGTAAATTTTATGTGGTGGTTGTAGGATCCCGATTATATGTCCCCATTTTTATATTACTTTATGTTATCATCAAATTAGAAATTTTTATTTAGTTAAAAAGAAAAATTAAATAAAAATAAAAATTAATATTTTTATATAATTTTATAAAGACTAAAAAATATATGGAGAAGATTTTATTGGGAAATTGAATCCTTTTGAGTGGTTGTGAGCATAAGACAAAATTGAATGGGTGGGGTAACATTCTTTGTACTAAGAAAGAAATAATAGAAATCTACATAAAAACTTAGATTGTTACAATTTATTATTGTTGGTGAAATGGGATGGATAGTTTTGTATAAGAGGGTGTCAATGAATATGATATGTTCTCCTACTAAATTATTATATCTAGCTATAAAAAATGATGTGCGTTTTGTAATTAAATTATTTATAAATAAAGTATCATTTTGTAGTATATGTTATTTTCCTATAGATAAGAAAATTTAGTAAGATTATCATGGTCTATTGGATACCTCATGCTTTGTCTCTTTCATGTACACAATGAATCCTATATAAACTATTTATACTATTTTCTCAATAGATTATAATACATTGATAATAAATATAGGTCCATGAGCAAGCCATGTGGCTTTGGGAGAGATCTAGTGCGCCAAGGTTAGTCAGGGCCATGAGCCTGACCGTACATTGTTGTGCGCCAAAGCTAGTCAGGGCCATGAGCCTGACAGTACATTGTTGCGCACCAAAGCTAGTCAGGGCCATGAGCCTGACCGTATATTGTTGCGCGCCAAAGCTAGTGTGCATCAGCCTGAGCAAGTCTGGTGCGTTAGTCTGACCGTGCATGGTAAGCCTGACTCGAGCATCTGGTGCGTCAGTCTGACCGAGCATAGTGAGCCTGACTGGAGCATCCTGACTAAGGGTGGAAACAGGCCAGGCCGCCTACCAGGGGCCTATTACCTAGCCTATAACAGGTCAGGCCATTTCGTAAACAGGCCAGACACAGGTTTTTTGAAAAGCCTATTTAGTTAAATAGGTCAGGCTGTAGGCCATCCAAAAGGCCTATTAAGCCTAACAGGCCGGCCTATTTAATTATATTATGTAATATGTTCATATTATACAATTTTAATATAAGTAATATTATTATACATATGTAATATTAATATAAAAAATATAATTTAATTGTTAGGGTTAGAAGAGTCTAATTAAAAGTAGGAATATTAACCTATCTAAATGTAGATATGATGACCTATTTCAAGATGATATAGTAAAACAGGCTTTTAAACAGGCTAACAGGCCAGGCCAGGCTTTTAAACAGGCCAGGCCTAGGCTTTGAAATTTTTTTTAAACACGCTAACAGGCCAGGCCCAGGCTCCTACATACTATATAGGCTGGGCCTGTTTAAGGCAAAGCCTGGCCTGGCCTGGCTTGTTTCCACCCTTAATCCTGACCGAGGGGACTGTGCCTGATGCTAGGTGTGGCCTGAGCTATGCTGTCTCGGTCAAGTCCCTTATCCTGATGCGCTATGGTGCATAGGACTTTGACCGAGCTATTTGAGGCAGTGGCTCGTGCTAGAGCATGAGATGAGCTTTTGGTTTTGTTTGTGTGAGCATGGGGCACATATTCATGTGGCTTGGTTAGCAAGGCATTGTGATCAGCATGTTGATGTTGAGTATGTTTCAATAGCCCCCCGCAAGCTGGAGCATAGATGTTGAGTGTGCCCAGCTTGGAAAGCAAGTAGTGAAAAGGTGTAGGATCCAGAGCTTTAGTGAGGATATCTGTTGTTTGTTGAGTTGTTTGGATAGGAAGAAGGTGGAAGAGCTTGTTTTGGAGACGTTCTCGAACCACATGGCAATCAATGTCAATGTGTTTAGTTCTTTCATGAAACACAGAATTTGCAGCAATGTATCTATCCGAATTATTGTCACAATACAAGAGAGCAGGTTGAATGAAATGTACCTTAAAATTGGTGAGCAACTAGGTGAGCCATTGGATTTCACATGAGGTAGATGCTAATGCTCTGTATTCTGCTTCAGAGGAAGAATGAGCTACAGTGGTTTGCTTCTTGGATTTCCAAGAGACTAAGGAATCACCAAGAAAAACATAAGAGCTAGTGATGGATTTGCGTGAGTCAATGCAGGCTGCCCAATCTGAATCACTGAATGCCTTGAGTTGAAGAGTTGATGTGGCAGAGTAAAATAATCCTTGTCCAGGGCTTCCTTTGATGTATCTCAAAACACGAGTAAGAGCTTGTTGGTGAGTGATGGTTGGATGTGCCATGAACTGACTTAGTTGTTGCACAACATAGTTGATATCAGGTCTTGTGTTGGTTAGGTATAGGAGTCTTCCCACCAATCTTCTGTATGATGCTGGATCAGAGTGAGGAGTTGATGTGTCTTGGTGTAGCTTTGTGGTCTTCACAATGGGTGTTGGTGTTGGTTTTGAAGCCAGGAAGCCAGTATCTGCAAGAATATCAAGTGGATATTTTCTTTGGCACAAGTTGATGCCTTGTGTGGATCTAGCAATTTCTAGGCCTAGAAAGTATTTGATTAGGCCTAGATCTTTAATTTTAAAGTGAGTGTCTAAGCATAGTTTAACCAAATCAATTTCCTTTTGGCTGTTTCCAGCTAACACCAAATCATCAACATATATAAGCAAGGCAGTAAAAACAGAATCAGAGGCCTTAGTAAACAAAGAGTGGTCATGGTGAGATTGTGTGTAACCAAGGGATAATAGGCACTTGGTTAACCTAATGAACCATTGCCTTCCAACCTGTTTTAGACCATTGAGGGACTTATGGAGTTTACAAACTTTGTTTGGGTTTGTGCATGTGACACCCTTAGGGATGTACATATATACTTCCTCATGTAAATCACCATGTAAGAAGGCATTGTTGACATCCAATTGATGCACAAGCCAATTTTGTGAGGCTGCAATGGCTAAGAGGAGCCTTGCTGTGGTTAGTTTGATAACTGGTGTAAAAGTGTCAAAATAATCGAGTCCCTCTGTTTGGTTATATCCCTTGGCAACTAATCTTGCCTTGTATCTCTCAATTGTCCCATCGGATTTGTACTTAATTTTATAAACCCATTTGGACCCTATAGGGGTCTTCTCAGGTGGTAAGTCAACTATGGTCCAAGTTGTATTAATCTCGAGGGCATTTAATTCATGTTGCATGGCTACTATCCAGTGATGGTGCTTGACTGCTTGGAAGTAGTGCTTAGGTTCTATATTGGTTTGGACAGACAATATATGTTTTAAATGGCTAGGTGATATTGTGTCATAGGAGAGGACAATGGATAAAGGATAACTAGCCTTGGTGGGCTTAGGGTGAGGGTGGCTAGGGGAGATAAGATTGCAGTGGAAGTCATGTAGGTAGGCAAGGGCACTTCTATTTCTCTGAGATCTTCTAACAGGATTGTTGGTGGCCTCAAAGTTAGTAGGTATGTCAAGGGTATGATTAGTATCATTAGACTCTAAAGGCATGGTGTTAGTTTGCTGGTCTGTTGTGTCATGGAGTATTGGACTCTGGTGTAGGAGAGTAAAATCATCATTCTCTATTGGTGTGATGGTGAGATCTCCGGTCTGTTTGGTGTTATAGGGGAAGATGTGTTCATGGACCATGACATGCCTAGAAATGAAGATCTCTCTGTTTCTTAAATCAAAGAGTATGTAACCTTTAATGTTGTCTTTAAAACCAAGGAATATGCACTTTCGGGCCCTAGGGTCAAGTTTAGTCTTGTGTTGAGCCAGGGTGCTAGCAAAGCACAACGAGCCAAAAACTCTCAAATCCTGTAGGTTGGGCAGTCTATCATTAAGAAGTTCATAAGGTGACTTGTGCTGTAGGTTTGGGGTTGGCAGCCTATTTATGAGGTAGACTGCATGATGGACAGCATATGACTAAAAGGTTTTCGGGAGTTTTGATTGAAAAAGTAAAGTTCTTGCTACATTTAGTATATGCTTATGCTTCCTCTCAACAACAGAGTTCTGCTGAGGGGTTTCCACACAGGATCTTTGATGCATTATCCCTTTTTCCATGAAGAATGCAGGGGTGTTGAATTCAACACCATTATCAGTCCCAATGGCTTTGATCACTTTTCCAAATTGAGTATGAGCCATTTGAACAAAGGCGTACATAAGATGTCTAGCTTCTACCTTAGATTTCATGAAGAACAACCAAGTGTGTCTAGTATGATCATCAACTACGATGAGAAAATACCTATGGCCATGTATAGAAATGTTTGCTATTGGTCCCCAAATATCCATATGGACAATATCAAAAACATATGAACATCTAGGCATGTTATTTGGAAAAGAAAGCTTAGCTTGTTTACCCAAGTGGCAGAAATCATATACAAGATTATGTTTACAGTCTATATAGCTAAAGGTTTTGCATACAGAGTTAAGAACATTCATTGAATGATGGCCTAGCCTAAAGTGCCACAAGTCAAAAAAGGCAAAGTATTCAAAGTGTTCACATCATGCATTATATCCAGGCTATCCTTAGAGTCTCTCCTAAGCATATAAAGTCCATTAACAACATCAACATGCCCAATCATCCTCAAGGTAGTCAAATCCTGAATAGAGCAATTTAAGCCATCAAACATCAGTTTACAATGCAATGAGGACACTAGCTTGTGCACTGAAATGAGGTTATATTTAAAAGTAGGTACATATAATACATTGTGCAAGGCCAGTGACTCAGAGAAGATTATTGTGCCTGATATCTTGGTTTGAATAGTGGTTCCATTAGGCAAGTTTATAGTGATAGGCCTTATGTGTTTGAAGGTATTAAATTTTGATAAGGAGGGGCACACGTGATCAGTGGCCCCTGTGTCAAGTATCCATTGATCATTCATACCTGAGGGTTCTTGATGTTCTTGGGCAGGTCTTCTCTGAGTGTCATTGCTTGGTATGGCTCTGAGTTGATTTACATTATGTCCATTGCCTGCTCCATTATTTGACCCAATGCTTTTGAAGAGTGACTCCAGCTGAGCATATTGTTCTGGTCCAAAGTTGAAGCATATGTTTCTTGTATCAGAGGTTAGTGCCTGATTCTTTTCAATTTTTTCTGGATTCATGTCTTGAGTTGTTGTTACATTGACTGATCCACTTTCTTGCCTTGGTCTTCCTTGAGGTGTGTTGGGGGGAAAACCATGTTTAAAGTAGCACGTTTCTATTGTATGTCCGTTCCTCCCACAATAGGTGCATACCTTTTGTCCACCAAAGCCTCTGTTAAAGTTCCTACCAAAGCTTCTTCTTATTCCTTGCATATTACCACCTCTTTGTCCAGGGAGTCTTGATTTCCATTGTTGTGTAGTCTCATTTCTATTGGTGCCAAATTTGTCATTTGAGAAGTTGAGCAGTGTCTTAGAGCTCGTTGGATTGACTTCATCAAATCGTCTTTCTTGTTGTTGTGCTAGCGAGAATGCCTTGTTTATTTGAGGTAATGGCTCTATGAGGAGTATTTGTGCTTTGGTTGCACTGAATTCATCATTCAATCATTTGAGGAAGCAAACAACATGTTCCACTTACCTTTGGTCCCTTATAGCTTTTGTTGATCCACAATTACACTTGACCTCACAAATGCATACAGGTATCATTCTCAAGGACTCTAGCTCTTCCCAGAGTGTCTTCAATTCTGTGTGATAGGTTGATATGCTCCTGTCCCCTTGCTTCATTGAGTGAAGTTCTTGCAACACATCCGAAATCCTGAAGTAATCTCCCTTTGAGAACCTTTCCTTCAAGTCTGCCCATAATTCTTGTGCACTCTCAATGTACATGGTGCTTTGTGCAATCTCTGGTGAAAGGGATCTTGTGATCCACGATATAACCATGTTGTTGCATCTATCCCACATATCATACTCCAAATATGATTGTGGTGGAGGTGTGATAGATCCATCAATAATCTTCAGTTTGTTCTTAGTCTTTAGTGCTCTCCTCATGGATCTCATCCATGAGTGATAATTTGTCCCTTCAAGTGGTGGTGTGACCAACACTGCCCCTGGGTTTTCTCTTGGATGGAGGAAATATGGGCTCTGCGCTTCACTAGTGCTCAAAGCAGTTAGCATGCTTCTTTCTTGCTCCATTGTTAGGCAATTATTGGCTGCTTCTTCTTTCTGTTTTGCTTGAATTCTTGGCTATGTCTTCTTTACAAGAGGTGGGTAATAGAGATTTCTGCAACTTAGGTAAACAGAGCCTACATAGAGAAGGCTCTGATACCATATTGCGAAAGTTGAACCCAATATACCTCATAACCTCTTTTGTATTTTACTTTTCATTTTTTTGATTACATAGCCATATGCTTTCTTATATAGAAAAGCAATGTTGCTTGCAGCAGAAGCGATGTGATGAAAAAGGGAAATTAACCGAACTAACTAACTAATAAACTTGCCTAACTATCATTAGGTGAGTTATCTTCTAGAATATATCAAATGTGCCCATGTGAAACACACGTGCCAACTAATTGCCCATGTGTGTAGAATTTTGATCGAGCAGGCCATGTGGCTTTGGGAGAGATCTGGTGCGCCAAGGTTAGTCAGGGCCATGAGCCTGACCGTACATTGTTGCACGCCAAAGCTAGTCAGGGCCATGAGCCTGACCTACATTCTTGCGCGCCAAAGCTAGTCAGGGCCATGAGCCTGACCGCATATTGTTACGCGCCAAAGCTAGTGTGCATCAGCCTGAGCAAGTCTGGTACGTTAGTCTGACCGTGCATGGTAAGCCTGACTCGAGCATCTGGTGCGTCAGTCTGACCGAGCATAGTGAGCCTGACTAGAGCATCCTGACCGAGGGGACTGTGCCTAATGCTAGGTGTGGCCTGAGGTATACTGTCTTGGTCAAGTCCCTTTTCCTGATGCGCTATGGCGCATAGGACTCTGACCGAGCTATTTGAGGCAGTGGCTCGTGCTGAAGCATGGGATGAGCTTTTGGTTTTGTTTGTGTGAGCATGGGGCACATATTCATGTGGCTTGGTTGGTAAGGCATTGTGATCAGCATGTTGATGTTGAGTATGTTCCAATAGGGTGGAACTTTGAAATATCTGAGCAAGATAATGTATGGATGTAACTGAGTAAGTTCTTGAAGAGATACTTTGACGCTTATGTGAGCATATGAAGAAGTGTGCATAGAGAATTAGATGCAAGAGTATAAGAGAATATTAGGTGTTAATTTCATTATGAAGGATCTTCTCTATTTATAGAAGAAATATGCATGAAATATTTCTTGGTATATGTTATTGGCATATAGATTATCATGTCTTGTGAGGCTTGTCCTAGACAAGTAATAGTTGTTTTATCCATGTGAGACGATCTTGACATGTTCGTCCCTTGGATGACACATTGCTTTATCTAGGGTGAGTCATTTTATCGCTTGTCTCAATTGTCGTAGTCGTATATTAGGTTCGTCTTCGCCACATGGCAGAGGGTGGTACAAGGTTTATTCAACTTGTAGCAAAGATCTATGGTGTTCAAGCGGCATGACAATCTTGTTCAGATGCCAGGACAGTCATGTTACATAGGTTTATGGTCTTATACATGGCTGACTAGACATTCTCTTATCAATATTGTCCTTTATCTTGTTAGGTCGTCTATATGGACATAATTAACAACTGTATGAGTCAAATCTTACTTGATTGACATTTGATTATAACTGGTGCAAATTTAACTGGTTATGATCTATCCTAAAATCACGATGAAATAAAAGAATAATCTAAAAAATCTTTTATTGATTTACTTAACCGGTAAATAGACAAGTGAACAAAAACACTCCCCTAACGAGAGATAATAAAGAAAAGGGGAGAACTTCATCCATTCCATATCTTCCATTATTTAAGGTTAATATTGCACACACCTTAAAATCATTAATAAGTATTGTATTTTGATTAAGATACTTCTATTTATTCTCTCCTTATTGTCTCCATATGTATTAATTGGTAGTATTTAGTATTCACATTTGAGAATATATTTGGAAAAAAAACAAGTTTGATGTAGCATTGAAATTATAAAAACAACATAATTTTTTGGAGAAAAACCTAAGTCAACAAAAAATGTGGAGTAAAGGAATATAAATTATGAGTGTAATATTTATGTACTATAACTGTAAAGATTTATACATATCTAATACATCATTCTTATTTATTTGTATTACTTTTTAAAGATAATTAAAAATAAATAGTGAATAATGAACTGATAAAAATCTTATGCTAACAATGATACATTTTGTCCTTATAATTTATTTAAAATCTAGGTAGCGATGTATTCTAGACCATGGATTTTGTGGATGCATTTTGTCCTTATAATTTATTTAAAATGAACTTATTAATTGTTTTAATTCCCTTTCAAGTTTTTTAGCGTTCGAGGCTAAAATCTAAAAATATATTTCAGTATTATATTATAATATTGTAATTCTTAAGGAAAGGAATAATGTTAATTAAATTAAACTAATTTATTTTCTGTGTAATTCGGTTCGAAATAAGAATTAGAAGCAATATTTCCTTGAAAAACTCTCTTAAGTTATTGACATTAATTAGTTAATAAAATAAAATTTAGAAATAATTATTTTTTTATCATTAAAAAAGAAGTAAATCACGAAGTTAAATTAAGTAAATAAACCCTTCTAAACCCTATTCCTTTATCTTTCATTATAGTTATACTATTTGTATGGCAGTTTTTGAAAATCAATACCCTACATTTATACTTCAACTCACTTGTTTATGTCATTTTTGACCTATCATTTTAATAAGTAGTGCCGTGTATTTCAACCAGTATTTAATTAGGTAACTTCAAAAATCATCTCAGTCGCCTAATATCATTGACTATTCATAATTATAACATCTATTTGAATAACTTTTCTTATAGAACAACTTTCTTCTTTTCATATTATTATTAGCTGCTGTGTCCTTCAACTCGTATTTTTCTTTTTAAATTTAATCAATTTAATGTAATAGATGGTATCACTAAAAATTAAAATACTTAAATTTAATAAGGTCATAATACATTGAAATAATATAAGATATAAAACAATTATGAATTATATTGACAAGTTTAGATATATAATAGTTAAAATATTATTGTCTTTTTTTGTACTACCGATAATATCATCTCATTTCATGAGTAAAGAACTAATTTTTTGGTACGTGACTGTCATTCTAAAAGCATCCACAATGGTACAACACTTTTTTTGTTCTTAAATGAGTCTTACTGATTATTTTATATTTGTTTACATTTTTCAACAACTTAAACAACTCAAGTCAAAATCATCTACAATAGTGCAACTCTATTTTTTGTTTTTAAATAGACCTCACAAACTTACTCCACATTTATATTTCTCTCTCATGTAAGAATTTTTTCCATTTTTTAACAATGACTCATAACTTTAAGAAAGAAGCTTATTTAACTTACCAACTTACCGTTGTAAAATAAGAACAAGAACAACTTATCTCCAATAATAAATTTAGACAAAGAAAATACTTATTTTGCTATGAACGGTTTTTTTGTAATTATGGATGCTATTGTAGAGAGAAGTTTCTGATGGCGTTTTCTTTGTTTAAGTTTACATATATTGAAATCCTTGCATTAAACATGGCTAAATTTTTTATGATCTCAAATCAATGACTAAGAGACTACTTAACTCCCAACTCGGGCACGTCTCTAAGTTCCCAGCTATGCACGGCTTATTATTATAAAAAGGAAATGTTAGCCAATATTTAAAAATATTGTTTCAAAAGAGAACGTTGAAATTCCGCTTGAATGCGTTTTCAAATGTCAAATTTCTTGTTTTACGTTACTTAAACAATGTACTTAAATCACTTGTTTGCGTAAGAGAAGATATGTATATATTGATAGTGTAAAAACTTTTTATATTGTTACTATTGTATTATTCATTTTCAATCATCGTTGACTCTTTTTAACACAAATTAATAGTATCTGATATACTAACTATATATAAATTTTTATACTGTCATTATATAATATTATACTTTTAACATAATCCCTTAAAAATATCCCACTGCCACGAGTCCTATTTACAATTGTAAATTTTTATTTAGTCATTTTATTCGGCACTTTATTTGTTTTATCAATCATTTATTTTTTCCCCTTATTTGATTTTTTATTAATGTAGAAACAATGAGTTTGTGAAAATTATAATGTTATAATATATTTTTAGAAATAAGAAAATTAAAGCACTTACCTTGTAATATGGTTAAAAATTTCTTATAATAAAGAAAAGACTCAAAGAGGTATACAAATTATACCAACAAGACCTGAAGAATAATATTGAATGTTAGAGGTTGAATATTAATTACTTCGTTGACAAATTCCATTTTAGTGATTTATACATCTGAAAAGAGGTATGTCTCTTTACTATAAAAAATTATAACTTATTTATGTTATTTGTAAAACAATTTTCTCAATATGGTAGGATTTACTTACTCCAACTTAAAAAATATATTCAACATTTTAACTATTAATTCCAAAAGAAATATGATGTTCTAAATTAATGAATAAATCTGAATCATTAAATTTCATAGAATAAATAATAAAGTTATGAAGTATATTCTCTTTCCTTTTAACATTAATACCGTATATCTTTTCTCCACCGCTATATATTTTTTGATTAGCAATTATAATGTATGTGAATAAAGGTATAGCTAAAAAAAAGTGGAACAAAGTGTGTATTCTATTTCATTTCTTATTTCAGATCAATTAAATATTATTACGTAATTATAAATAAAAAAAATTTCAAAAAATTAACATTTTTATAATATTTATTAAAATCTGGTTGGTCTAAGTGAAAAAATTAGAATAGATTTGAGGACATGTTATCTCTAATCAAAAAGTGATGTAATATGAGTTATTTTATAAAAGGAAGCATTATAGGGTACAAACTACAGAAAATATTATATAAAGGCTCAAGAAATAACAACACAAACAAGTTAACAAACAGAGAAAGTTGCCATGGCTTCAATGAATGACCAAAGTGCAATTGAGCTCCTTAATGGTGAAGCTATCCTACACAGCCAGTTATTCAGCTTCATAAGACCAATGTGTCTTAAATGGGCTGTGGAACTTGGCATAGCAGATATAATCCACAACCATGCCAAACCTATCACTTTTCCTGAGTTGATGTTAGTCCTAGTGCAAGTTCCACCAACTAAAGCTTCTTTAGTGAAACGTTTCATGCGTTTTCTTGCATATAATGGAATCTTTGCAATCCATGAAAGCCAAGAAGAACAACATGAAACATATAGTTTGACCCCAGCATCAAAGCTTCTTGTCAAAGGCAGTGATCATTGTTTAACTCCATTTGTTGTTTGGGCTACAGATCCTGTTAGGATGAATAACTATCATCACTTAGGGAATTGGGTTTCTGGTGAAGTTCCTACTTTATATGAAACTTCCTTAGGAATAACTCTTTGGGAATATCTTGAAAAAAACCCTGAATATATGAGTACCTTTAATGAGGGTATGGCTAGTGATTGTAAACTACTGCAGTTGACTTTGAAAGATTGTAGTTGTGTTTTTGAAGGATTAGATACCATTGTTGATGTAGGTGGTGGAAATGGAACCATAGCAAAAATCATTTCTGAATTATTCCCCAAGTTAAAATTTATTGTATTTGACCTTCCACAGGTTGTAGCAAACTTGCAAGGAAGCAATAATGTGAGTTATGTTGCTGGTGACATGTTTGTTTCTATCCCTCAAGCTGATGCAGTCCTTCTAAAGGTACATACATACATGTGTTCAATTCATAAATGTTTGGTGTACTACTGCAATTTTTAGAATAAGAAACAAAGAAATGTGAAGATTCAACATTTGTATTTTTCTTTATTAAAAAAAAATGAATTAATGATTTATGTATAGATGCCATCATTACACAATTTGTTATTATTTTTTACATATTTTTATGTCTATTTTATAACCATTATTTAGAGGATTTTGTTTGGAAATAACAATAAAAAGTAAATAGAAAATTGTAAGTGGTGACACATAACAATACCATTTTTTACACCTTACTTGTCATGCCTTACTTTTGGTTTCTCATTTTTTAACCCTTATATCTATATTAGTTTTCTTTTACTTATCTTTTTATATTTCTTTTCTTATTACATTATATCATCAATTGAATTATCATTTTTTTCTCAACTCCTTTTCTATCTCTCATTTTTTACACATTTTTGCATCCGTACATTTTTGAGTGAAGGATACATTGAGTGGAAAAATGGAATTTAGGTGAAATAAGTGTAGGATGAATGTTTTCCTACTTCAAATTAGTTTTGTTTATTCATTGCAGCATCTTATATTCCGATATATGGTCATGGTAAGAATATCACCTAAAATATATATGAAGAGAACATTTACGGTCCTCAACTATTAATGATTTTTTTGCAGAGGATTTTACACGATTGGACTGATGAGATTTGCATAAAGATCCTAAAAAAGTGTAAAGATTCTATTTCAAGCAGAAAAGGAAAAGTGATTATTATAGAGACAATTATAAATGAAAAGCAAGAAGATAAAGTTATGACTGAAACAAAGCTTAGCGTGGATATAATGATGATGACTATTAATGGAAAAGAGAGAAATGAAAAAGAATGGAAGGAACTCTTTGTTGCAGCAGGATTCAAACACTACAAAATATTTCATATACATGGTTTGAGATCTCTTATTGAGGTCTATCCCTAAATATTGTTATCATCTATTTGATAGGTTATATGTTACAAATGGACATCCTTAAACATTATTGTGATGTATTTGACAGTTAACATGTTATGATTTGAATAAAGTGTTATCTTGCCATTTTGAACTTCTGGGTTACCTTTATATATGTTCCTCCCTTCACTGTTATGTGATTAAACGTATTGTATTTAGATCTCCATCAACTATGGCAAAAAATATAGGGAATTAAGTTGTAATGTACTTAATTATTTTAGATGTAATAAAGATTATGTTTACAGTGTTTTGAAAGGATTTTACAATTAAGACCGACTCTAAGCCCTTCACCTTACCAATTGATTACCATATGATTTCGGGGCTTGTGTTTAATTAATATCGGGTGGACGACCTCCTTGACAATTATGCAAGTAACAAGAAAAATAAATCAAAGAAAATGGTCAAAGTATTTTTCTGAAGTTTGTAGGGACCTTTGCCACCACAATAGCTAGATTATTCTTCCCACACTAAAGAATTACGTATATTTAGGGTTTATATTGAGTTTTGGATAGAAATAGAGGGTTTCAAAGTATATTTTATGTTTCTCAAACTTTTATTTTTTTATTTTCCCCTTTCAAAATTCAACTCATAAAAAGAAACATTTCGAAACATGGATCTATTGTCTCAAGTTCCTCTCCCAAAAAATTTTCTCATCCAATAAGTATCAACAATTGATTAATAAGTGAACTCATCATTTTAATAGCATGATATATGCATTAAAGAAGGCTAATTTATTTAAGTAATGTACTTTTTTAAACTATTTTACACAAACGATGTTGTTTTTAAAAGTATCTATATAATTGTGATCAATCAACTAAACTACTTATACATTTGTGGGTACTCAAGCAAACCAGTTGTCATAATGGACACACCCTAGTCAACATATTTTTTAAGAAATATAATATATTATTTGTGTAAAAATTTATATATAACTTAATATATTATTTATCATTTATTTGTATTATTACCTTTTTAAAAATTATTAATGATTAATAATGTAATAACAGTATATCAAACTCATGCATTGTCAGAATATATATTATTTTCATTTTTAAGTATTTTTTATATTACTTGTGGCACAATACGTACTTTTATTAAATAAATAAAAAAAAGAGGACTGCTTGTCCGGATGTGGTGGGTTTTGTCACTTCAAATTTTCTATTTGTTAAAAAAATTAAATCTATCACAAGTAATCTAATTATCTAAAAGAATACACACCTCTAAAGAATATTAATATATATAAAAATTAAAGAGCATAATTTATGTCGGAAAAATAAGAAAATAAAATTGTCATTGTCATAAAAGAGAGTATTTACATAAAAAAAACATCATGATTCGTTTCTAAAAAATCAGTTACGTTGTTTTAAAACAATTAGGTTCTTTTTAAGAAATCAGAATTTGTTAAAAAATAATAATATGTGCCATGCAGCTCATTTTCTTAAAAAAATGGTTACCCAACAAAATTGTGATAGGCGTCATGTTAAAATATATTGATTTCGGTTATCAATATTAATCAATAGTTTGTTTCATAGAAAAAATATTTTAATAATTTATATTTAACTAGGGGTTAATAGATAAATGTAAAACGACCACATATGAATAATTGGAAAAAATGCATTTCACATGTTAAAGAATGTTATCACTTTTGAAAATTGACTTTATCCTCTTTCATTTTGGTATTCTATAGATTGTATTGTAGTAAGTTCTGCAACCATATAATCAACAATTCAATATGACAGTGAATCACAATTATTTAGTTGTATTGGGTTTTTATGCGACTACAATCATTAACATGCATAAAATTGTATTGGATTGTATTTGGCTGTATTAAATTCAAAAGTTTAAAATTTGTGCACTGACAGTATAAAGTTATCCAAAATCATCATATTCAATGGTGGATGATTGATTGACAGTGTAAAAACTGTCAATGTATACATATTAAATTCAAAATCATCATATTTTTAATCAAAGCATTAGAGGCAATTCGCATCATATTGACTACAATAATCGTCATTGCCAATCTAAAGCAGTGCTCATGAATATGCCTCCTTCTCCTTCATTCGTCACCCAAATTTATGCTCCTATCCAAACCAAAGCCAGCAATATATTTGACACCTTGCTTCCATGGCTTATTCAAGACAGTTCTTCCATTCATGGCATGGCTTGACTCGCCCAACTACCCAAACCCAAGTTTTCTTTGTTAGATTAATTCTAATTAGTGGTCCATGTTCTTGGAAGTTATTAGTTTGAATAAAAGTGCTTAATATGATGATGGTTTGCAATTGATGGATCAAACTAGTGGGGGTGTTGTTAACTCCCTCCTCTCTCACATGTGATAAAAATCAGTTACGTTCATTCAATGCATTCGCCTTAGACAACGAATGTGTCAAGTTCAACTGTCTGAACTATGCTGATTGGTCCGAACAAATCTGAAAGTGCAAAGTGTCAAGATAGCATTTAGCTTGTCTATGTTTTGATGAAGACAAATGACTTAGTAAAAGCTTAAAGATAACTCAACAAACCAACATGCCAAAGATTCAAGAGGTTCATGTCTAGACTAGAGTCTTAGATATGTGTCTTAGTTTTTGAGTCTTTGTTAGGTAAACCTAGATACAAATCTCACAAGTTCTAAAAACTATCATCTCATTTGCATGAGACATGCCATCTAGCTTATTATATGTTCATGCATTAATCATACATGTTATTTGTGCATTTTAGGCATAACCCAATGGTAAAACATGTATAGTTGATAAGCATAACATATAGGTGGTTTATCATTTAATATCTTAACTGAAAATATGTCAGTTAATCGATTAAGTACAACTTTAATCAATTAACGAGAAAACAGTTTTAACAGTTTCAACACATAACTGAAAAATGGATTTCAGTTATTCTCAAACAGCCCGTTAATCGATTAACAGACTACATATTCGATTACTTGGGCATTTAACAACTTTTCTATATAAACTGTTTTTTTAACAGATTTCTAATACGATTTTAGATCTTTCATTCACTCAGTTTAGAATTGTTAAGTTGCATATTTTCATGTTCAATGTATGTCATATAGGCAGAGAGAATAGCATGTGACATTAGAGTGAGATAGTATCATGCTTAAGGATTAACTTGTCATCCATTGCATGTGATTAAATGTGTTCATCATTCTATCTTGTTCTTGCATGATTCTTTCATTACTGTTTAGAGATTTATTAAGGGTAGATATTGCATGTTCTTCATGATTCTGATCTTATACATATTCTTGGTAATTGAGAGATTTGTATAGGTTTTTAGATTGTTCTTGATCGTAACATTTAAGCCTTTTAGTGCTTCACATTATTATGCTTTTATTGTATTTTGTGTAACAAGGAAAGTCGTCTCTTGGTGTCGTACCACCAATCAGATACAGAGAGTCTTCACTAAGACTTGGAGGTTTTGAGTTTAGAACATACGCTTGGCTGAGGTTGGATCATAGGAAAGGTTTTCCTAGGCGATTGGTAAGGTCAAACCAAGGTAGGGGTTCTAGAAATTCAAGAAGGTAGCGTTCAAGGTCTTGTAATTGGAAGTGTGTATGTAAGATACATTGACTTCAATTTTAGTGAAGAAAATCTCCCAGATCAGAGGGGAAGACTAGATGTAGTTTTATAGTGGACCGCAAAACGAACCAGTATAAAAACCTTGTTGTAGATTGTTTCTTTCCTTTATCTCTTTATTGTTTTAACTAGCTTTTAATTGCCTAATGTAACTGATAATTTGGATATAGTAATACTGCCATATAAAGATCATTTCTATTCAAATATATATGCTATATCATTTTTGTATAATCTGTAATTGACTATGTAATTGAGCCATTCGACAACTGTCTGTTAATTGTGGTTTAATCGATTAAGGCATACCTTTAATCGATTAATTGGGTGATTTTCCAAAATAGGGCTTTGGTGCCAATAGCGGTATTTGGAAACCATGACACCTATTCAACCCCCTTCTAGGTGTATTTTGTCACTGATACCTAACAAGTGGTATTAGAGCTAGTACGACGTGCTAGCTCAACCGTATCTATGTGATCCTTAAGGGAATATAAATGGGTTCCACCAACCCTTTTGGCGGTGATGGCGCATCCATTAACCACCCTCCCGTATTCAGTGGCGAAGGATATGCCTACTGGAAAGTTTGCATGAAGATCTTTATAGAGGCCATCGACTCAGATATTTAGGAATCTGTAGTCCGCAGGCCCTTCATTCCACAACATCTAGTGGACGATGAACCGAAAGATAAACCGAAAAGTCCATGGATCGATGATGAATGCAAAAAGGTTCAGTATAACCTGAATGCTAAAAATATCATCACATTGACCCAATCCTATGATGAGTTCTTTCGGGTGTCGTAGTGCCAAAGAGCAAAATAAATATGGGACACTTTACAAGTGACTCACGAAGGCATTAGCGAAGTCAAACATATCAGACTGAATGCCTTGACACATGAATATGAGTTGTTTCGTATGTTACCGAGTGAGTCTATCAGTGACATGCAAAAGTGATTCACTCATATAGTTAACCATTTAGTTGCTTTAGATAAAAAAAATTTACCAAATGAAAGCTTACTAACAAAGTTTTACGTTGTCTTGACAGGAGATGGCAACCAAAAGTAACAGCGATCATGGAATCCAAGGATCTTCACTCCATGCCTTTGGCGACATTGTTTGGAAAACTTCAAGAGCACAAAACGGAGCTTGGACGTCTGACTATGCATGAAGAATTAGACCGTAAAAAGAAAAGTATATCTCTTAACGCAAAAACATCTCAATCTACAAAAGATAGAGAAGAAGATGAATTTGATTCAGAAATAGATGATGAAACCTTGAGCCTTCTCATACGCAAATTCGGGAAATTCCTAAAGAAATGAGGCATCAAATGTTTCCAAAAGAAAGAAGCGCGCAAGTCGACCAGAAGAGGCAAGAGTAAAGAGCGCTTCACTTTCCATGAATGTGGTAAGCCAGGACAGATGAGGTTCCAATGTCTCACTTACCTCAAGAAGGTTGATTCAGATAAGAGCACTCCTCATGACTTTAAGTCAAAGAAAGCCTATATAGCATGGGATTTACCAGAGGAGGATACGACATCTAGCACCTCAAATGAAGAGGAGACAATAAAGCTATGCTTAATGACGAGACATATGATGCTTGTTGTTCAAATTCGAAAGATGTAAATAGCAGGGTATATTTTGACACCTCATCTACATCATATGATAATTCTCCTCCTTATGAGGATTTGTATAATGCCTATGTCGAATTGCATGATGAAATGAAGAAATTAGCTAGGATTAGTTCTGATAGAAAAAGAGTAATCTTGCTAAATGAACAAAAAATAGTTTCATTACAAAAAGAATTAGATGAACTAAAATTGGAAAATGAAATATTAGATTTGATCTACTCTTGTAATGCATGCAATTGCTCTAATGATAATTTATGTCAATTAATTGTCTCTGATTCTTGCGAAGATTTGAAAAATGAAAACTTGAGACTAAATGAAAAACTCGCAAAACTCACAGAGAGTCAAAACATGTTAGACACTATGCTTAGCCAAACCAAGAATGTTGGTGATCATACCAGACTAGGATATATTCCCCCTGGGCGTAGGAGAAGACCATATAGAAGACCTATTAATCGGCCTAATAAGAAATTTTTTAATAAAAAGGTTCCTACATGTTTTTATTGTGGCACCCATGGCCACACTTCCTACTCTTGTTATATTAGAAAATATGGTATACCTAATGGCATGTATGTTTGGATGAAAAAAGGAGATAACTCCCTAGTTGCTAACAGAAAAGGACCCAACATAACTTGGATACCTGAAAAAGGCAAGTGATCTATTTTGCAGGTATGTCTTCGAGCACATGGACAACATTTCTAGATCTATCCTTGCAAGAAAAAGGGTTTGTCACTTATGGAGACAACAACAAAGGAAAGATACTTGATACCAGAACAATTGGCAACTCAAATCAGGCAGTGATAAAAATGTATTGTATGTTGAAGGCCTGGAACATAACCTTTTGAGTATCAGCCAACTATGCGAAAAGGTAACCGTGTATCTTTTGATTCTGAGTGTTGTATTATTCGTGACAATATATCTAATAAAGTTAAGTTTGTCGGATATCGTATAAATAATATCTATATGGTTAATCTTGAGGATGTCACTACTCTATTTTCAAAATGTTTTATATCTAAAGAGGATGACATCTGGCTTTGGCATAGGCGTGTCGCTCATATTCATTTAAAGCATCTAGACAAATTGTCTAAATATAATTTGGTTGATGGGCTACCAAAACTTGATTTTAAAACTCAGGAAACTTGTGACACAAAGGATAATGAGGTTAACAAAAAGTGATATTTTATCTGTTTTGAATTTTGGTGATTGGGATGTTTGTTTAGATTGTATTAAAGGAAAACAAAATAAACACATATCAAAGAATCCAGCCACAAGAAGTAGTAAACTTCTTGAATTAATACACACGGATATTTGTGGTTCTTTTGATGTTCCATCTTAGAGTGGTGAAAAGTTTTTCATCACTTTTATAGAAGATTACTCACGTTATTGCTACATATATTTGTTGCATGAAAAATCTCAATATTTGGATATCCAAAAGGTATTCATTGATGAGGTTGAAAGGAAACTTGAAAAGAAGGTTAAGGTTGTGAGGTTTGATAGAGGTGGTGAATATTATGGAAAATATAATAAGAATGGACAATGTTCAGGACCATTTGCAAAGTTTCTCGAAAGTCGAGGCATGTATTCTCAATACACTATGCCTTACACACCGCAACAAAATGGTCTGGCTGAAAGGCGGAATCGTACTCTAATGGAAATGGTTGGGTCAATGTTGAGTCACTATGATGTACCTTTATCGTTGTGGATGTATGCATTAAGGACTGATGCGTATCTGCTAAATAGGGTTCCTAGTAAGGCAATTCCTAAAACTCCCTATGAGTTATGGACTAGTAGGAAACCCAGTTTGAGACATCTCAATGTTTGGGGTTGTCCAACATAAGTAAAAGTGTATAACCCCATGAAAAGAAGCTTGATGCAAGAACCATTAGTGGTTTCTTTATCGGATATCCGGAAAAGTTAAAGGGGTATAAATTTTATTGTCCTGACCATAGTACGAGAATAGTTAAGTCTTGAAATGCTAAGTTCATTGATAATGGCCAAACCAGTGGGAGTGATAAATTACGAAAGGTGGATATTATTGAGACTTTTGATGAATCTTCTTCATCGAAGACGTCTAATGAGGTTGTTGTTCCTCTAGTTATATTACCGTCAAATAACACACAGAGAAAACAAGATAATATCCGAAACTCACAGGATGAACAAATAGTTAATGAGCCGATTAATGATCAAGTGATGAAAGAACCACAAGAAATAGTATTAAGAAGGTCTGAAAGGTAAGGAAGACCAACTATTTTTGACGATTTTATTGTATATCACTTGAATATGAATGTGACTTGAGCATTCATAAGGATCCAGTCTCATTCATACAAGCCATGAAAAGTGAAAATTCTGAAAAGTGGCTCAATGCTATGAAAGAATAGTATAAATCAATGGACGATAATAAAGTTTGAGATCTAGTTGAGTTGCCTGAGGGTTCAAAATGAGTTGGCTATAAATGGGTCTTTAAGACCAATCTTGCCTCGAAGGCAACATTGAAAGATATAAAGCTAGACTTATCATCAAAGGTTTCACTCAAAAAGAGGGCATTGATTACAAAGAAATATTCTCTCCAGTATCTAAGAAAGATTCGTTAAGAATTGTTATGGCTTTGGTGGCTCATTATGACTTAGAGCTTCACCAAATGGATGAAAAGACCGCTTTTCTGAATGGTGACTTAAACGAGAAAGTTTATATGAACCAACCTGAAGGGTTCGTGACCACAGAAAAGGAAAATCTAGTGTGTAAATTAAATAAGTCAATATACGGACTTAAACAAGCTTCTAGACAATGATATATAAAGTTTAATGATAACAGTATGTCATATGGGTTTGTGGAAAACGTTGTTGACCGATGTATCTGCATGAAAGTTAGTGGGAGCAAGTTTATAATATTAGTCCTATATGTTGATGACATTATGCTTGCTGCAAATGATAAAGGACTCTTACATGATGTAAAAAAGTTTCTCTCTAATAATTTTGAAATGAAGGATATGGGTGAGGCATCCTATGTGATACGAATAGAAATATTTCGTGATAGATAACAAGGATTGTTAGGATTGTCTCGGAAATGATATATCAATAAGGTATTAGAGAGATTCAGAATGGAAAAGTGCTCCGCAGGTATAGTTCTAATCCATAAAGAGGACAAATTCAGTGAAAAGCAATGTCCAAGGAATGATTTGGAACATAAGGAAATGGAATCAATTCTCTATGCATTAGTGGTTGGGATTTTAATGTATGCTCAAACATGCACTCGGTCGGATATGAGCTTTGCTATTGGAATGTTAAGCTGATATCAAAGTAACCCCAAAATGGACCATTGGAAGGCTACAAAGAAGGTTCTCAGATATTCGTAAGGCACTAATGATCACATGCTCACGTATAGAAGGTCAGATCACCTTGAGGTGATGGATTTTTCGGATTCAGACTATGCAAGATGTGTGGACTCAAGGAAATCTACATTTGGGTATGTTTTCCTAATGGGTGGAGGAACCATTTCATGGAGAAATGGTAGACAATCTATAATTGCTACGTCCACCATGGAGGCTGAGTTTGTAACATGCTTTGAGGCCACAAAACATGCATTGTGGCTGCAGAACTTTACTTTAGGTGTTGGCATTATAAACAGTGTAGCTAGGCCGCTGAAGTTTTATTGTGATAATTTTGCAACTGTTTTCTTCTCTAAGAATGACAAGTATTCTAGAGGTGTCAAACATATGGATCTAAAATTCCTGTCAGTTAAAGAAGTACGGAATGAGAAAGTGTCTATAGAGCATATTGGTATCGATCTAATGGTAGCGGATCCTTTAACTAAGGGATTGCCACTCAAAATTTACATTGACCATGTAGAAAGGATGTGCATTATAGATAAGTCCTTGTTAATGTGATATTACCTTATGTATATATACATGTACAAATGTTTTCTTATCATTGTATGACACATTCGAGTTCAATGAAAGTTTTATTTTCGTAATTAAAGTTTAATTAAGTTATCCACATTAAAGAAAGTACTTGTATTGTTTTAATGAAATAATTTGGTGAGTTTTCGAAAGGAGACTGAAGACTCAAATTAAAGTTGGTTGAATTGAGTTGATTGTGATACATGGAAGGGATCAAGTTGGCTCATATAATTTGTGACCGCCATGATTCAACCATTTCAATTCAATTAAGGATGATGATTTGTGAGGTTCAATTAAAGTACGCAATTAAAGTCATGAATCTTCGAGTCATCACATGGACCAAGTGGGAGATTGTTAGATTAATTCTAATTAGTGGTCCATGTTCTTGGAAGTTACTAGTTTCAATGAAAATGCCTAATATGATGATGGTTGACAATTGATGGATCAAATTAGTGAGGGTGTTGTTAACTCCCTCCCCTCTCACTTCATGGGTAGTTTCCGTGAAAGTGGAGGAGTTACTTTATCCAATAACTCCTCCTAAATTCTTCTATAAATAGAGGTACTCATGCATTGGAAAAACATCTCATTCATTCCATTCTTTGTTATCTCATGGAACCAGAAGTATAAAGAGAGAATTATAGAAACACTAGTTTCTTCTTGGGAGCACATTGTTGTCCCATACAGTGTGCTACTATGTGTACTACTGATTACAATTAGTTAAAAATATATATATTAAAATTTTAATAATTAAGTATTTTTTACCAATCATAAACAATGACACATAAGTTTGTGACAGAAGATGTCATCTTTTCCTTCTCTATTTAATTTTGGTTTTCTATCTTGGTATAGTTTAATTTGTTTGATTCTGTCGAATCATATTGTTTTTAGAAGAGAAGATAGATGTGTGCATAGAAGAATGTGAATTCATTAAATTGATTTAAAAACTGTACAATAATGTTGCTTATATATACAATGGCTTGTTATGCAAGTAACATAACTAACTTAACTAACCATCTTAACAAACTAGAAAGCACGTGCTTTAAAACTATTAAGCATGTGTTAAATGTGTATTAAGAAACTCTACTACATCCATCATTCATGACCCAAGTGATTTGTGGATAGCTTGCTAAAGTGTCTAGCCAATCTGTCCCAAGCCAATTCCTGATCTGGTCCATCGTGGCAAGGCGTCCAAGCCAATTCCTGACCGAGGCTGATGTGCCTAGTGCATCTACTAGTGAAGTCTGGTGCACAACAATACAATCAGCATCAAATCTCAGCCAAGATTGCATCAAGCCTGATGCATAATCTGCAAACAAATAAGAACAACTCAAGCAGTAATGTGTTCACATGAGTATGAAATGGACCAGTAGTTTAAGTGATATAATTTAATAAATCATTCTTGTTGTGATGCAATAAACACTAAACAATTGTTATTTTCGAAGAAAAGGTGGAAGATGAAATTTTGAAGCAAAATGTGTTCTGCTTAATTTTAATAGATATTGATGTTTGGTACAATGAAGAAGAAGAAACATTATGAGGAGAAAGGAGACAAAATGAGTGTCTATAAACAGGAAAATGTGGGGTCCATCCACCATGTGAACAAAGCAAAAACCATGAGACATGGAATTAAATGCATAAAAAAATAAGAAGTTCAATTTTTGCAAGGTAGATTACCTGTCACTAAAAGTCAATATAATTATGATATTTTGATGTTTCTATTTAATTGATTGACACATTTTAATTAGTATAGGACATCAATAGAGACACAGATAGTGACATTGGATCTTCATTCAAACTATTGTAAGGGGTAGCTTTTAAATTTTGAAAATGAGAGTTTTTTGAAAAGAAAGGGAAAAGGATGAAAATTTGAAGCAAACTATGATATTGTTTTTAACTTTAAAAGAGATTTGGCCATTGGGGTTTGGTATGAGGAAGAAGAAGAAACATTTTGAGGAGAAATGAGACAATGTGGGAGTCTAGAAACTCGAAAATGGCTCTTATATGATTGTAAATGAGTTGTCATATCTAAAACTCATGAGGTGTAACATATTAGATGGACAACATATACATTGTGTTGATAGGCTTGTGGGTTATTATAGATTTAAAAGAAAAAATTTCGTTATGAGGTGCAACATATTAGATGGACAACTATAGGATTGGGAATCTTTTAACTATTAAACCTTTCGATATTAATTAGAGATGCTGAAATATAATCTCTAAAATATAGCATAAACAAATATTTAAGAATCTATATTTTTTACTTATTCTTCAATTAAAAAATTGAAAATATAAGTGTAGGGGAGCCCAAATGGCCTAAGAGTGTAGTAACAATTGAAATTATTTTCTCACTAATCTTATTAGTGATGCAAAACTTAATAAAACTATAAAGTTAACAAAATGTATTAACAAAAAATATTAAACTTAATGTATTACTAAGAATGTGTTCATTAAAATACATACCAAAAAGTCAAGAGTTGAGAATAATACTTATTGAAAAGGATAATCACACACTCATAAGTAATTAACTCTTTATCCTTATGGCGATTGATACTCCTAGTAATACAAAAAAGAATGTATATCATTAATGAAAATCACATGATTAAATTGAAAGTTTCTTTATATTGTTTCTATATACATAGAACCTTTCCTTTTATGTACAACTATTTTGTCTAAAAAAAGCAAAAACTCCACTACATCTTACTTCTATCTTTTTTGGTACTACTATTGCTACCCTCACTTTCATGGGCACGACATGAATAATGCAATAGAGTCGTCATATATGTTTTTTATAGGGAAAACATGAAGAAGAAAAACAATTTAAAAATAAGGATTGATTACTCACAAATAAAAATTAAGTTTGAGAGTCCGTTACGGATGAGGAAGATGTTAGACATTCATATCACTTGTTTAAAAATGGTACCTAGATCAATAATGTGATAATCATTCAAAACTTTAATTTCACCCTCATATTATCACAAAAAAGAAAGAAAAAATAATTTATTTTTTTGTGCCTGATGAAGAAATATCTACAACTACGTATCTCTAGCTGCAATACAAAAATCAAGGTTACATATTATTTTAGGAAAAATGTTGGTTAGTTGATATATTTTCTTAAATTTTGTTTTTAAAATAACATGATAAAATAATGGGACATAGCACGAGTCATAAGTCTCATAGTGCACTATCTCTCTTTGATTTTATTAAATTATTTTTTTGAAAAAAATATTTGTCGAATAACACGACACGACACTTAACTTTATTAAAATAAATTTCTTAAAAATGTCAAGTTGAGATAAAATAATAGTGCACTAGTCCCATGGTGCACTAGCTCTCCTTGATTTTATTGAACTATTTTTCAAAATATCAACTTGAGATAACGCGACACAGAACGAGTTCCATAGTACACTACCTCTCCTTCATTTTATTAAATTATTTTGAAAATATCAAATCGAGATAATGCGATAGAGCACGAGTCCCATAGTGCACTATCTCTTTGATTTTATTAAATTATTTTTTGAAAAAACATCAAGTTGAGATAACGCGATATGGCACCCCTTAGTGCATTACATCTCCTTGATTTTATTAAATTATTTTGAAAATATCAAATCGAGATAACGCGAAAATATCACATCGAAATAAAATAAGTAAAAGAGAAACATGATAAATAAATAAATAAATAACCGGGAATTAAATTGGTGATTTATGGTAAAATTGATTCGAAGATTTAGTGAGAAATTGATTTGAGGTTTAGGATGAAATTGATCCAGGGTTTATGGTGAAATTGATTCGAGGGTTTAGGGTGCAATTGATTCGGGGGTTTATGGTGCAATTGATGGGGGTTTAGGATGGAATTGATTTGAGGGTTAAAGGTTTAATTGATTCGGGGTTTAGGGTGAAATAGATTTGTGGGTTTATGGTGAAATTGATTTAGAGGTTTAAGGTAAAATTGATTCGGGGGTTTAGAGTGAAATTGATTTGGGGTTTAGGGTGAAACTAATTTAGGGATTTAGGTTTAGGGTTGAGGGTGACATGGAGGCAACCCTCTTAGTGGCCGAACTTACAAGCCGGCGGCAACGGTAGTGGCGGCTCCACTGCCACACAACACGGTGGCAACGCCACCATCTTCACTAATCGTGGTTGTTGCAAGATGGCCAACCGTGAGTGGCATGGTGGTCAGCCATGGGAGGCAGCCACCATTACCCAAGGAGACAATCGTAAGTGTGAAGAGGCGAGGGAGTTTCGCCACGGCCAGACGGCCGCCGTGGGTAGCGGATGAAGAAAACGATGTTGGATGCTTACTATTGCTTAATGTCACTTCTCCTTGCTTCCTTCCTCTTAAAAAATTAGGACTTGCCTCCTTTTGGATTCTTTTTTCTTTTTTATGAATGGGATGATGAATATGTGAGTGTTTCTAAAAATAGGAATAGGTTTAACCACCCATTCCCTCTCCTTTTTTTTCTTCAAAAAATCTGAATCCCCTCCTTGTTTCTAAAACAAGGTTTATAAGGGAAAGATTATGTTAATAACCCTAATTTGAATGGACTTCAGAAAGTTTAACTGGTCACTCATTCTAATCTTATTCACCTATTACTATTTACTTAGCAATTTATTTTAAAAGTAATCTACCCCGTTAAAAATGGGTGTTAACAACTACCAAATATATTCCTTGAGTTTTAGGTAAGGAACTAATCTCTTCTTTTTGTGATGTATAGTTATTCCTTTCAACAAATTTCGCTCACATAAATTAAACTATTAACATTTTTGTACTCAGCATCTAATGAGGCATAATAGGATGTACCAACGTCTAAGGTCCTTACTTTATGCTATTAGCCATCATTGTTTTTAGAACACAATATATCAAATTACTATAATACCTCTCATTATATTTAATATAAGATATCCTAATACTCAACCTCTAATCTAATTTTATCTCTGATCATATGCATCGTTCCGCCTCCATTAACACCGCGTAACCGCGACGGCTCTCTACCATGCCGGAGTAGCAGCGACGGTACCTCTATAATCTCTTTTCAATTCGCGACCTGTTTGTTTTTGATTCGTTATTTTTTATAGAACTGATCACTGTGCTGATTAGGGGAGATATGGTTCTGTAATGCACCTTTTATTGAATTGATTAGGGGAGTTAGGGTTTATAGTTTGGGGAAATGAAAAAGGGATATGGATTCATGGTTTTGGTTGGAATTTGGAGTTTAGTTTTGAGGCATGCTAGGTGTGTGAGTTTCAATTGATTTAGGGGTGTGGCTGAGTGGATATTTTTTGTGCTTCATTATCATCAATTAGCTAAATGGGTTCCGTTTGATTGTTATCTGAGAAGGTGAAACATTGGTTACTATCAAATATTTTGGTTATTTGGTTCAATTGGTTGAGTTTCTTTGGTTCGTTGCAACTTGCAAGTGATAAAAAGTTCAGGGTCATACTCTTCAGTCTCCACAATAACAACAACGACCAAACCTTAATCCCACTAGGTGTAGTCAGCCATAATGCTCTATCATAAATCAGGGTGATACTCTATGATCCTGTTTTATTTGGTTCTTTGTTAATTTGACTATTTCTATTTTTTAACTGAGTTTTTAGTTATATTAGAATTATGCTGCCCCTGCAGGATTGGCCTTTGAGTAGGGACATATTTTCCCTTGATAGCAGAAGTTAGCATCATATTTATTTCTTTGCCATTGGTGCGTATGATTTGATTGAGATATATGATGCTTATTCTGGATAAAAGAGGGACTATATTTTATTATGGAAGTACTTATTGAACTAAAAAGTTGCAATTTGCACTGGAAGTGTATATGTACATGTTCAATCAGAATATATCTTGTTTGCTTTCATCACTGACATTAGCTTAATGACTATATAGTTCAAGCTGTATATGTCTAGTAACTCTTGCATGTTGCATATTAAAAATATTAGTTAAATAACTATATGGTTATTTGTTCTTTTTTTGGGTACTAGTGAATGTTGGGAAGATAGTTATTGAATTTGGATTTTTAAACTTGTATGGTTGAATTTGGTGAGAAAATAAGATGTATCAATTGTTGCTTTAATAAAGGGCATCATACAATTAACTCACAAAGTGATATAATGATTATGATTTAAACATCTTCATTTTATATTCTCTATAGTCTTTTTCCATAATAATATATTTAAAATATTTTTGTAATGTCTTCAATAAATAGTCAAATATAAATAAGTAGCCATTATTATTTTATTTGCATGTCATATTACACTTTTAAAATATCCTCATTTTTGTTCACCAAAAAGATATCCTCAATTTTTAATCATAAATCTTCTTATCTTTAAACCTAAGTCTGACCTCAGCTTAGGGCATATATCATATAGGCATTATTTACAATTTGGCTTGACATCTCATCTCTTTTAACTTAGCTCATGCCTGCTTAACTACTTGTGTTTATATAGTGAACCCACTCAACATCGACATGTCTTATATTTGTACACACAACTACGAGAGGAACCTTATCTGACATTACTCGAATGAAATCTGACACCAACAGCATTAAATATATTTTCTCTTTCTCCCTTCCATTCCATGTTCCTTTTTCCATTATTGCATTTTACTTCTTTAATTAATTAATCCTTTCTGTGTTGTGTGTCTAAAATAACTATCTTTTTTTGAGCTCAATTTTCTTTGTCAGAGACTCTGAATTGGATTGTGAAATTTATGTAGTTTTGATTTGTTGGAATTATGTTACTCCATACCTTGATGTACCTTCAATTTTGTTCCCCGTTGCTTCTTTCATTTGATTTATTGCTGACCATTTTATTTTGGTTATTATGTAATCTAAATATGCTCTTGATTCTCTCATTTCTCTGAATTTGTTCCAACATTTTACCATTACAATTGTCCATTTTTCATCTTCATTTCATACTTTACTACTCTCTATGGTGAAAAAGCTGTTTTTTCTTCAACATATTTCTCAGCTTGAGATTTTTCCCCGTGTATGCTTGACTTATAGGTTGAAAGGTAATTTGATTCAGAGATCTGTTACTGTTATTGTTGCTATTATTATTTTACTTCTGACCTATCAATCATGGCCAATTGGGACTCTGCACCTTTTTTAGGGTAACCTTGTAAGTGTAATTGTTGTATTGTAATTGTATTTTGCTGCACACGGGTTTGAGAAGTAATTGAAATATTTCAAATTGGATTTTGATATTTGCTTTTATGCTTTGCTAATTTGATGCTTATCTTTATTGAGGATGTTGTCTCATCAATTTCATATCTGTCTCCCTGACCTCTTTGTCTTTGCTTCTCTTTGTTTTTAGCATATATTTGCATTTTGTTTTTTATATATTGAATACCTACCTTTTTTATTGGGGGTCATTAGGGAGGGCCTAACACTAGGGTGGGTCATACCCAACCCATAGTGGTCCCAAGGGGAAGGGGAAAAGGAATATGAAAAAGGAACAGAACAATTCCAAGGATTGATCCCCGATACCCTACAAAATGTCCCACGGTTCTAACTGCATGAGCTGTGTCTCAGGACTGGAAACATGTGTTACTAAAATTGTTTTTACGTGTGAAGTTGTTGTTGCCTGATATAGAATGTAGTTTGCAAGCTTTTTGGTGTCGGCTTGCACTTGCCAACTTTCATATAATAAATATGGCTGAGATAGAATTTCTTTTGCTTGTCAGATTACTTCCATTTGAGTTTTACGACTGTGTTGGGTTTTCACTATGAGTGGTGCACCTAAGAGGTCTCATGAAGAGACAATTCACCCATCTTCAAAGCATCCAAATGAAGATTCTTGTACATATTCCAAGTTGGCTTCATCAGTTTCGAATCAGTACCATATGCCTTATGATATAGGTCATGATTCCCGGGGAGCAAAAGCAGCTCGTACTGAATGTCGTGATGCAGATAGAAGATCTCCTCTTCATTCCATGTATCGGATGCCATCATCTTCAAATGACTCTCTGCCAGGTCATCATGTGGGTACTGAGAATAGGATAGAATCAAGGGATTCCAAGGACAGTAGAGACCTCCGGTTTGAGAATCGTGATACAAAGACAGAGAAGAAGAACTTGCATGGTGAAGCAAGAAGGGATCCTCAGGGTGCTAAGAGTGAACAGGATGTGCATGTGATAGGTAGAGTAGATCACAACAAGGATGTTAGACATGATCGGGATAGTCATAATGATTCGAAAGGTGACAATAAGACAGAGAAGGATGGTTATGGTGTAGTTGGCTGCCACTTGAATTGGAAAGATCCAAAAGACTACCATAGGGGAAAAAGATATTCTGATGCCCCTAGTGGGAGTTTGGACACCTGGCATATATCACGTGGCAGTGTGCAAGTCCCACTAGAGGCTGGGAAGGAGAGTTCAACAGCACAAGAAAGGGATCATGTGGAAACTCATGAAGCTTTTGGGGAGAACAAAGTTGATTCTAAAGGTGATGATGGATCTAAAGAGAAAGATAGAAAGAGAAAGGAATCAAAGGATGTGAAGCATCGGGACTGGGGAGAGAGGGAAAAAGAAAGAAGTGATCGCAAAAACAGTACACAAGTTATCAGTACTGGTGGTGACCGCAAAGAATCTGCCAAGGAAGATAGAGATGTAGAAAGGTGGGAGAGAGAGAATAAAGATCTTCCAAAAGAGAAAGAAGATTTTAAAGAGAGGGGAAATGATCAGAACAAGAAGGAATCATGGAATGGAATGGACAACGGAGTTTCAAATAATGAGAAGGAGCTCGATGATGGATCAATTAAACAGCCAGAACAAGAAATCGTGAAACCAGAGCAGAAGAAACGAGAAGATGTTGACAGTTGGAAAATTGTTGATAGAGAAGCTAAAGAGAGGAAAAAAGAAAGGGATGCTGATTTAGAAGGAGATAGGCCTGAGAAGCAGAGCAGGTGCATTGACAAGGATTCAGGCGATGGAGGTGCTGATGGGGAAGGAGCAGAAGAGAAGGAGAGAGAAAGCTATAATTATAATGGTCAGCACCGTAAGAGAATACAACGATCAAGGGAAAGCCCTCAGGTTCCTATTCGGGAGCCTCGTTTCAGATACCGTGCCCAGGACAATGAAGAGTACTTTCTTCCTCTACCTTTATTGGTTATTTATGGTTTGCATGCATGGTTGTTCAATGAGTATCTTCTCATTCAAATATATTGTGAAATTGGTTATTGGTTTTCTTTTGGATTTATATGTTTCAGTTATGAAAGTTGAAGCTTCAGAATTATTAGATATAAGTTTCTTTATTTTAATTGATTGGATCTTACTTTTATGGTGTTTGTAATTAAGGTCCTTCATAATATATTATCTTTCGTTAACTATATCTGCCTTTATATTTTGCAGATCTCAAGGTATGCTGTCATTTGTTTCACCGGCTAGATGTAACTGAATTTGTGCCTTCATGAAGTAATATGGGTTTCAGCAGAATTTGCTTTGATTAGTCCACTGTTTCCTATTTTATAATATATTCTCTTTGTTCATATTTACCCATCTCATATCACTTCCATCTTAAAGTATTGTATGATTGGGCACCGTTGTCATGTGCTGATCAATCATTGGCAGTGGCACTACTTGATGCATCATAGAAAATTAGAGCCTGATATCCCTTGCTATGCCTTCCTTTGCATGTCCATTATGAGTCTATTGTGTTTCAGGTAAAATAGAGGTGTCATCTGTTGTTTATAAAGTTGGTGAAAGCATGCAAGAATTGATAAAGTTGTGGAAGGAATATGAATCATCTCAATCCCACTTGGAACAAAATGGTGGAAGCTCAAATTATGGCCCCACTTTGGAAATTAGGATACCATCTGAGCATGTCACTGCTACAAACCGCCAAGTAAGCTCTAGTGAAGTCTTGTTGTTTGCTTTGTTTTCTCTTGATTTATTTCTTGGGTTTTTTAATGTTTGTATACTTGTACTTGCACATTGCAGTGTTGCACCATGTAAATAACATATTTTTGTTGTGTCTCAGAAAGTTTTGAGTATTTGATTCATAGTGGGTGATGATGAACAACAATAACTAAGCCTTTATCATGCTCTTCAAATAACTTTTGTTTTTATGATTGTTGTAAAATTATTTTGCTTTGTATGAATTGAATGCATTGCAAGCATGGAAAACATTTGTACGATAATTGCTACAAACCTTAACCAAAATGATGTTTACCAGAAATCAATTGTAGTTCACTTTTGGATTTGGGCTTTATTGTCATATTATATTTCTTTGAATTAATTGCCCTTTGCTAGGTAATTCAATTCAATTATTTAAAGATATCAAGGGAGCCATCTTCTTCTCTTTCAAATGAAATATTTTATTTTTTACTGATTGTGAAAAGTTAACAGTTTGGTTTAGTATCTTCATTTTTTCTTACTTAATTGTAGCCATGAGATATCCCCCTTCTCTACACAACACTATTTTGGCCTTTCTTCTGTTTAGAAGCTTTGATTTAAATTTGTTGTTAAAATGGGCTTCCACTTCTAGGGACCCTACAGTTGGAACATAATGTTAGTTGGGCTTTCACCAATTTCATTGTCAAATTCTTTAAATAACATTGACTCTAATGCCTTGTTGATGTGATCTAGCCTCTATTAACCTTTAGAGTTGAATATTTTAAAAATGTTGTTTGTCTATTCATCCAGGCTGCTCTCAGACATCAATATCCATATTCTGCCAATTATCTGGTACCTAATGATTTATTTGAATCTTCGTTTGCTTCTTCTACTATATGTGACACTGCATGACTATTTGTCAAGTAGTTAATGCCTGTCTTGTCGAAGTCTTCAGAAGATTAAGATCCTTGCTTGCTAGAGTATTTTTTGGAACCAAACCACCATATATCTTTCAATTGGTCTTGAATTGTTTTCTCTGTAAGCTTACACATCTTTCCTGCAGCATGCTTTTTTCATTGAACCTGTAAAATTTATTAGGATGGGGATGATTAGGATATAAGATTTGTCACCTTTTTATATTCCATAGCCTTGAGGTAGTTTTTAGGGCTTAGGCTAACACGTCGGAGAAAGAAATTAGTGATGCAATGGAAATTGGACTAGTCTAGCTGGTCTGCCCAAACAGCCAGGATTTGTTCTACAGTCAAATCCACTCTTTCTCGACATCTATGAGTAACTAGTGTGAGTTGAACTTGGTTGAAACTCCTGTGAACAGACCATCAGGAGTTAGTCCATGTGGGTGTGCTGGGTGGCCTCTAGTGCTTAATTTTTTTTTACTTTATTTTTAATATGGAGACCAGCTCCTTACACCAGAAACGAATCTTGGAAACAAGAAGATGTGAAAGTGAAAAGTACAGAAAAGAGCAATTGAGCCTTAGGAATGGCCAGTCCCACCCAACATCACACTCTACAATTCTTCATATCTCCTCTTGAAGCCTCTTCTAATTTATCCTACTATCCTTTAGCAGAATCCACTCGAACTTTTCTCTCCCTTGCTGCTACTTGTCTAGGTAATTAACTAATCACAATAATATCCCTCATGCATATTCCCTTCTACCACCACTGCCTATACTCTGCTAATAGGGCAGCTATCGAATGAAACTTTTTGTTTAATTATACTAAATTCAAATGTTACTTATTTATTAAGCTAACCATTTTAATAAAATAAAACTATACATGGCTGATATGTGTTTTAGAAATGAAATAATTCCTTATCGTGAGTTTTAAACTTAAGAAAGTGAATAGTAGTGGTCTTTTTTGTCTACTTGTCCCTTTTTCTTTTCCATTTGTTTTTTGGGGAGTGAAGGTGTTTCATTTGATGTGATGAAAGTCTTTTATTTGCTTCTTTGCTTTTCTTTATTTATATGGATACAATTTAAACACAGGATACTATTTAAATATATATTTTTTATTGATTATATACCACCATGTCTTGAGAGGTGCTTATTATATTCAGGTCAGAGGTGGCCAGCTTTGGGGGACTGATGTGTACACATATGACTCAGATCTTGTTGCTGGTATGTGTAGTGTCTTTAAAAAAAGGATGCAGACATGCAGCAAGGTTATTTTAATACATGACAAGAGGTGACATGTTTGATAATATTATTGATATTGCAATTTTGTTGCATAGTTCTCATGCATACAGGTTACTGTCGCCCAACAGCTTCTCCACCTCCTGCAGCCATACAAGAGTTGCGTGCAACCATTCGGGTGCTACCTTCACAAGATTGTATGTTCAAATAGCTTACCATGCTTATTATATACCAGAAAGATTATATAATCAGCCCTTGGCACTATTGTCTTCAATAACTTCTTATTGCCTTTATCTGCTCTTGAAGCAAAAATAGAGTGAATTTATGATGTATTGTCATGTTTTTTGGTTATATGATACAATAACTGCCACAAAAGCCTTTTCCAGGTGAGATCTGCTACATGGATCAAATATTGCCGTTGGGTTTTGTCAAAAACTAAGTTTGTGGAAAGGCCATTTTGATCTAAGCCTCTTCTTGACAAGTTTTTGGTTATATAAATATATGAAAAGTATATAAAATCTCCTGGTTGAACTTTAGTTTGCCATTAAGGGTCCATTTGAACTTAGGCCTTTTTAATTCTAGAGGGTCTTGCAATGAGGTTCAGACTCGGAGCCTTGGTCTTAAGTTTTTATAGGAAAGGGAGTTGACTCTTCTGAACTACTTAATGTTCCAGAAGATAGTGATACTTCTTGTATGACATAGTCACACCTACTTCACTACTCCACCTAGCACCCTCTTGAAACTTTATTGTGTGTGCAGAATTATTTCCGTGGAATTTTATGTATCTATTTATCTTACTATAGTGGGAAGCAGCCACTTTTGTTAGTTTCCCCTCTGATTTTGCAGTTCTGTTAGTATCTATTTATCTAAAGATTGTATATATGTATGTGATATCAGGCTATATTTCTACACTGAGAAACAATGTACGCTCTCGTGCTTGGGGTGCAGCAATTGGTTGTAGTTATCGAGTTGAGCAGTGTTGCATTGTGAAGGTAGTAACGGAAGCCCTGCAAAATCTTATATTGTCCTTTGCCATTTTGCCCCATGATGTTATCTGATGTCTTTGGTGCAACCCTGTATGCTTTAGATAATTTCATATGAATTACTTCATCATTTTCCATAACAGATTCCCTTTTGACTTTGATATCCCGTCTCTTTGGAAAATTTCCAAGTTTTGCTTTGATATTTTATTTTACTGTTTTGATAACACATTTAACTCTCTAATGAGGACATTATCTTTGTGATCGAAGTAGTGCTTGTGCTAAGAATGGGTACATGTACAAAGATTGACACTTGCCTCTGTGCACCAGCATTTACATGGAACTATTTATATATTTATTTTTTTATTATTGGTTGAACCAAGTACCTAGCAATATTAGAAACTTCATCTAACTGTTCATTTCTTTGGCTTCAGAAAGGAGGTGGGACTATTGATCTTGAACCATGCCTTACACATACCTCAACTGTTGAGCCAACCCTTGCTCCAGTGGCTGTTGAGCGGACAATCACTACCAGGGCTGCAGCATCAGTTTGTCCCGAATCTTATAATAAGCAAACCTTTTACATGCTAACTTTAATCGATAATGTTTTGATATTGTGATCCATACCTGCTTTATGTTTGTAAATTTGATTATAAGAATGCTAAAGCTTTGGTATTTTAATTGCTATTCTATTTTGGGTGTTCATTTAGTTAAATTTAATTCTTCCAGCTTGGGTTCAACTTGGTGCAAACACAAACTATTTGTTTTTCTGGATCTGTGGTGCACTTTCCTGGTGTTAGCTTTTCATTGGTTACCTTTGATAACATGTGTTTTTCATAAAAACAATTGTTTTTTAGAAGAATTTTATGTTTTGGCCATGATAAAATTTTGGGAATTGTGTTGTTAGCCAAGCTAGAAGGACTTAGTTGTTATCATCTTACGTGGGGGCTGTTATTTTTCTAGAATGCATTGCGGCAGCAAAGATTTGTTCGAGAAGTCACGATACAGTACAACCTCTGCAATGAGCCTTGGTATGCTAGTTTTTGTTGTCAAAGTGACTAATTTAATATTGAGTTTTTTGATAGTTTAAAAATATAAAAGCAGATCAGATGCAACACCTCTGTTTTGCGCCTTGTCTTGATTTTGGTTTTTACACATATATATACACTCATGATCATAATATCTATAATCATCAGGATCAAATATAGCATAAGCGTTGTTGCAGATAAGGGCCTTAAAAAGCTACTCTACACATCTGCTCGTTTGAAGAAGGGAGAAGTTTTGTATTTGGAGACACATATATGCAGGTATTTTTGACACATGGAAGTTCTTGTGGAGTTGTGGGATTAAAGCTTGGTTGTTGTTGGAAATTCTTGTCTTGTGCAACATGAGTGTTCTGTGGCCAACTATTTTAGGCTTCATATTTGTTTTCCCTTAAAGAAAGTCACTGCGTTAATTGTTAAATCTCATGGATTAGGAATCTGCTTATAAATGTGAGACAATATTGAACAGAAAATTCACTTTCATTGATGTTATTTCCATTTATAATTCTGTTTTATATGAGGCCG
The DNA here is from genome assembly GCF_001865875.1 of Lupinus angustifolius. Taxonomy (NCBI): domain Eukaryota; kingdom Viridiplantae; phylum Streptophyta; class Magnoliopsida; order Fabales; family Fabaceae; genus Lupinus; species Lupinus angustifolius. The sequence goes on from NC_032016.1 coordinate 3,375,730, forward strand.
ACTTTTAATTTGTGAAATTTCAAAGAATCCATGATGATGGTCTTGAAAAGTATTAGTCTGTTTCCATGATCTTAAAGTCTAAGTTCGTACTGAAGTCTGGAGTAAATTTCATTCTGCTGTTCTTCTAATTATGAGTGAATTTTTTGTAGATATGAGCTTTGTTTTATTGGAGAGAAGATGATGAAGACTACACCAGCAACTCAGTTGGACGACACAGGTGCTGAAAAGTCTCAAAATCACCTCCCACATTCTGAAAATGGTGAAAAAAATGACAGTAATAATGTCATGATTGATGCATTCCGTTGGTCTCGTTGTAAGAAGCCTCTTCCCCAGAAAGTAATGCGCACAATTGGCATTCCTCTGCCTCTTGAACATGTTGAGGTATTTTCACCTTCTGGGAAAAATGTCTAATTACCTGTAGAGTTTTCTCCTCTCAATTGCCTGCTAACTTACATATCTGTTGTGTGTTTTCATTTGCTTCTTCTATCATGCGTTTACATTCGTTCTCAAAATTACGTTGTTCCTCAAATAAATTGCTAAATGCAGATATAAATTGTTTTAATTGTACCATTATTGAGAATTTGCACTTTCTGATTAGGTACTGGAGGAACATTTAGACTGGGAAGATGTACAATGGTCGCAAACAGGTGTTTGGATTGCAGGGAAGGAATATACCCTTGCACGGGTCCATTTCTTGTGAATGAATTAGTATCCCATTTTCGGGGTCATAGATTATTTAGTTTATTCCCCTCTTATGTTCCCCCTCTTTTTTAGGAGGGCTATTGGGGTGATATAATGTGCTTACTTAGATACTTGTATAAACAAAATATGTTTTTTCATATAACTAGAGCTCAAGCTCTTGTATTTCGTGGGCATAGGTATTGGTCTTCAACAAATATGCTTTACACTGTATATTTCTTTCTAATAACCCATGCCTGTCATTTTTGCTGTTCCTTTGTCCTAAAATTCAACGGTTGAAGTAGGACAGAAACAATGCTGATGATTGAGACTGAGAACTCTATAGAGGAGACTGAGGCAGAGATGGAAGATGTTGATGCATCAATGGGTCATAATTTCCATAATCAGGTTGGCATGAAGTCTGAAGATAAGAGAGGAGGAACTCCAGAAAATGCTTGTTACCGTGAGAGAATACACCTCAATTTAGGTCGGGTCATGGTGAAGTGAGAGTGGGGAGCAGGAAGAGCTGTACATAAGCATAGAGTAGGGCTGGACTGTATCGCAATAGCCAAGCCGGTCGGGGAAGTTTGATCAAGACACTACCACCACCAGAATTGGCAGACCGAAATCCTCATATGGTGGCTAATGGTACCTAGGCGACTGTGATGAGAGGACTGAGGCCACAATGGGAATTTGGAATCGTGCAAAGGTGATGTTTAATGAAATGATTGTGGGGGATATCATAGCAGGGCTAGTGGGATTTACAGGTTCTGTTGGCTTATGAATTTCTTCAACCTTTCCTACAGAAAAGGAAACCAAAGGTCTGTATTGGTTAGCAAATTGCAAGAGTTCCTAATATAACATCACGGTTTGACACAATGTTCCAGAATTAGGTTAATGGGAGTGCTACAGTGATTCGGTGCAGGGCAAGGTCCTTAAGTGCCTTGAAGGAATGGAGAACTCTTGAATGGAATAATAAGCGGTAATTTTTACTACTGCATGTTCTAATTGTGGACAAGATAGGAACATATGCTATAGCAAGACAACCCATGAGTTAATTTAGGCTAAGGGTGTTGCAGATGTTGTAGTTCTGATAGGCCTCCAATTAAGAGGGTGTTTCAGAGAAAGAAATGGAAAGGGTTGGACAGTTAGGAATAGGAAAGGGGTTTAGGCAGTTTGGGAAAAGAAGGAAGTGGACAGTTAAGGGGAGTTAATGGGTGGGCAGTTACGGTTTTAAGGGGAATAAATAGGGAGAAGGGGGGCTAGTTTTCAGAAAAGGCATTCAGATTGGGAACTAAGGGGTGATGGTTGTCACAGGGTAGAGGATCTCGTGTTTCTGTTTTCTTTCTTACTATAATGCACTAGTTTTCTATTATTCCTTGTAATCTAGCATTTCATCAATATAATTCTGCTAGAGCATTTTGTCTATTGTTCTTTTGCTGTCAAATTCTTAAGATATACTAACTGGTTTCTATCAAGTTCGTATCAGAGCTCCCGATCTTGGGAGCATCTGGATGGTTTCAACAAGAATGGAAAATAGATTGGAAAATATGGAGAAGAGATTGGAGGGGATGCAGGCGTCATTTCAAGAGGCTTTAAGATAAAAAATGGAAGTCTTGATGAGAACGGTTACCGATCGTTTGGAGGAGACAATGAGGGAAATTAAGGGATTGGGGAGAGAAGGAGCGGAGGATAGTAGTAATCGTGAAGAAGATTACCGAAAGGAAAGGTTACACAATGATGCAGCAAACTGGAGAGAGGAACGTGTGAAGAAAGTGGAGGTTCCATACTTTACCAGAGAGGATCCTCACGGCTGGGTATACCGAGTGGAGCGACATTTTGAAATCAACCGCATTCCAGATGAGGAGAAAGTGGATACTGCGGTGGTTTGTCTTGAAGGCAAGGCATTAAATTGGTACCAATGTGGGAATCACGCGTGGTAGCAGCGGTGTGATGGTCGTTATTCCGTCAAGCGTTGATGAGCCGATTTCAAGTGGCTTCAACAGAAAACCCTTATGAAGCGTTAATGGGGCTGAGGCAAAGGGGAACAGTAATGGAATACATAGAGCAATTCGAGCTCCGTTTTGCTCCTCTCCGTTTTGCAGACGAAGAGTTCATGAAAGGACTTAAGGAAGAAATCAAGGCTGAAGTGAGGTTGATGAGTTCGGGTGACCTCCACGAATGGATGGAGACGACACAGAAGGTGGAAGAGAGAAATAGGGTGTTGGGTCGGTATTCAGGAGCACAAAGGGTTGCCTCCTACCCGAACGTGTGATCATGCTATTGTACTGAAGGAGGGATCCGAAATTCCACACATTCGGCCATATAGACACCCACACATGTACAAGGAAGAGATTGAGAAGTTTGTGAAGGAAATGTTGGCTGCAGGAATGATTAGACCAACTGTAAGTCCTTTTTCGAGTCCGCTTATTTTAGTGAGGAAAAAAGATGGGGGTTGGAGGTTCTGTGTTGATTATATGGCTCTCAACAAGATTATTGTGCCCAACAAGTTCCCAATTCCTATAATTGAAGAACTGTTGGATGAGTTAGGTGGTGCCACATTATTCTCTAAGTTGGACTTGAAGGTTGGATACTACCAGATTCGTATGAAGGAAGAGGACATTCCAAAAACCGCTTTCTGCACACATGAAGGACATTATGAGTATGTGGTAATGCCGTTTGGGCTTACTAATGCTCCATCTACCTTTCAAGCGCTGATGAATGATGTGTTTAAGCCATACTTGCGGAAGTTTGTTTTAGTGTTCTTTGACGATATTCTCGTCTATAGCCGTGATATAGGATCACATTGTAATCATTTGCGGATGGTATTCCAGATTCTCCGAGATCATGTGTTGTGGGTTAATTACAAGAAGTGTTGTTTTGGGGCAGAACAGTTGGAGTATTTGGGGCATCTCATCTCTGGGAATGGGATCCAAGCGAACCCGGACAAAATTTCAGCAATGACTCAATGGCCGGCCCCTAAGGACATTCATGGGTTGCGTGGATTTTTGGGCCTCACTGGGTATTACCGACGTTTTGTGAGGAACTATGGTATCATTGCTCGTCCGTTGACACAGTTTCTCAAGAAGAAAAAGTTTCAGTGGTCCATGGAAGCACAATCAGCTTTTGAGGAATTAAAGACAACAATGTCCAGCCTACCTACTTTAGCTCTGCCCGATTTCAATGTTCATTTCGAAATCGAGACGGATGCTTCCGATTTTGGTATTGGGGCAGTTCTAATGCAGCAAGGTCGACCTCTAGCCTTTATCAGTCAGGCACTATCGGAGAGGGCTAGACTTAAATCAGTTTATGAAAGGGAATTAATGGCGATTGTATTTGTAGTCCAGAAGTGGCGCCAATATTTATTGGGACATCACTTTGTTATTCGTACAGATCAAAAAAAGTTTGAAGTTCTTGTTGGACCAACGGGTGCTAGAAGGTGACCAACTAAAATGGGTAACCAAATTGTTAGGTTTCAATTTTGAAATTCATTACAAAGCGGGTTCTGAAAATAGGGTGGTCGATGCCCTATCACGAGTGATGGAATGCAAGGCCATATCCATGATTACCAATATGATTTGATGGAGTTAGCTGAGGAGGTCATGACAGATGCGCAATTATCAAAATTAATGCAAGAGGTGGTTCAAGATCGTAAGTCACATCCCTTATACTCTTTGGCTAAAGGATGCTTGTGGTATAAGGGGCGTTTAGTGCTGCCCAAGAATTCAGGCCGCATTCCTCTACTGCTGATTGAATTTCACGCTTCTCCTTGGGGAGGACATTCAGGTGTTGCTAGAACATATAAGAGGATGGCGATGGTGTTCCATTGGGCAGGGATGAGGCGGGACATAGAGAAATTTGTTGCGGAGTGTACAGTTTGTCAGCGTAATAAGTATCAGGCACTCCAGCCAGTGGGATTACTTCAACCCTTGCCTACTTCGAACCATGTGTGGGAGGATGTCTCAATAGACTTCATTGGTGGGTTATCAAAGGCAAATGGAGCGGATAAAGTTATGGTAGTCGTCGACCGTCTCAGTAAGTTTGCACATTTCATTCCTTTATAACATCCTTATACTTCCAAAGATGTAGCTCAAGTTTTTATTAAAGAAGTGATTCGATTACATGGCTTTCCATCATCCATTGTGTCGGATCGTGATAGGGTTTTCATCAGTATGTTTTGGAAATAATTGTTTCGGTTATCGGGTACAAGATTGAGATTCAGTTCTGCCTATCATCCACAAACTGATGGTCAAACGGAAGTGATTAATCGGACCTTGGAGACATATTTACGTTATTTTGTAAATGAACATCCTAAACAGTGGGTTAAGTGGTTAGCATGGGCTAAATTGTGGTTCAATTGCTCTCATAATGCTTCCACTCAGATGAGTCCTTTTAAGGCTTTGTATGGGCGAGACCCACCTTCGATAATCCATTTTGATAGTGGCAGTACACCTGTGGCAGCTGTGGATGTGTTGTTACGAGACAGAGATACCATTTTGGATGCGCTCAAAGCTAACTTGGCAAGGGCTCAACAACGTATGCAAGATCAAGCGGATAAGAAAAGACGAGAACTAGAGTTTCAGGTGGGTGATATGGTGTATTTGAAGGCTCAACCTTACAAGCTTCGTTCTTTGACTCACAAGGTGAATGAGAAATTGAGTCCCCGTTTCTATGGACCTTTCGCCATTTTGGAGCGTGTCAGCACAATTGCTTATAAACTGCAGCTACCAGACTACTCGAAGGTACACCCTATTTTTCATGTGTCACAACTCAAATCTGCCCCTCCATCTAGTGCTCCGAGCCAACAGTTACCAGTGGGCTTAACGGAAGAATGGAAGTTATTGGTTGTGCCGGAAAAAGTCTTGGGTTCTCGCAAACTACTACACACTAAAGTTTTAATCCAGTGGGTTGCCCTTCCGACCCACAAAAATACTTGGGAGGATTTTGAATTAATTCGAACTACCTTCCCTGATTTCCACCTTGAGGACAAGGTATTGCTCGTTGGGGAGGGTATTAATAGGCCTCCAATTAAGAGGGTGTTTCAGAGAAAGAAATGGAAAGGGTTGGACAGTTAGGAATAGGAAAGGGGTTTAGGCAGTTTGGGAAAAGAAGGAAGTGGACAGTTAAGGGGAGTTAATGGGTGGGCAGTTACGGTTTTTTAAGGGGTGGGCAGTTACGGTTTTGAGGGGAATAAATAGGGAGAAGGAGGGATAGTTTTCAGAAAAGACATTCAGATTCAGAACTAAGGGGTGACGGTTTTCACAAGGTAAATGATCTCACTGTTTCTGTTTTCTTTCTTACTACACTGCACTAGTTTTCTATTATTCATTGTAATCTTGCATTTCATCAATATAATTATGCTAGAGCATTTTGTCTACTGTTCTTTTGCTGTCAAATTCTTAAGATATACTAACTGGTTTCTATCAAGTTCCTAGGGCGAATCCTTGCAAAGGGGGAACACACCTGCTATCCCATTTTTTGTACCACTCCATGTACTATCACTTCTAATTGGTTGGGAAAAAATTATTTAAATTAAAATTGCAATTATTAAATATTTTTTTGGTCAATCATATCTCATGTCACATAGAGTGACACAAAGGAGTGAGACCACATATGTGCACTTCCTAATGATTGTAGAAATCAATGAACGAAATGATGGGCTCTCTGGTATTGTTGTAATAACAATGGGAAAACTGGACAATGCTGTGTGTATTCTTATCATTGCTATGGGAAGATGCGTCAATAGACAGAAAGAAAATGTTGATGGGTTTCCTAAGGGGCTATGGGGGAGAGGGAAAGTTGAATTTCAAGCCACTACTAGATGCATGCACCATGTCCCTTGTTATCATCCATGTTGGTCCTTGTTGTGGACGTGGAAGAGGCCAATGGGACCCCATTAGACATTTGTATCCTTCATCTTGCTTGGTTATATCATGCTTCAAAACATGGGATCCTGGTGGAAGATCTTGTTCAGCCGAGCACAATTTTATGGGGCACATCTACTATCCCACTAATTTGTGGCACTCCAAATGCCAGAATGTATGATTAGTCAGAAAATATTTAATAATTTTAATTTTAATTTAAATAATATTTTTTTTCAACCAATCAAAATTGATAGTACATAGAGTGATATAAAAAATGGGACAATAGACATGCTCCTCAATTTTACCTCACAAGGTGGAAGTTTGGGGTGAGTGTTGATAGAAACAGACCCCATAAGGCCATCCTAAGTGAGTTACTATTAAAAGTGAGTTACTATTAGTACAAAGGAGCATAGTCCTTATACTCTGAAATAAAATCAAACTTCACATATATTAAATCTTAACAAGTATTACATATGCCAACTATAAGTGACACTAGATAGTACATTAATTATCAAAGCACAATGACTAACACAGTAACACACTCAACATTCAACTTGTAAATCATGAAAAACTCAATCACTCAAAAGGATAGATGTACTTTATGAACAACCTATCCAACTTCTTTCTATTAAAACTACTGAGCTTGTTGTGACTTTGTTAATGAAATATTGACATGTTCCAACTCTACCTGAGCAAGCACTTTTTGGTGTTGTTTGTTGAGTCGCTTTTTATAAGATGTGTGTAGCGGAGAAGAACAAAGTCTTTATTCTTCCTTTTTTTAGAATATTTCAGTATTATTGTTTCATCATTCTTAAATATTGATCCACATATTTTATTGGATGTCTAATTAGGGACAGATATTGATGTACTCATATAATAGGATTAAGTTGTTTGATTCAATTTTGTTTAAGTTGGGATTTATTTCACTAAAAAACAATAAGAATGCTTTATTATGTTCAACATTTCATATTATAAATAGTTGGAATTTTATATCATACAATTCTGATCAAGTAGAATGATATCGTTAACTTTGAAATATTGTAGTTTCAATATTATAAAATAGGGTAATATAAAAATTATAAATTCGCATGCATTAATTTCCCATCTGGCCCATTAGCTCAGTTGGTTAGAGCGTCGTGCTAATAACGCGAAGGTCGCAGGTTCGAAACCTGCATGGGCCAATTATTTTTCTTCTTTTTTTCTTTTCTTAAAAACTACTTTTAACCAATGATTAGTGCTACCAACCCCAACAAATATAGTTTTGAGAGAACCATATATATCTTCTCCCATTCATTGTTTCTTTTTAATCTTTTACTCTTTCCTCAATAATCTCTCAACATCAGATTTGATCTCCTTTTCCTTTTGACCCTTAATCTGCTCCTTCAATTCCCTTGCTGCATTCACTGTTTACTGCAACTCATGCATCAAAAAAGAACTCCTATATCTCCTTTTATGCAGCTTCTTCTCGGCACTTCCTTTTGCTAATTGCTTTGCCAACTCCTCTAACAATCTCAACCATGAAGAATTTGTGGGCTGAGACTTCTTTATTGAAGGCAATCTACTTTTTTATGCCACTTTTCAACTTTTTGGTATAAGCTTATAAATGATGTGATAGTACATGAGTATACATATTAGAAATAATTCCAAAAATATAATAATAATCTAAAATACACTAATATTATATAAATAATCATTAGCAATGATAGGTTGTTTTCAAAAAAATATAGGGATAAAAAGTAAAAATTTGTACAACCCAAAATTTAAGCTACCTCAAATATCTTATCAAATATGATTTTAACAACCGATAATTTATTAAAATTATCTTCTATTATCAACACCATCAAGTAGTTAAATATACTAGTTGACTAGCTTATAAATTACTTTATAATATCACCAAACATACTCTTAACTCATATATTCTCCTATATATTCATTAAGTGATACACCCATAAAAACTACTTATTTAACTAAAATAATTTATTATTGGCCCTAATTTACTAAAACAAAAGTGACAATTTTTTATCATCTCGTATTTATTTTTTACTTAATAATTATTATGTAATCACAATATATCCACTAAATTTGTCAAAAATAAGTTACCCAATTCAATTTAAACTAATCCATATAGGACTCAAGCTAAATTGGATTGGACTAAATAACTCTGTTACAAATTTTCTATGTCAAAGTATAACTCACACATGCTTTAAATGTGTTATATAAAATATAAAATAAACTTTTTTTATTTAATTTTAACATATTTAAACTGTTTTTTTTTACAAGTTGTTAATAAAAAAACATTTTTATAACACAATATATTGCAACCTACTTGCATCTACCACATATTGTTAACAAAATACTAAATTGTTACCCCATAAACTTGGTTATCAATTTATAACAATCACAATTCATAAAGGCCAATAACAAGTTCATATAACCACAAAATAACCGTTTATCAAAACATCAAAGTTCACACATAATTACTGTGTTATTTAATTGATGATCTTCAATGTTAATTATGTGGTTCTCGTTAATATCAAACCTTATTTCATGTTCGTCAATGTCAATTTTGTGGCTCTTGCCAATATCAAACCCTATTCCATGTTCTTCCATTTCCCATATTTTTGTTTTTTCTTATATGAGACCTAAAAATCAAATGAAATGAGGTTTTGTAATTTAAATTTCTAAAATATTATTATAATATATTTTCTATCTCCTATTATTTGTGTTGTTGTTTGTCTCTAAATGATGTTGAGAGTAGTGAGATTGTGATCAAGTGATTATGGTGATCAAGAAAAAGATAAATGGCCAATTACAACTAGTAAACTCAATCTAATTGTAAAGTTCTATTTGGTTGGCTACAAAGTTCATTTTGATCAAAATTTTCTTAATTTGACATTCAGACCCTATATTTTTCAAATCTTGGTAGAATGATCCAATTACACCAATCCATTTTAATAGGTATAATATCCACTCGAGTCCACCAATAAATGGATAGACTTGGGCTTTAAAAAACCCATCTAAAATGACCCCATATTATTCGGCTTGATCACATCAACTACAAGTCATAAATAAGAGAAAAAAAAAATATATATGGTAACATAATAAACACGAAAATACAACTTTCATAGTCAAATAAAAAATGAAACCAAAGTTGGTTAAAAAAGCTAGTAAAAAAAAACACCAAATTTTCCCCAAACCTAGTGAAGTTGGAGTTGGCCCAAACCTGGTTTGGTAACTCAAATAAATCCTGAATAACAAGAATACATAACCTTTTCACGTGTTCCTCTCCCACTTTCCATTTATTCACTGCGCCGCTCAAATTCATTCTCCTATTCTCTTTTCTTCTCTTCTAAGGTATAACCCCACTTTCTCAATTTCATATTCCATTTCTCGTGTTTTTTATTTATTATTTGAACATAACAAGTCACAATTATAATGTCTAATATATTGATACATAACAAGACACAATTATAACAAGACATGATATCAAGCTTTTTTGACATTTGCTTTCTTTACATTATAAATAAAAAATTGATTTTGAATGCATATTTATTTATATATGAGTCATGGTTCTTTTCTTTTGTTGTCCAAATTAGGTATCTATTACCCTAGGTATTAAGTTGATTATTTGGATCAAAGATTTCTATCATCTCAGTCATGGCAACTAGTAAGTCACACTCACACATTTACATTTTCTAAGGAATTTTTCATATTAGTTATAGTTATTGTTTTATACATTATTGCTTTATGATAACCTTTTGCAGATAAGATTTTATGTTTTAAATAATGCAATGAACTCAATGATTATGGGTTTTCTGTAGGACTTCAGTTTGAGAACTCATGTGAAGTTGGGGTGTTTTCTAAACTCACCAATGCTTATTGTTTGGTTGCTATTGGAGGCTCTGAAAACTTCTACAGGTTTCTCTTCTTTTTGTACTTTTGAAAATACATTTCATAATGGATTTTTAGCATTTTGTTTGAATTGGGTTGAAATTGCCATACCAGTTCTTTAGATGAATAACTTTATGTGTTTTTGGTATAGTACATTTGAGGCTGAGTTAGCAGATGTTATCCCTATTGTCAAAACATCCATTGGTGGCACTCGAATAATTGGTCGTCTTTGTGTTGGTAAAGTTTTTCTCTTGATATTTGAATTTTTATGAGTATCATTCCTTCTTTTGGAATTTGGACTGGATTGTTTCCCTATCTCTGTGACAGTAACCAAATTTATTATTTCAGTAAAACAAGCAATAGTAGTACTATCAATTTGTCTTGTTTATTTATTATTGTTAACGAGACCTTATTAATTTACTTTCTATTGGTTTGCAGGAAACAAGAATGGGCTTCTCTTGCCCCATACAACCACAGACCAAGGTGACCTTCGGTTTTATGCTATGTCTGTGTTTTATTCTTAGTACTGCTTGATGCTATCTTAATGTCATGTTTTATTGCCTGTCAAAACATGTTTAGTAGCATTGTTAAACTAAATTAGTCAGTAAATTACTACCTCTGTTCTTTTTAGTAGCATTATGAAACTAAATTTAGCCTTAATTTTATGGCGTTGTAGAAGGTGAAACACCTGTGTAATGGATTTGTATTTCTTTTTTGTTTATAGAGAAAAAAGCATGTTAGTATGTGGTTGTCTATGTTAATGATTGATGGTTCATCTGTCATATTATATATCTTCATTTTTCATCTTTGTCACAGTATAGAACTCTGGAGCATTTGTGTTATCATATCAACTTATGGTACTTTATTGTTTTGCCATGTCTATTGCTGCAGAACTTCAACATTTAAGAAACAGTCTGCCTGATCAAGTTGTTGTTCAGCGCATAGATGAAAGATTATCTGCTCTTGGAAATTGTATAGCATGCAATGACCACGTGGCCCTCACGCACACTGATCTTGACAGGGTATTCACTTGATTGTAGATTTTAGTTTTTTTCCTCTCTATGCTAATCTCTTCTACTTGTTAATGAATGGAAATCAGTTTAGAGACTCATATTTCTTGTTGAACATGGATGCTGAATAAAGAAATGGGCAAACTGGAAATCTGAGTGTTTGCCATTATGAATCCAATCACCTTAATCTTTTTAAGTTTTGACCTTAGTCATAAGTAGTTTCTTGAAATGAATAGACAAATTCTCATCAAAAACTTTGCTGTCATGATTTGACCACCCTATTATCCATGTGAGCTGTAGAACAGTAGAAGTCATTTTTATTTGTGTGGATTTGGGTCCAGGGCTGTGTATTAAAAAGAGCTTTTTGAGTAGCTATTAAGAATTAAAAACGACCAGGAAAACTTGAATACTATGTAGTTAGGTAACTAATGCTGGTTTGGGAATTAAACAAATTGTTTCTAAGTTAAATTGTCATGTAATATGATTCTGATTTATTAAGGGCCTCATCACTCTTGTTTCTCGACTCAGTTTTCTCTTGTATGATACATAGGCTCATATGAGTGAAGCTCATGTCTTGGACAAGAATCATTATTGACCCACTTCATTTCATCCAAAAAATTAGAAAGGACTAAATAGAATACCATTTATCTTCTGGATTTTTAAATGTTTCTTAGCTTTCTCTAGTCTTCACTTTGAATTTTGTGTTCAGGAAACTGAAGAAATGATTGCAGATGTTCTTGGGGTAGAAGTTTTCAGGCAGACAATCGCCGGTAATATCCTTGTTGGGAGTTACTGTGCATTCTCCAACAGAGGTGGTTTGGTAAGTACACAAGACATGTTCTCTTGAAACTTGCCATTCAGATAGAGTCCTATCATTTGAGTTTTGATCATACACTTGTTTCAGGTTCACCCTCATACTTCAATAGAAGACTTGGATGAACTTTCTACACTTCTTCAAGTTCCTTTGGTGGCGGGGACCGTCAATCGTGGAAGCGAAGTTATAGCTGCCGGCATGACAGTGAATGATTGGACAGCCTTTTGTGGTTCAGACACCACAGCAACAGAACTGTCTGTGATTGAGAGTGTTTTCAAGCTGAGGGAAGCTCAACCTAGTGCCATTGTGGATGAGATGAGAAAATCACTCATTGATAGCTATGTCTAAGTTTTGGTGATTATAAACACTCTTCATACTATGTTGTACTGTTTATTTCTAAAATGTTCAAGTTTTGATGATAGTTTTTTTTTGTTTTTTCTTTTGGTATAACAGTTTTGATGACAGTGTCTTTTAAAATATGAGAACACAATTTTCAGGTAGAGTTGTAGTTTTCATTATAATTGTGTGTGATACCTTTCTATTTTAATTAGTATATTGTCATATATAAATCAAAGAAATATAAGTCCTTATATTATGTTTTAACACCCCTATCATTTAGTGAATAAAAAAGTGATATGAGAAAATGCAATAATGTATAATGTATAAAGTTGATATGAGAAAATTATGTGCAAAAATGGTTTGTAGATAAGAGTACTACATATTGAAAGAAGATAATCAATAAGACTCAATATAGTTTAAGTGTTTTTCTTTTAAATACTCTTTACATTTTACAATAATTTCACGTTATTTTCCCCTACTTTATTAATTCGAATGCTTTTTTAAAGAGACCTCATAAATCACAATTTATCTGACATTATTATTTTTACAATTTATATTGATGCTCCATATATTTTCTTGTTTAAATGTTGTTTTGCACTCCCAATAATGTTACATTATCTTTCATTACAACTAGATTTTAATTCCAATCTAACAACTGGAACAAGTTTACACATAGACCTCACAATTTATCTCATGCTATTAATTTACATGTTCTTTCCCGTTATTAATTTCTTCCCATCAAAAGTCATAAGCACCTCTACAACTTGAGTTCTTAGTGAAGAAGAAGCATCAAAGCTCCATGTAACAACTCACCAAAAAACATGTTCCTCCCATAAACAACGCAATATAGGAGGTGCTTAACCACAATTCTTTAGGTATGATATTAGAATTTTGATTTTTGTGATGAAAAACATTTGACTAAGATTATTAAACACATTTCAATGGTCTCATATTAAAAATGACTAATCTACCACCATGAGATTTTAATCACCAACCTCAATCCAGATCTATATAAATTTTACATATTATCCATCATAGATTTAAGAAGGGTAAGAATTAGATGACAAGTTGCAATGATCAGGGGTGAGCATAGATTGAGTTGAAACGAGTAAGATTTGTTCATTAATCGATCCTAAATATTGATCAGTTTATTTTTTGAACCGAACCACCCAACCCTGGACTAAACCCAAAATTTCAATCGGACCATTATTTGAACCCAAACCTAGATCCAATTAAATATAATACATACCCATTTAAATAAAATTTTCTAATGTTACTTATTATGAGTATGTAATGCAATATATAAAATGATATATATATAAATTAATATATATCCTAGGATCATAAGAAATATTATCTTCTCCAACACACTCAATAATTGACACTCACCATATTTCAATTTTTTATTTACTTTAAAAATAGGTAAACATATATATAACTCCCAGCCAAGAAACTCCAATAAACTTACTAGTTATATATTTGTTTACCTATTTTTAAAGTAAATAAAAAATAAAAATATGACAATTGTCAATCAGAGTGAATTTGGGGAGATAATTTCTCATGATATCAATATATACATTATTCCTATATATATATCTATATATATATATATATATATATATATTATAAATCATGTATATATGATGAATAGAATTGAAGAAACAATGATATTTTCGACTAAAAATATGTGATTACTTCATAGACAATTGGAACAAACACACATACACAAAAATGACGAATAAGTGACATTGAATCGGATTAGACCATATCATATTTGTTTCCTTTACTTAATCCTAAATATTAAATTGTTAAACTTGAACTCAATACTAAACTCGATAAAAATCGACCATATTTAGACTTGATCATGTCACACTAAACGAATGAGCAAAATGAAGAGTGTATCCCAAGATACAAGACAAAGGGCCACGCGCACTTGATCACACCACACTGACCAATGACCATACACACAACGCCACATTCTTCAATATTATTCATTCATAATATTTCAAATACATCACATTCATCACTTCTATTCATTTCTCAAACTTTTTTGTTTTTGTTTTTTCTGTCTTGTTTCACTTTCACAAGTCTTAGGGTTTCAAACTTTTCAAAGTCTTCCATTCCAAAATTCTCCACCAATTGGAACCCAAGCTTATTTTTTGGTCCCCAATTCGATTTTCTCACCCCTTCGATTCCCATTTTCTGTAGAAATTTCATTTTGGGCGATTGATTCTGTTGTGGAAAAAAAATTCACATGGGTTGGTGGGAATCGATTGTGGACAGCTAAAAAGAACGGTTTTTTGAAGTTGTGGAAGTGTTAGAAGGTTCAATAGATAGTGAGAAATGGTGTGTGTGCTTGTGAAGAGTAGAATTTAGAAACCTAGCTAGCTGTGTAGGTAGATAATGATTGGTGTTTGATTTTGGGGTGTGATTTTTGTAGGAAAAGAACATGGAGAATGGTTATGATGGGAATTTGGTTGAGAAATTCTCAGGGTTGGGGATTGACCAGCATAATCAACAACACGATGATCATCAATCTAACCACTCTTCTAACAATGATGAACACTTTTATCAGGTCATGAAGGCTGTTGAAAATGCTGAGGTCATCATTAAGCAACAGGTACTATGATTTCAACACATGCCCCCCTCTGATCTATGATTTATTGGATTGTGCATGCACCTTCTTCATTATTTGCATATGAAATTGTGTGGTGGTTGCCTTTTTTTTTGAAGTTTTGATTTGGTTCTGGATTATTTAATGTTGTTATGTGCTGTAGTACTTCCCAGATACTTGTATTGCTGACATACATTTAGCAAACTAAGAGAAAATATGCTCGAATTTTATGAGTCAT
Organism: Lupinus angustifolius; assembly: GCF_001865875.1. Lineage (NCBI taxonomy): Eukaryota > Viridiplantae > Streptophyta > Magnoliopsida > Fabales > Fabaceae > Lupinus > Lupinus angustifolius. Next base: position 3,391,178 of record NC_032016.1, read on the forward strand.
TTGGAACCTTTTTCTGTTGAGATAGTGTTATTTTTTTATAAGCCCTTGGCGGCACTCGGTAGTCCTGGCTTTCATTGTTTCCCTGTCCTGGTTTGACTGCTGTGTTCCTTTATGGGGTCTTATTTTTTTGTTCTTATGAAAACCATTAATGTTGCATACCGTTGCAGTTTTAAGTTCACATTCATATAATGAAATAGTGGCATCTTTCATTGCATAGCATTTTAGAAGGGATATCAATTAAGATATGACACATTGCTTTTGACAGGTAGACGAGAATAATCGACTTAGGTCTGAACTTCTGAGTAAAGTTCAGGAACTAGAAAAATATGTAAGTTCTGTAATGGTATCTGCTCAATTTATTGCATATTGATTTTGTTTTGGAAAATATGAACATTTTTGTACTTAGTTTCTTTTACATTGATTCCTATGTTTTTGACTAACTAAGGTAGGAGTTGCCAACCCGACCTTTTTCTAGCAGATGTGACATAAGTTATTGATAGCGCATGATAGTGGCACTATTACACTATCACTCCTCTGGGCCACGATGTGTGTCAAGGTTCATTTTTCACTCTCATGGGCCATTGCAGCCACTTTGGTGGGCCATCAAGCTGCTACGTTCATGTGGCTTCGAGAAACCTTCATGCAGGATGCGGCTCTAGAATTGGGTTTTGTTCCACATTTCAGTTTCCCTCACTTTATTCCATCAAAGTTCTATCTCCCCTATTTAACTCAATAAACCTCTATTTTGCAATTTCCTTATCCTATTAAATGTGTTTATACCCTAACTTAAACTTACTTAATCTCAATTTTACCCTCACTTTGACTACCTCTTCCACTAAGATCTTCTTCCTCACACAAACTCATTGCATAAACCCAACTTCTTCATTGCACAAACCCAGAGCACAAGGGATTTTGCAGCCTCCCTGTTTGTTTTTTCCCAGCAGCGCCTATCCCCATTTAAACAAGTTAATTCATGTGACAACATTAGTTGGATTTATAGATGTCCATGATATAGGTCAATCCTAGATTATGGTATATTGAAATGAGGACAAGAGCATGATAATAAAGCCAAGATTGTATGTATAGTGCATGTACAAACACAGATATATATAGACAGATAGATGAAAGAAGAAATTCATTTAGAAAGGAGATTTGAGGATAGGCGATCCTCCTTAACATAAAAAGAAAACATAAACAACAAAGAAAATATAAATCACCAATGGAGCAAAGCTGCCAAATCCCTCAACACATACCAGGATTGCAATTTAGATTTATGGAAAGTTAAAATTTCTATAAATAATTTATTAATAATGGGCTTATTCGATCAGACAAAAAGGTTGAATTATATCTCTGAGGCATTTGTTTCTAATCTAATTTTTGGTTCTTTGTTGGCAATCACAGCTCAAAATGTCTATGGTAGAGCTGTAGAGCATTTCTGGTCTTTTAGTTGTTTGTTTGAATTTTTCTGAGTTCGATAGTTTATGTTCACAAACTAGATGAGAGTTATGAAGCCTTTCTCCATTTAATCCACCTAGTTTGAATCCTATTTTTGCCATCTCTATCACTTTTTAAGTTGGATCCAAGATAGGCAACAATGTGATGATTTTTTGGAACCTGTGTGGACTGTGGACTTGGGATGGTTACTGTTGTGGACCAACAAGGCAACAATCTGAGTTTCTCAATAGCTGTTTTGAGCAAGGGAATAGAAGCTCATACCTCGTGGGAGTAACTTTTGTATTTAAATAAGTGCTTATTTCCAAGCATATGCACTACTGGCATTAAGCAGACGAAAGATCTGAATTTTATGTGCTCCATGACTCCATTTGCAACATCATAATGTTTGCTTCAATCATGTTGACATTTTTATATGAACTACTGTTTTTAAAACTTTCTTGGTCTTAATTCATAATACTGGTCTCTCTACTGTTCCTGATTCAAGAATCTAGGCCCTTGATCCATCATGAATGTTCAAATGTAAACCCCTTTTTCAGTTCTTGACACTTTCCCAAAACTCAAGTAGTTTTCTTTTGGAGAAGCCCATTTAGAAGTCTAAATCTCCCTCTAAGGTTAAAGCTTTTGTTTGGAGTGCTGTTCTTAATAGGATTAACCCCAATGATATGCTCCAAAAGCACAAATGTCTGACCACTTTATCTCCTAATGTCCATAATGTGTGGTTCAGATTCTGAAAATGGACCTCACCTTTATTTAGGCAGAAAAGGTGCTTTGGAATAGATTGTTCTATATCTTTCAGAAGTCTTAGATCTGTCCTATGGACTTGCACTCCTTCCTGCTTACTAAGTTTAGTTGTTTTGGCTATCGTGGAGATGGCAAAGCTCTGTTTTTGTGGTCCTTTGGTGTATTTGGTTGGAAAGGAACAATAGAATCTTCAATGACACCTTTTTGACTCTTGATTATCTCTGTGATAGGGTAACTTGATTTGCTTCTCTCTGGTGCAAATCCCATGGGCTTTTTGGTGGTATTGGTACTTGGTAGATATGCAGATAGACTGGCATGCTTTGTTGCATGACTCTTGTGCTTAGTTTGTAGGTTTTCATTTGTTCTTATGAGGATTTCTTATCCTCCTGTAATATTCTCCCTTATTTTCTAATAATATTATTTGTTTTGAAAAAAATATTTTTAAAACTTTGCTTCCTTTCATTTTGATGAACATTCTATCATCTTTCTACAGTTATGACAATGGAAAAGTACACTTTATTTTCTTATTTTTGATAAAAGAAGAAATATAATTTGAGAGTGGATAGACAAGGTACAAGTAAAATGAAGGGTAACAGATAATTCTTAAAAACTATTGGAATAGGGCTAGACTAAGCATTTCTCTTTACAAAAATAATTAAAAAGAAAACTAGTAGTAAACAAGCTAATCAGTCCAATTTGAACCTTTTTACAGAGGCGTGATGAATCAGTGGATCAAAAATCACGTTTGGTTGCTCCATTGAAGGATCAGGGTCACGGACCTTCTGAATATTGTCAATCATCAGGTAATTGAGAATATATGCTCAACGGTACAGGGACATATTCTAGCTGATCAAACTAGTAAACTAGTTGCCTAGCAATAACAAATGTAAAAATGATGCAGCCAGATGTGATGCAGGCAACCATTCCGAGAACAATCAAGTTAATGGAACATTCAGAGTGCAGCCAAATGATCAGCTGCCTGTGGATAATACTGGCCCGTCTCAGTTGTCTTCACCTTCTACAAGGTCAAACTCTCCGAGCAGGTTTGTGATATCAAATATCAATTATAGTGCTAGAGCTACAATGTGATGAAATATTTATTCTATATATAATAAGTGTCAGAAGGATGATTTTTGTAATTCTAGAAACATGTCTTTTTCATAGGCGTCTACTAGAAGGAGACTATGATCCCCGATTTAATTTTCCTGGGCAAGGGTTGATGCCACTAGCTGAGATGAATAATTCTAATACCCTGTTGAAGCAGGTACCGCCTTTATTAGTTGTAAAATTTTATCTTTTATCATAGTTTGATATTTATGGTGCCACATATGTTATCTATTTAGGATCTGGCCATCAAGATTCGGGAACATGAAGAAGAGATCATGCAATTAAGGAAACATCTTGCAGATTATTCTGTTAAGGTAAAAAGGTGTAAAGTATTTTCTATGAGTGGTGATAATAGACTTAGAGTTTCCTTTTCCTAGATATCCTTATGTTAACCGATGATTTTTCCATGATAGGAAGCACAAATACGCAATGAAAAATATGCCTTGGAAAAGCGCATTTCATATATGCGTCTGGTATGCATGAAATTTTTGAAGTCCTTAAGCATCTTTACTTTCATCCATTTCCTTTTATTTGATTGGGATTATGCTCCTAAATTATTTGTTATTGCTTCTAGGCCTTTGATCAGCAGCAACAAGACCTTGTAGATGCAGCATCTAAAGCTTTATCATATCGTCAAGACATAATTGAAGAAAATATACGTCTTACATATGCATTGCAGGTTATTTTTTCCAACTTGTTTACTCGTTATTCATGTATGTTGATTTTTGCATGGTACTTCGGTTGTACTAAATATATTTTAATGAATCTCCATGGACAATAATTTTTCCTCTTGGGCTTTTCAAAATGAATTTAAAAATTACACCTCTGGTTTTTCTTGTCAGGATGCTCAACAAGAAAGATCAACATTTGTTTCATCTTTGCTGCCTCTTCTTGCAGAGTACTCTCTGCAGCCACCTGTTCTTGATGCCCAATCTATTGTGAGCAATGTCAAGGTCAGTTTTGATCTGTTTCCGTCATGAAATAAATAATGTTGTTATTCTTCCATAAGCACTTTGAAGTATAACCCCCGAATATGATACTTGCATGTATTTCAGTACTTCCATTTGCTCTCCCTTCTCTTGTGGGAGTACTGCATAGAGAAAAAGTCTTTTAAAATAACTATGGTGAAATAGGATTTGTGATGGGAAGTCCAAGATATTCCATGAATCTCACTTCTCCTCTCATTTAATTTAATTTTTTACTGGGAATAAGGCTTGGTTGTTGTTGTACTTGGACCACTTCGTCTCTTTTTGTAAGGTTATATGTAAATAAAATAAAAATGTATTGAATTAGAAAAATAAAATAATGCAAGATTTAGAGACCATATAATCTTAGTACGATAGAGCAGATTTGCACTAAAATGGAATAATAATTCTGATTTATGTTGAGGATTTTGGCAGTTTTGTTCTCTTTTTCTATTGCTGTTGTTTTGTTAAGGATGGTTCTTTATTCTCTCCCTTCTCTCTGTAATTTTTATTTCTTCATGAATTTCTTCTTTGATGCAAAATAAAATGCTATACTTTTTAAACAAATCATGTCTCATTTAAATTTTAGATTCAGTGGTATTTAAATTTGAAAATGGTGAAAAAGTTTCGTAGATACATATCTAGTAGAATACGGGACTGGGCAATTGGTATTGCATTATCTTTCTTGTTTTTTATCCGAAAAGGCTAAAATCTGCCACATGATCTTTGTATCTGGCATTTGAAGTGAAGCACATCTAAATTTGAAAATAATATATTCCTATTTGGGATGTGGTGCACATCAAAGTTTGAAAATGATGTGTTCCCACTTTCTTTCTCTGTTTAGTATCATGACAAGTCATCGATATTTTTTACTGGGAGTTATTTGTTTTTATCTTGTCTATTGATGTGGGAAGCTTGATGGAACATACAAATTTATGCAAAATTGTTTGTTTTCTATTTCATTTCTCGTGTTGGGGTAAAAAAACATTTACATTGTGCACACACCTTTTGTAAAGCAGTTGCTTGATATCTTAAGCAGATAAATATGTTAACCACTATATAGAAGGTCATACTTTTTTGTTTGCTTCTGAATTTTTCCAAAACTATTTGTTTTCTATTTCATTTCATGTGTTGGGGTGTAAAAAAAATTAAATAGTGCTTGATATCTTAAGCAGATAAATTTGTTAATCTCTACACAATTGTTCATACTTTTCTGTTAACTTCTGAATTATACATTCTCTGTTATCTTGTATTCACCATAAATTCAACTTTTTGGCAGGTTTTGTTTAAACATTTGCAGGAAAAACTTCTTCTCACCGAGGTATGTAGGAAGATACTTGGGTGCACAGAGTTCCTGTATGCTTGAATAGGATTTATACTAAAGTTTAACTGGACTTTGATATTGCCAAAATTATAGACATTTATATCCCCTTTTTGCTAGATGAATTGGATTTATTTATTGTATTTATTCTTGGTAAAAAATATTGTAATAATATTCTCTCTTGATGAATTTCTTCTTTATAAAAAATAACAATAATTATTCTTTGTTACAGTCAAAGTTAAAGGAGTCACAATATCAATTGATGCCATGGCGTTCAGATATGAGCAATGCAAATGTTGCTTCCCAATCACCATCTCACTTGATTCGTGCACCTTTGGCAACTTCAGTATGCTCATTTTGTGATTTGTACTTTTCTCTTGATGCTTAAACAAAACTCTAAATTGATACATTCTTTAATCAGAATAAAAATGGCCTTGAATTGGTGCCTCAGCATATGTACTCCCTAGCAAATACCCAGATCCATGTTGATGCTCAGACAGGCAATGATTGGGATATATTAAGTCGGCACCAGAGTGGCTTGGGTGGTGGGGTGGCAACGAATGTTGATGCGAATGAATTGGGGACATATTCTCCTATTGCAAGCAGGTTAGCTGGATCAAATGAAGAATGCTACTCTGAACTGATGTGTATTAGTTTGTTCTGTTTTGAGGGGAATTTTTTTAAAAGTTTTTGGTGGTCTTGATGCATGCAATGTTATCCCCTTCAAGTGAATACACTATTCATATTAACATTGATATTTTAAACAGATTGGGGTTCGTATAGATTACACACTGAGAATTTTCTTTTTAATCTGTTCCCTCATGTGATGTTCATTTTTTGTGGTCCCATCAGTATCTGGCCCAATGTTATGTAAGTGAATATTTAGGTTGACTTAAATCTCCTGTTGTTGTCTCTGGAATAATTTTGTACCAGAAAAGGAAAGTGGTGGTTTGCTTTTAATCTATGCTTGGGGTCCTCAAATGGGCATCTGTGTGTCTTAATGCCTGAGATGGTGATTACTATACTTAGCTGTCCTGCTAGTTGTAGACAATAGAGTAGGAGACTTGAGTCTTTTATTTCGTGTGTAATGTTGCTAAGAGCCAACCTAGTATGGTTCGTGATGCCACTCCTAACAGTAGATCTGCTTTGTGTTATAGGCCCAGTTTCAACTGCTTAGGAAGGGCCATTTCTCTGATTGCTCCCATGGTTTGATACAGATGAAATGAAATCCTGTTTGATTGAGATGAATGCATTTAGTTACCCTATTTTTTTCATCTCAAAACCTGCCAGGAGAGATAGTGAAGGAACCAAAGGGACTTGCACATGGTTTTTATTTAGTGGAGGTGTATTATTAGGTTCCTAGAGTGATGTTGTGGAAAGCTTTAGAGAAGAAATGTGTTCGAATTGCCTACATTTGAGCAATCAAGATATGTATTTGAGATCAAAACCAGTGTGAGAACACAAGATGGAGTCTTAGAAGATTTCCCTATTGCTAGATGACTACATCAAGGGTCAACATTGAGCCCCTACTTGTTTACTTGGTCTTGGATATGCTTACTGAGCATATCCAAGAACTGATGCCATAATACATACTTTTTGCGGATGATATTGTTCTAGTTGAAGACTCAAGGAATGAATTAAATTAGAAACTAGAAATGTGGAGACAAAATTTAGGAAACACATGACTTTCGTATAGGTCGAAATAGGACAAAGTATATGAAGTGTAAGTTTAGCAAGGAGCGGATAAACCTTACTTTAGAGGTAAAGATTGAAGATCATACCCTACTACAGGTCACCGGATTTAAGTTTTTAGGGTCAACCATACAACATAATGGGACTAAAGCTTTGTCAGTGAACATAATTTATTGTAGAACATTATAGTGTCGTTAGATCCAAGTAGTCCGTCCTAGTGACACTAAGGCTTGGCTGTTGTTGGTTTTTTTTATAGCACCCAGAGTCCATGTAGTCTCTTGCTTCTTGTTGAAGTTGAATGTATTATTAAATGTGGAAATCCTCTCTTGGTTTCTGCCTCTTACGGTTTGACAATGCTGTAATCTGTTCACAGGTTTTGTTGCAACAGTTAGTATACATGAAATTTAGCTTAAAATAAGGAATTGTTGATACCATCCTCTAGTTTCTCTTCTCATTGTCTGCTATGTCATCAATTCTGTTCGTTGAAGTAAAATTCATCACCAGGAGGCTGGAAACATGATATTTTGAATTTTATGATACTTAATGTAAAGGAGTGATAACAACCAACATTCTTTGAGCTGTTATATATGGCCATTTCACAGGAATCCTTCAGCCCATGATGCACATCCTGCACATTATGGAGAGGAGATGTCTAACAAACAGGTTACATTCCGTGACCCTGTTAGTAAGAATGAAGTGGATGATCATGATGGTGATGAAAACCAGAATGAGAGAGAAACTTCTGCAAACTGGAATTCAGGAAACCCTCCTTATACAACCGTTGATGATCCTGGTGCCTCATATTCTCCTTATTTACCACCAGTCCTCGAAGAACCTTCTTCTTCATTTTCCGAAGGTTAGAAATAATGGCCTTTTAAGCATTACTAAATGTTCTGAGCTTGGCTACTGGCTATCTCAAGTTGGATAAATAATTCTGCAGCTGCAGATGATGATCCATTACCAGCTATAGAGGGCCTCCAAATTTCAGGAGACGCATTTCCAGGAAGGGAACTTCAGGCATGCGGATACTCTATCAATGGCACCACTAGTTGTAATTTCGAGGTGCATTTTATCTGTCTATAATTTGGAACTTGTTATTTGTTGCTTTATTGCCTTAAAGAGTTATTAGTTATATATTGGATATCTGTCCTACCCATTTGACATTGTCTTTTGTGTCCCTTTTGTTGGATTGCCAGTGGATTCGGCATTTGGAAGATGGTTCTGTTAATTACATTGATGGTATTATTTCACTCCTGTTTGAGATTGTGTCCCCCCTTTCTTCTCTTCCACCCTAACATAATGACCTTAGTCATATTTGTTGTCCTTAAATGTAGGGGCAAAGCAACCCAACTATCTTGTCACTGCTGATGATGTTGATACATTACTTGCAATCCAAGTCTTGCCGTTGGATAGCAGGAAGCGTAAGGTACTATTGTTTCACTTAGCCCAACAGCAGTCAGATGCATGTTTGTAAAAGATGATTGAGTTATTATAATGTAACTTGCATTCAGATACTGACTTGGCCTGATATGCAAACTGACCCAAAGAGTCAGCTATGCGATTAAAACGAATTAAGAATTTCAAGGAGACTTGTGATAGATGCGAGCAACTAGTCCTTATAATCTTCGATGTTCATACAGGGCATTTTCTGTATGATAGCTTGTGCTTGTTGGCCTGTTATTTGTGGTAGGTCCAACAGCATTATATTCATTGTCAATTTTTCCACCTTGTAACCTGGTCACAACATAAATTTTATCAAATCTTTATCTTCTCTTTCTTTCCAAGTGCATACTAGATATTTTCCCTGAACCACATTGGTGGGTGGATCTTGAGAATCTAGTTAGTCATGAAGAGACACCGAGTACTAGACTGGCTTAAATTGTCCCTAAGGCCAACAAGAACAGCAGTTTGTATTATATTTTAGTGGTAAGATATGCAAGTTATACTATTTGTTAGTTGTGACCAAAGAAAATCTTGTACCATGGCTGGCAGGTTTCATTAGCCTCCTGTAGTTGAGTAGATTGAAAATTATGTCACATCCTCCACACTGCACACAATCTCATATCTTTTATAAAAAGATCTCTTTAATTGGAGAGCAAAATCAAATAACCAGAGGTTAAGCTACACTCTTCAGAAAGCATAGTTGTCAATTGTGCAACTGCACATTGCACAGGGCAATGGGCCTTTGTGCAGTAAATCCATCCTTCATTGTGCCTTTCATCGTACCGAGGTAATATTCATGCAATTTGTGGGATTCTTTGTTGCAAATGGGTAATGGTTTTTTTGGCCAACATCTGAGGCGAGGACACAAAAACCTTAAAAAGAAACAAAAGTTTGTTAATTTTGATAAAATCAAACAGTTATTCCATCCAACGCTCGTGAGAAGAGTTCATTGGCAGGTTGTGGCCAAAATGCGCTCTCTCACTCTTCCTGCAGCCTGTGACACTTGATGTGTACCCTATCTTTTCTTCCTGTTTGCTTCAGTCATTCTTCTTCATCTTTGATTATTATGATTATTATTATCGTCACTATAAGTGTTATTATTATTTCTCCTCTCTTTGAAAAATTCGGCAGACGTGTGCCTATTCATTAAGAGTAATTAGAATATTTAGTTCAGCTCATTTTTGGTTAATATCTTTAGTTTAGCTCTTGTTCATACCCACTGCTCCTTTGTGTTGCCTTTGTGAAGCTCTGTTTCACTTATCCTGTTGCCTTTGTCAAGAACCTTTGTATCCCTCTGCCAGCCCGTTTTGTCGTAAAAGGAAGTTGCTGGAATGTGACTCAGGACTCATGGAGGAATTGACTCGAGAGTTGACTTTTTTCCAACATAGATGAAAGTATGTTAATGGCACCGGCTAAAACACTAATGTATTAAAACATGAGTTGATCCTCATTTATCCTTGAAGAAAAAAAGAACCGTTGATTTAATATTAGAAATCAATGGTAGAGATCAAAGTTGTTAATTGACAATCATACCCTTTAGTGTTGATGTCTCCACCATTACATGCAACCTCCCATATCGTCGGCACCACCATCCTCTCCCCTATCGCCATTGTCCCTTCCACACCCATCTCCTTCATGTAGCCCCCCTTCCATCTTCCACCTCTTTCACCTCATCCACCATCAGACTTACAACCACCGCCACTGATCCATTCCCTTTGCCCCACCACAAGACCACTCCTAACCCCTAAATCAACTAAACACCACATTAATAAGAAATCAGAATCAAACTCAAACTCGAAACTCGGTCTGAGAGTCTAAATCAACATAAAGTTCAGAAAGCTTAAAATCACAGAAGCTACCATATGCAATCAAATTCACAGAGAAACCGTAAACCAAACACACAGAAGCTACTGAAATTTTAGGAAACCTAAGATTGGTTGAGGAATTTATTGGTACATTGAAGTAGAGTTTGATTGAAACCCTTGATTTTGGATGAGAGGTCGCACATGTACTATTCCGCAATAATCTCGTTAAACTAACTAAAAATTGAGAGCCTCACATTTCAAATTGTGATCGTGCCTCCATGGTAGAGTGGCTCTGGGGCCGAATGGAGGTGGTGTAAGGATGGGGTGGGCCATTAGGGTGACTGGGTAGGGCTGGAGGAAGGGCTTGATGGTGGCTATGGCAGTGAAGTTGAATGTAGGAAATAGAGATAGAAAGGGAATTTTCTAATTAGGATGAGGATATAATAGGAATGTCCTAAGTTGAGCATAATGAGTATCAACTCATGTTTTAAAAAACATGAGTATGTTAGCCAGCACCATGTTAAATTTGCCAATTTTTTGTAGTAGTTATAGAACGTACATTTCATTTGCAAGATAAACTTTTCATATTTATTAGTTTTTTATATAGTTATTTAAATTATATTTAATAATTTTTAAATTGTTGATTTGACTACTTGCTACATTTCAATGCAATGCAATTGCTCAATCAGCCCTTTGTGCCATAGTGCACTATGCTTTCCTAGTACTACAACTCATGCATTCTTTGTATTGTAGGGAGAGCCTGTGAAGGTTTTTGCCAATGATAACAAGAAGATCACATGTGGTGAGTACTTGTATCATATAGTTGATGTTTAGTAGTTCAGTTTTTGCTGCCATCTATGTAACTTTTAAGATGGACAACAAAGGATTGCAATATGCTATGGATTTTTCTGTAAATTTGAAGTGCTGTACCTAAGAGTAATCTTAGAGAGTCTTTCTGGGATTAAGCTCCTGCCATGTGTCACATCTTGTGTTATAAAAAGGAAAAAATATTAAACGATGTGATTGTTGTTGCGAAAGAAATTGTAGTTTCAAGTTTTCTAAGTGTTCATAAAACAGTTGGTGTACATCTTTAATATGAAGTGTACTCTATAATTAAAAATTTATGACATCAGATGTTCTTGGTGAGGATACACTGTAGTGCTATTCAGGTTGTTCGACAACTTTAAATGGCGAGACTGTGCCTTATTTATTTGGTTTGTGCATGGGACAAACATGTATAAGAAAGAGGTGTTAGTTTCAAATATCATGAATTCATTGACCCGATTTTTTTAAGGATAGAAAAAAAATTACAAAGATGAAGGAGGATAAAGAATTTTTTGTATCACAAAATATTATTTGAAAGAAAGATACTACAATTTGTTCTAAACAAACTTTTCTTCTTTATACGTATCATACTGATTGTCTTGATTTGTTTATGTGATATAGCTTTCCTCTTGTCTCTCTTTCTTCTTTCCTTCCTTCCTCTAGGATTGCAATTGTTGGTGAGTTCCTAAAGTTGTTGAGTTACTCTCTATGCTATTTTTTCTCAGATACGGAAATGCAGAGCCACATAGAGAAGACCTTCTATAGCGGACATGCTTCATATAAAGTTTCTCTTTCGGTAATTCAATGAAAGTAGATTTCTTATTTTTTATGAGTTTCCTTTGCGCATTGTACTGCCGGAATCTTGTTTTACTTATCCGTCTCCTATATGATAAATAAAAAAGTTTTATAAATGCTTTTTGGTTTGATATCACAGACTGGATATCTTGATATATGGGAACCAGCCACATTGGCCATTAAGAAGGAAGGTTACAGTATCAAATGCAGTGGACCAAGTGGAGTTGTCTTCACAGAAAAGTTTTCACCATCCACCACTGTATGGTGTCCTATTCTTTGATATTTTTGTGTGAAGGTTTTGGCTAGTTTGAATTATGGTGTATTGACTGGTCTGGGGAATAAAGTAAAAAAAAATTGGTGTCATTTGGGAAGTGTCTCTTCCTGCTTTTAAATAAAATTTCTCTCCATAATTATATAAGCTAAATCTTGGAAGAAACAAGTACCGTCTCAGTCTGGCAGGAGTGCCTAATTTTAGAATTGTAGTTATAAACTTATAACATTGTGAAAGCAACACCTTATTTGTGCATGGCAAATGAGTTTGTTTAGGACATATTATAGTTATTGTCCAGAACCAACTCCCCAAAAGCTTAAGCTGTTCGGCGAAGGCAAATTAGTGGTTTTATCAATCTAACATGCCTCCTCACGCAATATCCCTTTGGGCTTGAAGCATGGACTATGCACAAGCCAACCATACCTTGTGTTGAAACTTAACTTCTTATTTTATTTATTTAGAAGAGTGGGGATTGCAAGGATCAAAATCTTGACCTCTTTGGTCATAGAGGTTCTGATACATGTCAAGAACCTACTTTCCCAAAAGCTTAAGCTGTTGGGTGAAGGCATTGTCAGACTATACTAAGCCTGCCTGTAAAGTTGTAAGAAGCATGATATTGCAAAATATGTGATTGTTCATTTGACTTTCTGAGTTGTGTCGGGTAGGTATGAGAAAAACTAAAGATTTTAGTAAACCTGACGATAGATCATTTCTTTTCAATAACAAAATTTAAATTAAATGTTTGAAGCATGATATTGGTATATTTTACGGTTTTCTGTTGAACTTTCTGACTTTTATGAACTGATATATCTTCCGAGATAGTTATTAGGAAAACCTAAGAGTTCATTAACTTGATGGTATATAATTTCTGAACTTAATTCTCAACACCAGAATTTTATTAAAAATAAAGATGCCATTAAGACATGGTATGTAATGACATCTGATTGACTTCATGTTGAGTGGTTAGCTATTTTTTGATCTCCCATCTGCATTTCCTTTTGTAGGTTGTGATTCCATATGGGCATGTTTCAGAGTTTATTCTAATTGGTTCCAGTGGCACTGAGCATCTGTTAAGAGCAGAAAACAGTTCAATGGATGTCAGTGGGTAAGTATTATTAGAGTTGGTGTTGTTTTACAAACTGATAAAAGGTATTTAGTGGCTCATTTAGTGATGTTTCTTGTTCAAATATTTAAGCACTGATAATCTTTCCTTCAGGATATTCCACTATCTAGTTCTGTGTTATTATCTGATAAATAATGGACCTGACTTGACATAAGATTATGACCTGATACATTAGAGAGTTACGTTTTTTTAATCAAGAGGGATACCCCTTGTCTAGTTTCAGAATGGGAAAGTAGCTCTTCAAAGTTGAGTGATTCCAAAGTCAGAAAGTAAGGATGTATCCACCCTTAGATTGAGTAAAGTGCAGCATGATCTCAAATGGCTGTAGTGTAATAGGAGTCTTTTTTATGCTTGTCTATTTCTTAATGTTTTCTTCTATTGATAATATTCTTTATTATTTATATTGCTCTTTTTTGCAGTGCTAGAGATACTATTGTGCTCACTTTGAGATTATTCATCTACAGGGTATACAAACCTTCCCCCTTAATTTATGCACTACTGATCACTATAAAGTCGTATTATATATGCTTGAACTTTTCCATTCTGCCTTCCTGTTTGCTTGGCATTTCACTGTTATGTTATAAATGATTCTTAATTTGTTTCTTTCTAGCCGAACTGTGATTCGTGCACCCTCGCCTACACATAAAAGGGGCAGCCTGGTGTGTTATAAGACACCTATTTGTGGATTTTGGGGAAGGGTTGGACCCACTAAGTGCCTCTGTATTAGGCAGCCTTACTTTGCATTTGCAAGAGGCTAATTTCACAACTTAGGCCTATGACCTCCAAGTCACGTACAAGTACTCAACCATTGGGCCAAGTAAAGAAATGAAAAAGAGTGGGAGAGATGGTAGAGCTTGGTTTTCCTATATCATATTTTTTGTTTAGCAAATCATTAGCATTAACAATATAATTTACTGTAACCTATGTTGAAGCTAGAAATAACTAGCATTTGTTGCCTTGTAGTCAATAGTGCACGACTGTGCCACTATGGCTGCTACATGTGCATCATGGAGTGCTTTTCACTTGCAACTGCTATTAATGTGGCTGCTAGAGTTGGGGTTTTTTCAACATCTGTTTCACTCTTTTTTTTATGCAATTAAACCCTCACTTTAACTTGCCCCCTCTTTATCTTATAAATGTCGTGTTTCCCTCATTTAAACTCAGTAGATATCAGTTTTACCCTTATTTAGATTGACTCTTCCACTGACTGAGAGTTAGTCGCGAGCCATGGAGAGATCCACCTTCTCTCTTCGGTTTTATTCCATCAGCACCTACCTCTATGACAACAAATTCCTAGTAGCAGGCTACCTGGTTTGCGCTCTATGCACCCTGTTCTGGAAAGTTCTCAGCATCCCGTAATTGTGTCATGCAGCTTTTTGCTCTATTTCAGCTTGTTTTAGCCTTCTCTGGCCAAACCTACCTATGTTCTGCTATGGTTTTTGTTATTATTAACTTATTATTACCATTATTATTTTTTCTATTAACATTGACGGTAATTGTGCATCCAAATGGTGAATTGAGTATTATTGATTTAGTATATGTATGAAAATTTATGTTCACTATATATTATATCTTTACTAGGCCAGTATTATTTATTTAGTATATGTTTTAAATTTCTAGGGTCAGCTGGTCCCTCTCACTATCCGAGATTTGTCTCCTATGTCAAAGTAGGACTGCAATGAATCAAACCAACTCGATATTCGTTGAAAACTCGACTTGTTATTTAGTTTGATACACTTGGTTCATGAACCAAACACATTCAATTTGAACTAAAAATTGGGTTTGTTAAATAATGAGACGAACATGAGGCAAATATAGTTCAACCCTTTAGGTTCATTAGTTGACTTGATTATATATACATATATAGAGAGAGATAATCTTTAAATGTATACATATTAAATTTTTAACGATATATGAATATATATACATAATATATATTATATATTTTACAATTAAAATATTCTTACAAATCGATTTTAAAGTCTCATTTCTCTTTATGTATGTATACTAATGATCACCATTGTAGCTGATAAACGATATAAATTTGAGTTTGTTAACTTGCTCGAAAGTTAGTGAATTCTAATTCAGCCGATCATGAGTCGAAAAAATAGTTTGCATTGAATTCGACTCGAAACTCGATTCAAGCTATTCCTTAATGAGTCAAGTTGATTTGAGTCAAGCTCGACTGGACTCATTCTCACCTCTATGTCGAAGTTGTAAATACTGCCAAATAACGGGGCTATAGCAGTATAGTGGTGTGCAGTTGCCCTTTGCCACTCTGGAACTCCTGTGGCATTGCGTTTCTGTATTCCGCCTGTCGCACCAAGTATAGTGGGTATTGCAGGTGCAGCAACCACAATTTTTTGCACATCTCTCTTCTGAAATCCATCTATTTTCAATATCCATCAGTTGCAGCCACTAAGAAGTTCTATATTATTGAGTCTTACCTTGCGATTAAAAAAGGCTGATTCTGTGACTCGAACCCATGACTTGGAAGTCATGGGCAATTTGAACTCTTGTACAAAGGCTATCATTCCAAAAAAATAAAAAGAAAAGTGGAGAGGTGATGGAGCTTTGGTTTCTTGACATATAAATTTTGTTTCATTTAGCTTATTAACAATAAATCTACTGTAACTTATGTTGACTGTAGAAATAGTTGCCTGCATTTTTTAGATTTGTTCTCTTGTTGGGCAGTATATTAAAGTAGTCAATAGTGCCTAAAAGCAGCACCTATAACAGTGAAGCAGTGGGCTGTGGCCCTTTACCACTCTGGATTCCCTGTACCATCACGTTTCAGTATCATGTGCATCACACAATCTACATCTGGCGAATCCATCCATTTTCTAACCAAATCCTAGCTGCCTATGCATTTTCCAGCCAAGCTCACCCAATCTCCACCCATTTACCTATCAAACTGCCCCTGTCTGGCCAAGCGTATCAAGTCCACCCCTTTCCGGCAAGCTCATCCCTTTGCATCTTCCTCTGTTCTGCATGCAACTCTCTTTCTCTTTCTATGTTTTTCTATCTCTTCTTTTCTTCCACAAGGAGAATTTTATTTTACTTTTCTATATTTTTTAAATGCTGCCATTCTATTTTTCAATCTACATCATGTTGACTCTTTGAGATTTGAGTCTGGAAACTCTTTATTGTTTCACTATTAGGATTATTAATTAGGTGTTTCACTATAGCAGCAATCCCACTCCATTCTATGCCATTTTTTGGAAGCAGGCTGTTTTGATTAGATACCCTTACTTCCCTTAATTTATAGTCAATTGAGCTTTGTAAGCTTAGGAAGTTAGGATATTTACTTGTCCTCCAGTCCTTACTTATTGCTTCACTCCATTATTATACATGCATTCGGTTTATGTTTTGTTTTTGTTTTTTTTATTCGTTTCTCGCATAATATATTTTATACTAAGCAGTGATCCAGTGGCTGAGTATATTCAAGGATTGTTCTGATTTTCCTGGTTCTGCAGGCTGGGGAGAAAAGGAGAGGAAAGAGAAAGGGGTTATTCTTTAACAAGTAACAAGAAGTATATGATGTAGGTGGAAACCAAGATGGATGATTAGGGGTTGGTGCTTTGTGTGCTACCTAAATTTTTGCTCCTTTCATATTCTTATATATTCGGGCTGAATTAGCTTCTGATGTAATTGTGAATTTATGCAATCCATTTCTTTTGATGTCAATATTTAGTAATTATTTTTTGCTCTCTTCCTTGTTTTGTAACTCAATTGTTGTACCGCATGATTGTCATATCATTTTGTGCATCTATTTGCATGAGTGTGTGCAATGTGCCTGAATATACAGGCTATGTCCCTCACTGTCATTAAGCATAATGATTCAAAGGAAAATTAGGTAGTTACCCTTTTTTGGTACTACCAAGAGTATCTCCTTACCTTTCCTTATGGTAAGGAACTAATACCTTTCGGCGTTCGTGGTTGTCCCTCCCAATAAGTGTGCTCACAGAAATCGAGTTCTTAACCTTTTGGTCATCCTGGGGATCTAGTGGGGTCTTACATCACTAGACCAACTTCTTGGTGTATATATAGTTGCCCTTTGAATTTAATGAACCAACACTATTATTTCAAGGGTCTAGTATTTTTTAAATGAAAAATGATGCCACTTAGATGTATTGGAATTAGAAAACTGCATTAAGGAGTTAAGATTAGTTGTGTGGATGGGAGAATAAATCTGTGTAAGTAAATGTTGTTTGAAATTTTTCACCTTCTACATGAATTACTTCACCTTGCTGCATGTCCCAATAGAACATGGTTTTGCCAATAAGTGAGTATCATATGAGTATTATTTTAAGATCCAAAATATTTTGCATTAGAAATAATAAAATTTTGAAGATATTAACTATATCATTTTATTGTGCGCCGGTATGATATGAGCATTTTATTAAATAAAATTAACACAATTTTAAGTGGCGCTACAAACAAAACCACCGAAAGCAGGGTCCTCCTAAGTTTTCTTTTTGGAGTGTTAATCATAAAGGTCTCATAAAGATTGAGCCAACAAAATTGCTAGCTTAATTAAAATGGTTTATATCTGTCTAACAAACACAGAAACAACATAATGACAAAGATTCAATTCTTGATGTGTATAAAAAGAGTTTTGGTGATAAACACAACAAAATATATTAGTCTTTGACTATAACAACAAAGAGAAGGAGAAATATATGGCCTATAATATAACTATGGTTTTAATTTTATAAGGAAGGAGACATTAGTTAGATATATGCAACTTGAGTCTTTGTTACAAGGAACTCGAAGGTTAGTCTCATAGCTATGATATTCATCCAAGATAAAGCCAATGACAAAAGTTATAATTAAAATTCCAAACTCATTAATTGCTAGCTATAGATTATGTTCTAGACTCTAGAGTATATATTGCCATATGCCAATATTTTACTTACATGTGATACTTATACAATTATAAACATACGTGTTATAAAAATAGAGTAGTATCAACAAGGTATTGATGAAGTTGAGTATGAGCATTTTCTAGCAAATAAAATCTTCATTTGAATCTCACACATTATTTTATAATTTATTACAACTTTCTATGAAATAAGAACTAGATATATTTTTCTCACAATAGCAAACATCATTCTTATTCTTATTTGGGTCTTATAATATCTATATTTTTTTGGCAAGATTTATCTCTTTTTTCACGTTCCTTTCGCTAAGAACAATCAAGAATTATTTTTATTTAAAAACAAAAGTCAGAAAACATGAATGATACATACGAGAATAAAATAAGAAAGAATATTCTTATTTCGTTAAGAACAATTACTGTGGTTGCTCTAAGGCCCACTGGATCCTATAAAGACCAAAAAATTAAGGGTTTGATTCCTAAGTGCAACACTTATTGAAAGGGATTAGTTCTTTATTTATTGAGTGAGACATATCTTTATTAGTACAAAAAAGAACCCTTATCTGCCAAACAAATATCTAAGCATTATCTCAAACGGTATATACTGATATAGCTCTCTCAATTAATAATTTATTACAAAAAGGTTAAGATTGGCCAAAACAAATATAGCCTAAATAATTATATAAAAAAAACTATCTATAAGCTCATTTGTTGCAGACAAATCCTTTTAGTGTAAAACACAATTATTAGGGAGAAAAAAGTTGAAGTAATGGTCTGGAATTGAAATCAAAAGCAAACATCATGTCATAAACTTTATCCACAATTATATGATAAGTAATATTTCCTAACAAATCAATTTAAAGATCCTCCTATAAAATAATGTGTTACTTCCGATACACATGTTAAATCAAATAATGTATATTACCTTTTCTTATGATCAGAAGGATCTTTAAGCTGATTTGCTATGATGATATAATGAAATGTTAACCGACTGAAAACTATATATGTATTGAAGAATTTTTACATTGTTATTGTATTATCTATTATTCATTTTTAATCACTATTGATGATTAAATAAAAATAATACAAATAAATGAAGAATCATATCTTTACATAGTGACTGCATAGATAGTATACTCATTAACCAATTGTCCAGCTCCAAATTCTCCCCTGGTATATTTGCCTTCATATACCTATACAAACAGAGGAACAGTGATCCTCTACAATATTGTAGAGACCAAAATTTCCTTATTTTTAATGGCAAAAATATAATTTCATTCATTTGATTGTAATTAAATGGATAAATATGTCATTAAAAGTTATATATTCCTGTTTTATTCTTTGATATATTTGCTTCTCTATTAATGTTGAGGATACTAACCACAAACATAGATGGTAAAATTCATATTTAATTATTTTTAATAAAAATATTTCTAAAACTAAATAAAATGTGTCATTTAGTAATATTAAATTATCTCGTAAAATGAGAAAATACTTATTCCAATGAAATATATCTATATTTCTATTTCTTCTCTTCCATAACCCAATACATATGCATGACACCATAAAAAGGTAAAACGTGGGCCCAAAATTTCTTGATTTGGTCCCCTATCCGCTATATACAATCAAGCAAGTTTTGGATGAATTTGCAACATACCAAATCCGGCGGTGCCTCTTTTTATCGCTTTTCGTTGAAGGCTAGGGCCACTTGCTACTTTTAGAATTTAGGTGAAAGAACCATATAATATGTATCATGTTGATACCATACTAGAGACTTAATAACCTCATATATATAACCATACTAAGATGCATAATGCAGAAAAATGAGGAGCATATAGCCACCTAAGAGCTGAGGGACTTGCATGAAACAAGTAGAAAGTGTAATGCAGCCAAGGATGACTTGCCGGTAATAGTGTAGGCAAACAATTGTTGAGGTCCGTGACTCTTTTATGCTTAACATCCCCGCCGGCAAGTTGGCCTTGGCTACATTGAGCTCTTTTCTGTTCATGTAAGTACCATAGTTTGGCTCAACCCAATTTCTTAAATTGTGCTATACAATCATAATTGTGGCTACTGTTTCAGAGTTTCCTCAATAATATTATAACCTTAATTGTAGCTGCATTTTCCCACAATTTTCCACGATCACATTAAACACAATGTAACTGTGATGGCAATTTAAAGCACGGGTTAAATTATCAAAGCAAGAAGACAAGAAGTATTTCTACTGCTTATATATCTCTGAGATAAGTGCAACTCAATTTGACAATTATTTTGTCTGATAAATATATACGTGAGTTCTGAATATGTTGGTTTCTTTTTTATTATTTCTTTTTACCAATTTGAAATCAAAGTTTGAGACTACCGGTTGTGCTGATCCTATTAGCTTATAGGTCCCGTCCCGTATGAGGAAAAAAATTAGAGCCTAATTTATAAAATAAAAAAAATTAATGTGAACCTTTTATGTCCAAATTTTGAACATAATTTATATCCAAAATAAATTGGAAGGGCGTTGAGTACCAATTACATATAAAAAGAATTTAATCATTTTATAACAATTACAATTACAAATAAATTAAAAGCACAACACTTTTTAATCTCAAAATAATGTTGTTCTTGATATTTTAAATTAATTGACTTATTGATTTGATTGAGAGAATTGTCAATTTTAGATTTAAATCGATTGAATCTAACTTATTCACATTAGTTTTAGTGTCTGACTAATAAAATAATCTAATAAGCAACTTAGATCAATCACATGTTAGATTCATAGTCTGGCTGGTCGGATCAGCCTCTTTTCTGGGATTCCAATTTTTCCCTATAAAGCAGGAATCAATACAAAAAATATATGTTTTGCATCGTTTGCAAGCATAAGAAGTACAGTAAATGTGATAAGGAAAATAGGTGGCGAGAAGAGAGATGAAGAACTACAGTAATAATATAATAAGGTAAGGTTCATTCATTAAAGGTAATCGGTGCCTTTCTTACTTGGACCACAAGAAATCTTAACAAATAGTTCCATACACAAACACTAATCACCAGATACAAACATCAAACTTATAATTCATGACAAACTAAAACCAGTGAAAAACTTTTATAACAGCAGAAGTTATGTATCTGATGATGTCTTGCATGTAACCTTCTAAGGTGACTCTAATTAAGTCTACCAGTAGAATACTACATCCAATAATGGCAGCCAACACCAAAACAATCCAGATAGGAAGAACATACTTAACCAGAAACTTTCTCAACTTCTCGAATTTAAGACGATGGAAGGCGCAATTAACTCGGTTAATGATTTCATCCAAATCTGCCGTGTTTGTTGGCCTAATGGATTTGTTGATCTCATTGAAAATTTGCATGACTTTTGCATCACTCAATTTGGTCTGAATAATTTTCTCATCCACCAACACCTTCACATCCTTAGCAGTCCTTATAAGAGATCTCATCAATTCAACATACTTTGTTACATATAAACAATTTGATTGAGTCAATGACTCATATGCTACCAAGTTTCTCATAATCACTTCTGAGTTATGATCCAATCTTATCTTGGGCAAGTAAAATATGAATTCTTCATGTAGCACATGGTTTTCACTTGATGAGATAACACCATAAGTTGGGTTGAAATGGATTCCAGCTTGATGTAGTTCTGTTACTGATGGAATCTCAACATGGATGTCGAAATTTGTTGACTTCTGAAAAAATAATCCATATATGTTCTTAACAAGTCCTAAGATAAGTGTAATGAATTTCATCAATGGATGGTTAATGTTGGTAAAAAGATTATGGAAAAATACAACTGCAGGATAAAAGAGTCTTAATAAAAGTACTATTAGTATAACTAATAGTGTAACTATAAACAAAAATGCAAAGAGAATACATAGCCCAGGAAGAATCAAAATTGCCAATAAACGCATTATGATACAAATACCATAGTAAATGCATCCTTCACCTCCTCCTATTATAGGTTCTCCATCAGGCATAGTCCCCCACACAATGAGACTATAAACAGGACGGTACATTTTTTTCAACCGAGTTAAGGTACTATCACTTTGTTCTGCATCTTTATCAGGATTGAAGTTTGGATCATACTCATCAGGATTGAGTTCGGGGTCGTGCTCATCGGGATTGAAGTTGGGTTCATGTTCATCAGGATTCAAGTTGGGATCATCCTCATCAGGGGTGGGGTTTGGATCCCGCAACATCAAATGGTACATGAGATCCAACAAATGAACATTTTTCATAGGTTCTTCAGATTCATCGGAGAGTTCCTGGTCTGAGTAGACGAAAGGACACAGCGCTTTACAGAAATGTAGCATTTTAGAACCCATATCTTCATATTGTGGATGTGGTTTTTCAGTTTCCATGTTGACGACAACGACTTTCATGATTTCTTCTACAATATGAATAGGAATTTGATTTTCCAGCATGAAAATGTCCCTGATGATAGCATCTTTTGTCAACTCTACACCACCATAGTTAACCAGTGGCATCCTGTGTTTTGCAGCAAAAATGGAACTTTTCAGGTCTACTTTGGTCACAGTTTCAACACTTTCTTCATCTTCTGTTACAATGACCGAATTGCTAAGCAAATCGTAAAGGAATAACGCATCCACGGTCATCAAGTACAAAAGGGTATAATCTTTGAACACTATGCTAGTGTCATAACAATCATGAATAAGGGAAGCAAGGTTAGAGTTACTGAGTTGTTGAACTACTTTGGTGAGGACATTAGTGTGGTTGAGGACACTGGTAAGTGCAGATATCTTCAAGTAATCAAAGCAGATTTGAGGAATGCAATGATGATATGGACCAAGTCCCACGAATTGAGGTGTGAATGCTTCTGGCTTGGTACAACTCAGTGACTTTGGGACACGGTACACACAGAATGTTGCATGGTACTTTTGATGTTTCATCAACTCTTCAACATTTAACACTGCATGGTCGACAATAATATTGTTGGGATTAATGGTTATTGATTTTGAGACTGCGTTGGAGGCCATCATTAGTTTTCTATGGGGTTAATTTTGGGCCGTAATTGAAATCTTGTATGCATGATCAAGCGCATATATATATATATATATCATTAACTCAAATATGAGAACAGTTCTAGTTACAGTATAAATGACAGTAAAAACAATAAATCTGCATCTTAGATATTATAACAAATTATAGATGTTAAGATGAAAAGTTAGTTATTCATCACATATCATGTGTATTTATCTTTTAATTTTGATCATTCAAATAAGATTTAATGACCTATATTAATTATTCTTAGTGTATTATTTTCACGTGAGTCGCTTCTTATATATAGAATCTAATATGAATTATGAAGATTAAAAAATATATGCACACATGACTAGTAATTAACTTTGAATTATAATTATACACTATATGATTGGTTGTAAAACCCAAATTTATTACCTTAGTGTTTTTACTAGAGAAATATTTTTATTTAAGTCTAAAATATATATATATAACTGAAATAGGAGATGGTGACAAATGGCTTAAATTTAAAAATTTAAAACTTTTTAAAATTATATTATCCATATAAGAGAGAATCTGAATTCGTTTAGCACCTTCCCTGTCTCTTCCTGTGTTCAACAACCATACGTTCAAAGTTTCAACTTAAAACTATGAAGAAATGACGTGTGAACAAAATTATAATGGGGTGCAAATATTTTCCAATAGATTATTATGAAGCACACGGAAACATGAATCTAAATTCATTTTATGAAACACACAGAAACATGAATCTAAATTCATTTCAGTATTTTATACCACCTCTCTCTAATTATACACTCTTTTTAGGATTAGTAAACTCTTTCTCCACCTCATCAACATGAATGATTTCTATATTCAATTGATTAGTGTAGTTTTAGAAGAATTGATTATTTAATTTTGTTAATTTTGATTTTCAATTTTAATTAACTTATTAAAAATTGTCATTGTCTTAGTAGTAGCAGACAAGATGTAATCCACGTTCATTTACAAGCCATCTCTTATCCATATATAAATAAACTATTTTTAGGGTAGACCAGTAGGAAAAACACTTATTCACTTACAATATGTTTCAAACTATATACTAAATCAATGATAACAAAGAAAAAATAGAAAAATGATTAATATTTAAATTTTTAATTAATATGACATGTTTTCATTGATTTGGTACATACTTTAGAATACATTGTTTAATTTGTGTCAAGTTTAATGAGCAGTAATGTATTTTTAAAATCAAATGGTGACAACTTACGTTGTTTTTAAATATGATTTTAGATAAGTGTATAGAGTTAAAGGATGAAAAATAAAAGAGATAGATATAATTTAATTTCTTGTAAGAAAAATTGTTAATTTTAAGCTGTTAAATTAACATTAATTAATATTTAAGGAGAGAGCAAGTAAGGATTATAAATATTTGTCTTTTGGCACACAATCTTTGACTTTACCTACTTTTTCTCATATGATTGTAAACTACATTTAGCATTCACATAATAGTATATTAATTAACTAAGTCTATTATAATTGGTGCATGATTGAATTGAATGACACTATTCTTCGTATGGAAGTTGTGTGAAAAATAAAGAAAACATAAATAAAATGATATTTATATCTTTATTATTAACATTAAAATTATAGTTTTATTTTTAAAATCGAAAGAAAAAATGAATTTCTCTCTTTATTACTGGAGAATAGTCTCATTCGATTCAATTCTTTAAATCAATATTGTGAAACCTGAGCCGGACGTCAAACTGATAGAGGTCTCGTATTTGGTTTAACTGGTTTAAACGGTTAAACCGTCCGGTCTGACTAGATGTCTATACATAATTAATAATTTTATTTACAAATATATAGTTATATATAAATGTAAAACTTTATATAATTAATAATTATGTATAATTATATTGAAGTAATAACATCTTCATCTTTTTTTGGATGGTAGTAAAACAAAATATTAGAGCAGTATTCCATTTTTTTTAATTTTTAAGTGAATCGTCCGGTTAACTTCCCGGGTTAATTCGGTTTAACCGGGTTTAACATGATCGGACTAAAATTTCCTCAGTTCAAAGCGATTCAACTCTCATTCAGTTAAGACTGCAATACAAAACTGTTTTCAAGTCTGATCAGCGGTCAGATCGGTCAGACCGTCCGATACGATTCTCACAATACTGCTTTAAACATGATTTTTATAACTCTGTATTTGTCTCTTGTGTGAAAACTCAAAACCAAGTATAGTGCATTTCAAAATGATAAATATATCAAATTTAAAATGAAATGTAACTTCTTTATTTACTAAATATGTGTCCAAGAGCACATATTAAAAAGAAAAAAAATAATATGTGATGGGTCTTTTATAATAAGATAATTTTTCTCTGAAAACAATATTTTCCTCTGGAGAGGAATATGACCTAAGCTGAACATGGCATAAGGAATATTGAAACTATCATCAGGTGGATCTATACTTAAACTCATCATATTGTTACTTGAAACGAGAAGTACACTAGCCTTCCAAGTATCGATTTTTTCTAATAAGCTAATTCATTTGGCACATACGGATTCACTCTTTTTAATTTCCAATTCAAGTATCATTCTTTTATTTCTGTATTTTCAAATTGAGAATTCTTTGCAAATGAAAAGATGTTAAAGAACTTCTTACTTCCCGAATATATCTCCTACATCTATATATAAATGCTTGTTTTATAAAAAATACACGCACAAAAAAAAACATTTCGCACGGCATGGGTTAGTTTCATTTTTTTCTTCTCTTTGCTGCTCAGTTCCGTATTGCAGCATTCTTTTTTATTAAGTGTTTGTGTAGCATTTGATTTTGTGGAATAGAGGTCTGTTTCTATATAGATATAAACATTAGAAAAAAATTGGAATGATTTAGTAGCACTCTACTATGTGGTCTTGGTTGTTGTGGAATATAATTATCAGTTGTCTTCTCCATTGATGTTTTTGATTTTACAAGTTTATTAGATTTGGTGAAAGTGAGATTATGAGCTTGCATTTCGTGTGGACCTCTCCAGTATTGTAAGGGATTGTGACATGTAAAAAATATTTAATAAATATGATTTCAAGTAATTTTTTAATATAAAAAGAAACAAAATATCTTTCTCCTCAAATTTCAATACTATTGAAATTCGACAATGCCAAGTAACAGAAGAAGAAGTGTGGAAGATTGAGAAGTAAAAGAATGTAGTAGATATTTTTCTATTTACAATGATTTATTGACTTACTCTTTATAGAAAGTAGTAGTTAACTACTTTAACAGAATTTCAAACTACTACTATTAATAGGAAGTTACAACTACCTTTTTCCTATATACACAAATCTATATCTCTTAATACTTGGATTAATCTATACTTTTAATACTCTTCCCTAAGACAAGTTCCTAAGAGATATAACACCTATTCTCTTCTTCAATTCTTCAAACCTATCACCTCTTAGAGCTTTAGCAAGTATGTCTGTCAATTGCACTTGAGTCATGCAATACACCACTTGAAGCTTCTCTTTGCTTACAAAGTCTCTAAGGAAATGAAACCTCACTTCAATGTGTTTACTTCTGCCATGACTCATTGGATTTCTTGACAAACTTATTGTTGAAACATTATCAATTATGAGTTGTAGAGGCGTTTTCACTTCCACCTTCATCTCCATTAGCAACTCCTCGAGCCACACAGCTTGGCAAGCATCAAAGCAACCTGAGATGTACTCTGCTTCACAGCTAGAAAGAGCAACAACTTGTTGTTTTGAGGAACACCACGAGATAGGAACATTGTTGAGTAGAAACAAGTATCCTGAAGTGCTCTTCCTCTCAACCAAGTCTCCACCATAATCAGAATCTGCATACCTAATCAATTCCAGTTCTGATCTTTGTCTACCATATGGGAACAAAATTCCTTGATCAATTGTTCCTTGGATGTATCTCATCACTCTTTTAGCTGCTAGTAGATGAGTCTTCTTGGGTTTACACATGAATCTACTCATAAGACCAACCCTAAAGGATAAGTCTGGTTTACTATTGCACAAGAATCTCAATGAACCTACTATCTGCGTGAACATAGTTTCATTAACTGGCTCACCTTCTTCATCTTCAGTCAATTTCAAGCTTGTTTCAACTGGATTGTCAACTGAGTTGCAAGAGTTCATGTTGAATTTATTTAGTACCTTAGTTGCATATTTCTTTTGATGCATCATTATTCCTTCTTTAGTGTATGCAAACTCCATTCCTAGGAAGTAATTTAGCATTCCTAGATTAGTCATATCGAATTTAGCCTTCATCACCCTTTTAAACTCTTCAATCCTTTCAATGTTTGACTCTGTCACTAGCAAATCATCTACATATAGGCAAATGATCAGAATTTGACATTCTGCATCTTCTTTGACATATAATCCATGCTCAACTAGACATTTCTTGAAGTTGAGTTTGAATAGAAATGAGTCTATCCTCTTGTTTCAGGTCCTTGGTTCTTGTTTAAGACCATACATGGCCTTTTTTTAGCTTGTAGACATATTGCTCTTTGCCTTTTATTATGAAGCCTGGTGGTTGTTGCACCTCTTCTATAAGTGGACCATGTAGGAATGCTGATTTTACATCAAGCTAAAATAATCCCCAGTTTCTTGCACTCGCAATTGTTACAATTGTCCTTATGGTTTCAATTCTAGCTATAGGGGCAAATACTTCTTTGTAATCTAGCCCTTGTCTTTGTAGAAATCCTTTAGCAACCAATCTTGCTTTGTACCTAGAGATTGATCCATCAGGTTGAGTTTCTGTTTGAATATCCATTTTACTCATATCTGGTGTTTGTCAAGTGGTAGCTCGACCAAGTCCCGAGTTTCATTTCTTTCTATTGACTTGATCTCTTCAACCATTGAAGCTTTCCACTCTTCTTGTGCTAAAGCTTCTGACTCATTGATAGGATTGGCTTATGCCATTAGTGCTAGATGTATGAGATCACCTTCCTAATTGATTTGATCATCATAGTGTATCTCATAGTCTCTGAATCTGCTTCAGCTAAGTTTTCTGTGATAGACTCATTGCTTGTGATTTAAGGAACTTCAATAGTCAATCTGGTCAAGCTAGTTTGCATCTATTTCCAATAACATTTCTCATGTTCTAGAACCACCACATCTCTACTGATCAACACTCTTTCTTTGACTGGATCATAGAGTTTGTATGCACCAGTTGAGTGATAGCCTATAAATACCATGGCCTCACTTTTATCCTGAAGTTTAGTTCTTCTTTGATCTGGCACATGTTTGTAGGCTAGTGACCCAAACACCTTGAGATGGCCCACAACTGGTTTTCTTCCTGTCCGGACCTCAATTGGTACTTTCCCTTCTAGACTTTTTGTTGGACATTTGTTTAGTCGATATACAGATGTTGACAATGCTTCAGCCTATAGTTTTTGCGGTAGTTCCTTACCTTTGATCAAGCTTCTTGCCATGTTCATGATGGTGCTGTTTCTCCTCTCAGTCAAACCATTATGTTGAGGAGTGTAGGGTGCAGTGATTTCATGCCTTATCCCATTCTTCTTGCAGTATGATTCAAATTCATTTGAAGTGAATTCTCCTTCTCCATCCGTTCTTAGAAGCTTCAAATTTTTACCACTTTCCTTTTCTGCAAGGGCTTTGAAGTTCAGAAAGGATTCAAATGCATCACTCTTTACCTTTATTACATCCAGCCAAGTCATTCTACTGAATTCATCTACAAATATTATGAAATATTTGTTTCCAGCTAAAGAGGGTGTTTCAAAAGGGCCACATACATCAGAGTGTACTATTTCTAGGATTGACTTGGATCCCATCTTTACTTCTGATTTGAATGTCTTCCTTATTTCTTTCCCTATTAAGTAGACTTTACAAGTCTTCTTAGGTAGAGTTATTATTGGCATACCAGATACTATTTGTCTTGATCCTAGCTGATGCAAACTCTTGAAGTTTAAGTGACCATATCTTGAGTGCCATAGCCAATCATCATTGATCTCCATAGAGGCCAAGCATTGAATCTCAACAGCCTTTATGTTCACTTGGAATGTCCTATTCTTGTTCACTTTGCCTCTGAAGATCAACTTGTTTTCAGAATTAAAGAGCTCAAGTTGTCCATTTTTCATCAAGATAGTGAATCCCTTCTCTATTAGTTAACCTATGCTTAGGAGGTTGCATTTCATTTTGGGCACATACAACACATTTGTGATTATGGCCTTAGATCCATTCTCCCTGATGATGAGTACATTCCCTGCTCCCTCCAATTCTAGAGAGTTATCATCTGCAAACTGTACCCTACTCTTCTTTGCTGAGTCAAAGTCTATCAACCACTCCTTGTGCTTTGTCATGTGGTTTGAGCATCCTGAGTCTAGATACCAGGATTCAGTATATGAGTCTGTAGCAGAGGTTGTCACCATTAGGTTCAGCGGTTCTGAGTCTGATTCATGTGTTGCATAGGCTTCTTCATGGTTCTTGATCAAGTTGGACTTATCTTTGGTACATTCATAAGAGTAATGACCCAGCTTATGACAATTGTAACATTCTGCCTTGCCTTTGTCAAATCTCTTCTGGTTCAATCTTGTTCTTCCTCCTCTATCTGAGAATTTAGTCCAATCATGATTTGATTTAGCTGGATTCATGTGTCCTATTTTGTGATAACCTTGTTTTTCCTTCCATTTCTTATCTTTCCTTCTGTCCTCTTCCCTGAAATGACTTGTCTTCAATGCTTGTTCAGATTTCTTGACTGGATTTCTGTCAAACAACCTCAATTCATGGGCTTCCAATGCGCTTTGCAGTTCTTCTATCTTCATTGTAGCTATATCCTTTGCTTCTTCAATAGCTACCACTATGAAGTCAAATCTTTGAGGTAAGGATCTCATGATTTTTTCAATTATCATGAGATCCGAGATTGATTCCCCATAGCCTTTCATTTGATTTGTTATGGTCAAAATCTTGGTGAAGTATTCACCAATTTTGTCACCTTCTTCCATGTGTAATAGCTTATATTGTCTCCCATGAGATTGAAGCTTTACCTTTTTTAATTTGTCTCCCCCTGCATGACTTCTGATCACTTTATCCCATGCCTCCTTGGAAGTGATTGCATTTTGAATTTTCTCAAAATGAACATCATCCACACACCGGTGGATCAGAAACAGGGCTTTGTTGTCCCTTTTCTTGGCTTCCTTATGTATTGCTCTCTATGTCTCTGTGGCATCAGGACCTAGGTGAAGAAAGCCATCTTCAATCACTTCACTTACTTCTTGAAAGCAAAATAACACTTTCATCTGTGTCCTCCATCAATCCCAATTTTTTTCAGTGAGAATGGAGAGTCTCATAGAGGGGAGATTATTGCCATTTTCTCCAACCATCTTTCAACCGATCTGCTTTCTTCAAATCTCCTCTGATCCCACACTCTGAATTTCCACCTTGCCTTCTTTATCAAGCTGATTCACACGCAATGAATTTTGATCTGTTCCTTGTTCTCACCGAGCCACTCATACACACCCACAAGTTGTTGGATCTCTATGCTCTTGATACCATAATTTGTTGGAATTCGGCAATGCCAAGTAACAGAAGAAGAAGAAGAAAGAGATTGTGGAAGATTGAGAAGTAAAAGAATGCAGTAGATATTTTTCTATATACAATAATTTATTGACTTACTCTTTATAGAAAGTAGTAGTTAATTACTTTAACAGAATTTCAAACTACTACTACTAATGGGAAGTTACAACTAACTTTTTCCTATATACACAAATCTATATCTCTTAATACTTGGATTAATCTATACTTTTAATAAATACGAGAGAGGAGCTTAGGGCGGAATGTATTTCCTTTTATCTGATTGGTGCATCAGTTGGCTTCATTGTATCAGATTATGTATTTGATGTATCCATTTTTTTTATATGTTTATGGATTTTAAGTATCATTAGTAGTCCTGTGGATTTTGGGTAGCCATCTCCAAGGATAAAAATAGTCACTGATTATATAAATTATTCACATGATATATTTAGTTATAACTACAAATTTATGCATGCCTGATTTTGGTTATAGGAGTACCAGGAAAAATGAATGACTAAGGACCTAACAGAATCATGAAACTACATCTGTTGTCCCACTTTTTATACTACTCCATGTATAATTAATTTTAATTAGTTGAAAAAAATTATTTAAATTAAAATTTAATTGTTAAATATATTTTTGGTTAATCAATCTCCTAACACATGGAATGACACAAAACAGGTTTTCAATCACAGCCATCCCTTTACATTTATGTGTAACGTTTATTTTGGGCAATTGGTTATGTAGATTTTAAGTTAAAGGTGCAAGTTGAACTTTGATAGATTTTATGAGAGAATGTGGAGCCATTGAACTGAATTGCAGTATAGTAAATTCTGATGATGTAGTTAAAACAAAAAAAAAAAAATAGTAAAGGAAATGAATTCTGTTTTTTTATTTAGTTGAAATTTATTGTTTGATTTATTGTTAATATTGGAAAATATATTTGAAGGATTAGTAAGTATGTTCATAATATGCACAGCAAAAAATAATTCATCTATTTGTATTATAATATGCATACTATAATAAGTAGACAAAAACATGTTTGTAAAAATACCTCAAAAAATTGTGATGATATTCGAAAAAAAGTTTTCCTTCAAAAGTATGAAGGTCCTACACGCGTATCTACACTGAGACCAATCCTTGTTGTATCAGCACTTGATCTATAGAGGAAAAATTCAACTCAAATAAAACCAAAATGAAAAAGATTGAAAGAAAGCAGTATGATTCTTTGTATATTGCCTATGTTACTTTCTACCATGAAGGTTACGTGAGTTTTGGTTTATATAAAACCAAAACCTCGTTCAATCTATTTAGTGCCAATTAACAACTCATTTATTTAGCATAATTTTGGGTTATAATATATAAAACCAAAACCTCATCGAATCCATTTAGTGTCAATTAACAACCCATTAATTTAACATAAATTTTGGTTTTTGGTTTTCAAAACTGACTATCAGTTTTAAACCTTTGAAATATTATAATTAAGTCTCATTTAATTATATTAAAGATGACTGAATAATATTATTTGTATTTTTGGTGCTAGCAAAAAATAGAATAATATTCCACTTAAAAGTAAATATACAAAATTAAACTATTTAATTTAATCAATAATATTTTCTCGTCCAACAAAAATTAGAACATTCGTTAGTGTGTGACCCCGTAGGTTCATTAATAAACTGGTAATAAATTAATTCATTAATTTACTAATCAATGTTGGCATCTAACAACACTCCTTAACGACCGGATAGAAATGAAGTAATATCTTTTACTTTAGAACCATTAGAAGATTAATATAATATTTCCTTCCATCTTTACAACTCTATGTTAACTATGTTAACTCTAGAATATGGTATAATTGTCAAATTCTAATAAGTTAACTCGTACTGAATGACTTAAGAATCTCATTTCTTCATTCATTCAATTCTCCTTGGCCAATGTCTTTATTTCTATAGAGTTCAAACTCATTACCATGAGTTGATGAATTCTTTCTTGATTAATGATTAATTCTACAAAGATTTAATTATATCCAATAATCATTCAACTAACATCATAAGACATTAGGAGTCCGATATCAAAATATAATAAATAACTTGTTAATTACTATGGTAATCCCAAGTCTAAGAAAAATATATATTTTTTCATAAGAATATCCTATTGACAATTGAAAGGTAATATATTAACCATTATAAATTCTCTTTTGAGTCAGTTCGATGATCATATCTCTATATGCACTTTTTATATGTATAATTTAATAAATGATATCTATTAATCTTTATCTAATAAAGACCATTACACATATATTGATCTATCTGGATTAACATTGTCCTAAGTTCTATAATCCTATGATCAAGAATAATTTAGAATAAATTTATAAAAGATTTATTTCTCATTATTATAATCTCTAGTAAGTCTCTAATTTTAATCAAGGACCTCTCATATTAATTATTTTGACAAACAATGAATATGATATTAATTATTTTGACAAACAATGAATATGATATTAATATAATAATAAATATAACTTTATTATTATAAATATGACAAATTGGTTCTTGGACATATATTATATCCCAACAATCTCTCACTTTTACTAGAGTCAATCAGTCATGTACCTCATTCCCATCTCCCACTTGTGCTTATCAAACTCTTTTATGCCAAGTGCTTTTCTGAATGGATATGCAACATTCTCTTTGCCACCAACCTTTTGTAGCTTAACATCACCACGTCCAATGATTTCTCTAATTAGGTGATATTTTTGAAAGACATGCTTATTCTTTAGGTGCGATCTAGGCTCCTGTCCTTGAGAAATAACTCCATTATTGTCACATAATAACATAACTGGTTCATCCATTGAAGGAATTACACCGAGTTCAGTTCGGAATTTTTTCATCCAAACAACTTCTTTAGCAACTTCACTTGTTGCTATATACTCTGCTTCAGTAGTTGAATCAGCTATTGTCCCTTGTTTGGAACTTTTCCAACTTATTGCGCCTCCATTCAAGGTGAAGAAATAACCAGAAACTGATTTGATATCATCCTTATCTGATTGAAAACTTGCATCGGTATAACCCTTTAACTTGAGTTCAGACTCTCCATATATAAGGAATTGGTCTTTAGTTCTTCTTAAGTACTTAAGAATGGTCTTAACCACTTTCCAATGTTCCTCACCTGGATCTGCTTGATATCTACTAGTTACACCCAGTGCATATGCGATATTAGGTCGTGTAAAAGTCATGGTGTACATGATAGCTCCCACTGCACTAGCATATAGAATTATATTCATGCGTTCTCTTTCCTCAACAGTCTTAGGACAATCCTGCCTACTGAGAGTAACTCCAGATCCTATAAGTAAATAACCTCTTTTGGAGTTATCCATGTTATACCTCTTCAAGATGGTATCAATGTACAAGGATTGGGAGAGTCCAAGCATTCTTCTGGATCTACTCTATAGATCTTTATTTCTAGAATAAAAGCTGCTTCTCCTAGATACTTCATGGAGAACAATTTTGATAACCAAGTCTTTGTAGATTGCAATGTCGGGATATCATTTCCTATGAGTAATATGTCATCAACATATAGCAATAGAAAGATGATGATGCTCCCACTGACCTTTTTGTAAATACAAGGTTCTTCTTCACATCTTATAAAACCAAACATTTTGATTGTGATGTTAAAGTGAATATTCCAAATTCTAGAAGCTTGCTTTAATTCATAAATGGATTGTTGTAGCTTACGAACTTTATTATGATCAGACATAGGTGTGAATCCTTCAGGTTGTGTCAGGATTGTAACACCGTGAATTTAAACACCGTGAATTTTCTGTGTATGTTTTATTAATTATTTATTTTAACAACGATTAATTTTAGAAATTAATAGATATTGAATTAGACTAAACCGTAGTTGAGTGTTAGTCTTTTTTTGTGATTTCCTATTTTATGGTAAATTTTCGTAATTTTCTATGATGAAAAGTTTTTGAGCTGCTGTCGGACCCAAATTCGCCCAAATTCGGCCCAGTAACGTGTTTTTGAGTTCCGTAACTCAGAATTGAATTCTGATTGCGCCATTCGCTTTGAAATATTATTACTATTCAAAATAGACACTAAGTTTGTCCGTAACTCATCTCTAGATATTTTTCACCTCGAAATTCAAGTTTCGACGTTTCGGGCAAATGTCCTAAATCGGGAGATTGCATATTTCCAGACGAAATTATCCGAATTTTTTTGGACACGATGTTTATCGGGAAATTAAATCATATAAATAAAGTTGGAAGTCATCATTTCATGAGCTACTTACTTGTTACACAAGTAATGCAAAAACTTGCAAAATCCCCTAAATCACTCAACAAATCCTCTCACTCCACCACCATTAGATACATCACCTATGCTAGTCTAAATCTACTTACTTTGCGTTAAATTTTCTAATTTGATGAGAGAGAGGCTCTCCTATAAATACCTCACCTCATTCTCTCATTTTTACACTAAATTTCCTATACAAACTAAGGTAGTCTTTTATTTTCTCTTCTTCATCTTCTTCTCATACTTCATAGAAAGTTATGAGTTTTTATTATGTTGTTCATAAAGTAGAGTTTATATTTGTTCTTTAAGTATTTTATGAAGTCATAACTCAAGGGTATGATAATAAAATCATATGAACCTTTATGTAGTTTTTGACTTTTGTAAATCTTGAAATTTCTTCCTTGTTCTTAGATGAAAAAACTATATCTTTGGATAAGGTTAGATGAGTTATTCGTTTGGAAATTTTAGAAATTATTGTTATTATTTGAATATGTTTAAAGGTGATGATTTTAACATCAAAGGAACCTTTAATGTGTTTAGGAAAAAGTTTGTATTTTATTCTTGAAAGTTTATGATGTTGATGAGTTGTTGTTGAAAATCTTTCATTTTTAGAAAGTATTATGTTTTAAAAGTGGTTTAGCATATTTTACTCTTTGATTTCCAAGTTAAAATAATGATTTGGAATAAAAGATGATTTATTAAAGTCTTGACTTCATAAACTTAAAGTGTTATGAAGTTTTGGATATTAAAGTAGTAAAAAGTCTTACCTTATGATTTATTTTCATGACTATGAAATTAACACTTACTAACCCTTGAAGTTTAAAAGTATTGATTTTGTTTAAATTGACTTACTTTAAAAATGATAAGTCTAGTTTAATGATCTTATTTTAAGATGTTAGTTTTAGTAAAAATGTTTTACTTACAAAAAATAAGATTTATGAACTATCGGAAAAATGTAATGAAGTGGGAATACATGTCTAGAAAGGTTCTGTCTAAGGAAAGACTTGGTATTTAAGGGTGTCTTTACGACCCACATCTTTTTCCTGGGAACTAGCCTGGTGTATATCCACGGATTACGACATAATTCCGGTATAAGTTTTATTGAAAATCTTACTTTGAAAAGTGTTATTTGATTATAAGACTTTCAATGACAAATGATGATTCAAGGATATTCAACCTTGAATCGGATGGACGAAAGCAATTAAATTCATTTTAAATCGCAAGTTTTATCTTCGCATAAAAAGTTATTTCGTATGTATAATTATATCATCAGTTAAATAATTAATGTTATTTTGACGTAATGAAGAGTTCGAGAGGAGATCAGATCAAGTAAGCTCACCTGCAAACAGAGAACCTAACGACCCGACACACTCAGGTGAGGGAGAATACATCGTGACATAGTGGTGTCCGAATATGACACCCGGATCTCCTAAACTATCTCAAAAGTTTGGAGTTATATTTGTGTATTAAGAAAACCCGTACTTAATCAATTATTTTGCGTGCCTGGATTTTGTACGGATACTTTCTTTGGTTGTATGATTAGGATAACTTAAAATATCAAGTATTGTGGTGGCTATCCATGAAGGAACACCACTCGATAAACTAAAATGCATTGGGATCAAAAACAACGGAGAGTTTCGATCCGGTAGCCCAAAAGGGCGAGGAAAATGGTCCTGGTAACTGGACCACCTCGCCCGGGCGAGCCCGCCTCGCTTGAGTGAGGGAGAAAACATCGTGACACAATGGTGTCCGAATATGCATCCAGACATCTAAACTCCCTCACTAGTTTGGAGTTGCCTTGGGTATTAAGAAAGCTTGTACTTATTCAATTGTCTGTTTGTTTGGATTAAGTACAACAATATTTCTATTACCGATTTATGTTATGTTTATATATGAAAATACCATGTTTACTCTTGAATTATAATGTTTGAATGATTATTATGGGAATGATATGTATGTGATAATTGTTAAATTCAAGGTTTAAAAACATGTGATATCAATGAGAAATATTTTCCTTGAGAAAAGTAATTAA
>NC_032016.1:3428572-3429534 GCF_001865875.1 Lupinus angustifolius
AAGACAGCTCTCGCTTGAGCGAGAAGTGTCTAGAGAAAATGAGTGTTTTAGCTCGGGGCGAGACAACTCTCGCTTGAGCTAAAATAGGCACCAAGAGAACTGATTGTTTTCTCGCTTAAGCGAGACAGCTCTCGCTTAAGCCACAAATGCCTCAAAAATGGATGTGCCCTCGCTTGAGCGAGAGAGCTCTCGCTTGAGTGAGAGAGCTCTCGCTTGAGCGAGAGAGCTCTCGCTTGAGCGAGAGGACTCCATATAGAAATGACTTCTTTTTAACAGAACTGATTGTTTTCTCGCTTAAGCGAGACAGCTCTCGCTTAAGCCACAAATGCCTCAAAAATGGATGTGCCCTCGCTTGAGCAAGACAGCTCTCGCTTGAGCGAGAGGGCTCCATATCGACTTGACTTCTTTTTAAGTCGTCTGAACGATAACTATCATATATACGAGAGCCTAATGGCATGTTTGCCATCAAGAAGTTTTAAAGGTAAATAACTATATGAAATTCTTGAAAGTAATAAAAGTAAGGAATTGCTTTGTTAAAGGCGAGGGCCAGAGGGCCCGTTTTTGGCGCTCAAGCCACCATATTTCGCCCGTGCACCGACCAAATAGGTATTTTGACCAATTTTTGTGGATTTTTTTAGAGTCCCTCGCTTGGGCGAGAATCAGGAAGATAATTGAGTCTGTTTTGATGAGTTCGCCGCTTGAGCGACAATTTCTCGCATGAGAGAGAGACATACAATATTTTTGACTGTTTCTGATTGTTTGATTGCTTAGGAAATATCCCTAGCTTGGGTGTGAAGTGTATTTACACTTGGGAAAGACCATGACTCAGATGATTGAGTCTGGTGCCCAAAATTGACAAACTTATACAAGTACCTTTGTTCTTGCGCCTATTTAGGGCAAGGTTTCTGACTGTGATGACGTGATTAGGGCAATGCCCAAAAAGGATTACATGATACCATGCA